>NC_065586.1:119485819-119791985 GCF_024542745.1 Macaca thibetana thibetana | reverse complement strand
CTTCTCTGCCAGAGCTTGTAGATGACCAGGTACATTGTCAATAAGCAGCAGTATTATAAATAATCTCTTTTTCTGAGCAGTAGGTCTCAACAGTGGGCTTAAAATATTCAATAAACCATGCTATAAATAGATGTACTGCGATCCAGGCTTTTTAATTCCATTTATAGAGCACAGGAAGAGTAGATGTAGCATAATTCTTAAGGGCCCTAAGATTTTCAGAATGGCAAATGTACATTGGCTTCAACTGAAAGTCACCATTAGCCTCTAACAAGAGAGTCAGCCTGTTCTTTGAAGCTTTGAGGTCAGGCATTGACTTCTCTCTAGCTATGAAAGTCCTAGATGACATCTTCTTCTCATGTAAGATGGTTTTGTCTACATTGAAAATATATTGTTTAGTGTGGCCACTTTTATCAGTGGTCTTAGCTAGATCTTCTGGATAACTTGCTGCAGCTTCTCCATCAGCACTTGCCGCTTCACCTTGTACTTTTATGTTATGGAGACGGCTTCTTTCCTTAAGCCTCATGAAGCAACCTCTGCTAGTTTCATGCTTTTCTTCTATATCATCCTCACCTCTCTCAGCCTTCATAGACTTGAAGAGAGTTGGGGGCCTTGCTCTGCATTAGGCTTTGGCTTAAGGGAACGTTCTGGCTGGTTTGATCTTCCACCTAGACCGCTGAAACTTTCTCCATATTGGCAATAAGGCTGTTTTGCTTTGTTATCACTTGTGTGTTCGCTAGAGTAGCACTTTTAATTTCCTTCAAGAGCTTTCCCTTTGAATTCACAGCTTGGCTGTTTGCCACAAGTTACCTGGCTTTTGGCCTATCTTAGCTTTCAACATGCCTTCCTCACGAAGCTTAATCATTTTTAACTTTTGGTTTAAAGTGAGAGATATGTGACTTTTCCTTTCATTTGAACACTTACAGGCCACTGTAGGAATATTGATTGGACTAATTTCAATATCATTGTATCACAGGGAACAGGAAGGCCTGAGAAAAGGGAAAGAGATCGAGGAATGGCTGGTCAGTGGAGCAGTCAGAACACACACAGCATTCATTGATTAAGTTTGCCATATTCCATGGGTGCAGTTCATAGTGCCTCAAAACAATTACAATAATAACATCAAAAATCACTAGTCACAGATCACCATGACAGATGAAATCAGAATGAAAAAGCTTGAAATATGGTGAGAATTACCAAAATGTGACCCAGAGACACAAAGTGAACACATGCTGTTGGAAAAATGGCACCAACAGACTTGCCCAATGCAGGGTTGCTACAAGCCTTCAATTTATAAAAAATGAGGTATCTATGAAGCACAATAAAGCAAAGCACAATAAAATGAGGCATGTCTGGGTACAGTCTGTCAGAATAATGATTCTATTTAGTTGAACACAAGTTTACTTTTTTTGTAGCCTTAAACATTATCTAGGAATAATGCTAGCTTATTTGAGCAGTAAACCTGAACAAAGTTAGGAAACACTGTATAGTAGAATAAAATCTAGCTCATGTTATATATAGCAGTAATTAGAAGGACATAGCTGCCTTGTTATTAATCAAAATTATTAAACTAGTTTCATTTGCCAAAGGTTTACCTTAATTATATGGATTCCTAAAATGCTTTTAAGTTAGCTTTGACTGACAGACTTCAAGTATTCAAAGTTTAATGTCCTTATTTTCTAGTAATTTAGGAAAATTTCACTTCTAGAAGTGTTTGTATTCCAACCAAAATATAGCTCTTTAATTTTTTTTTATTTTTAGACAGGGTCTTGCTGTGTTGCCTAGGCTGGAGTGCAGTGGTGTGATCTCGGCTCACTGCAACCTCCGCCTCCCGGATTCAAGTGATTCTCCTACCTCAGCCTCCCAAGTAGCTGGGATTACAGGCACACACCACCACATCCGGCGAATTTTTGTATTTTGAGTAGAAATGGGGTTTCGCCATGTTGGCCTGGCTGGTCTTGAACTCCCGACCTCTGATGATCCGCCGGTCTCAGCCTCCCTAAGTGTGGAATTACAGGCATGAGCCACTGCGCCCAGCCTAGCTCCTTTAATTTAAGAGACTTTTAAAATTTAATTTATGAATACCCTCTAGATATAGAAAAACATCAAATACACAATGAAAAGTAGTTTTCTGAATTACAGACACCTAGACTTACGATCCCATAGACAGTTTATAGCTTCAATTCTACCATTTTAGCCGCTACTCATAAAAACTCACAGGTCCAAGTATCAAAGAGCTGTTGTCCTTCCTAGTAGGCACAAAATTATTATCTCCTTTCCATAAACAAATGGACAAACAAAAGACTGCTGAGAGGTGAGCTCTTACTCCCAAGAGAGGGCACTGGCCCCTCCAGGCATAGGGCTGCCCTCAGCCTTCAGGGCTCACTTTGCCTGTGCTTGGAGAGCTGTAGTGCCTGGGAACGCTGTTCCCTGGAGCATTCCCCCACCAATAAGTGATCACACCAATGACTGATGTGGTGTGAGCCTATAAATACCCCAACTCTTTCGCTCTTAGAACAGGATATTCTGAGTTGGACCCTATATTGTCCCCTGAGCTCCCCGTGGGACTGAGCCAAGGTTTCCCTTGGTGGGACCTTCTTTGGCATCACATCTTTGCTTGGTGCCTTCCTTTCCTGATCGAAGGTCTCCACGCCCCTACCAGGTTTTCTTGGACTCACTTTCCAACAAATTTCTTTCACACACATCCTTATCCCAGAAGCTGTTTCTGCGGAACTCAACCTAAGGTTCTACCTAATATCCCCTGCGTCTTTCAGAACAGGACCCTGAGTATTTTTTGGAGCGCAATATTGTGATACTGTGATTTACAATCAGAAATATATATTTGGTCTCTGTCCCCAGGTCCTTGTAATTCCTGGGCCATAGAGGTGCTAGGTGCATCTTTTGTTCGAATGTTTGGTCTTTGACCTCAGTTCCTGATACAAAGCACCTAATCCCTTGAAATTTTCTGGGTGATAGGAGCACCTTTTGTTCTAAGGAGGCTATTCTTAGTGGGCTCCTGGATGGAGCTAATCACCAGAAATACCAAGCCATGATTAAAAGCTTGGAACTTCCAGCCCCACATTCCATCCTCCAGGAAAGGGACAGGGGATAGAGACCGGGTTAATAATTGATCATATCTATATAATGAAGCCTCCATAAAATTCCTAAAAGATGAGGTTCAAAGAGCTTCCGGGTTGACTCAAATTCAGGTCTGTCTGATGGTGCAAAAGTCAACATCTCCAACCCATAAGTAACACAGAACTCAGGAACAATTTTGCTTACATTTTCAGAATTTAATCTGCCTGAGAACTTTAGATACCAGAAGCCAAAACACTACATGGTGACTAAAAAGAATAACAGTGTTACTGGACTGTTTTCAGCCATTTTCAGATGTTCCTTTATGTACTGAGGCCCTTTCCCAGCATCCTCCCCAAATCACCTACAATTTCTAACGTTGCCCGAGCTGTCACTAGGCCTCACCTCATAACTCAGCAGCCATTGTTAGAATTAGAAGATGAGGGCCGGGCGCGAAGGCTCATGCCTGTAATCCCAACACTTTGAGAGGCCAAGGCAGGCAGATCACAAGGTCAGGAGATTGAGACCATCCTGGCCAATATGGTGAAACCCCGTTTCTACTAAAAAAAAATACAAAAAATTAGCCGGGCACGATGGCACGTGCCTTGATTGAACCCAGGAGGCAGAGGTTGCTGTGAGCCAAGATCACACCACTGCACTCCAGCCTGGGCAACAGAGTGAGACTCCATCTCAAAAAAAAAAAAGAAAAAAAGGGAATTAGAGGACGAGAATAAAAATGTTTGTGTACACTGATCTTGTTGGAGCTGTGAATGCTGCTGCGTTCACACATTTGGGTGGAAACTTTCAGCCTGGTAAATACCTATCCGTGATCCTGGACAATTCTAAATTTACAGAGTATGAAAACATGCTATTTCCAAACATTGCTTCCTCTCTTCTAGTTGATCAATAAACAAAGAACTTTATGAGATACTTCTTCTGGATAACAGAAAAGGTCATGAGCTTCTGAGAGCGCTTGCTTGCTTAGTTCTTTCACTAAGGATGAAATTATCTATGTTCCTAAAACCCTGATAAAGAAAGACATCCTGTTTGTGAAAGCAGTGGGTTTCGAGTCAGGTGATACAGGAAAGTGAGAGACTGAATATACGGTGCAAGGAAGTCCTGACAATTTATAACAATTGAATTCTGACCCATGACCTGCAGCAACCTGTCAGAAAACCAGCCTGGGAAACCAGCCTACTATTTGTAAGTCAGACTTGCAGGAAGCCAGGCCACTATGTCTGTTGCAATCCAGGAAGCCACGCAGTAACCTCTGTAACAGTCTGTCCAAAATGACCAAGGCTCAAATAATAAAGAACCGCTTCCCTAGGTTTTATCTCTGCTTCCAACTTAGGACCAATCAGAGAAGGTTAGATTTTCTTTTTCCCCTAACCAATGACATAGAATGTTCTGCTTCTTCTTAGCCCATCTACAGCTTCCTGTGCCCGCAGCCTCAGGTCTGGGCCCACCGGAAGCCTCCCTTTCTTCTGCTATGAAGCTCTCCCACTCTTCTGCCTGCTTTTTTTTTTTTTTTTTTTTTTTTTTTTTGAGACAGGGTCTTACTCTGTCTCCCAGGCTGGAATGCAATGGTGAAAACATGGCTCACTGCATCTTTGCTCTCCTGGGCTCAAGTGATCCTCCCACCTCAGCCTCCTGAGTAGCTGGGACTCCAGGGACATATACCACCACACACAGCTAATTATTTTTTAAATTTTTTGTAGAGATGGGGATCTCACTATGCTACCCAGGCTGGTCTCAAACTCCTGGTCTCAAGTGATCCTCCTGCCTTGGCCTCCCAAAATGTTGGGATTACAGGTGTGCGCCGCTGTGCTTGGCCTCTCCCTGCCTTTCCCCTTTGAGTTTCTACGAAAACACAAGTGATGATGACTGACTCCCTTGCTGAAGCAAGCTCAGAATAAACAGCTCATTCCCATTTGGTTGGTCTTTATTTTCACAAGAAAGAGGAATGGATTTGAATTCAGACTCTGTTACTCACTGCCTGTGTGATTCCAAGCAAGTGACTTCATTCTGCTCCGGCTTAGGATCCTCATCTGCAGAGGGAAGGTGGTGGAGCTAAGCACCTGCAAGGTGCCCACAGAGAACAGCAGGCAGCCAAGGAGGATCCTGGGCTGCTTTTAAAAATTCATGTTTTGGAGTCAACTCTATTGCCCTCATTTTTTTCTTTTTTTAGGAATATAGGGTAAATATTTTTTTCATTTACATGGCACTTTGCAATTTATAGAGGATTTGCACATCCATTATTTTATTTGTTCTTCTCAGCAACCCTCCAGGGGAGGCAGGAAATCCCCCTCAGCTCCATTATGCAAATGAGGAGGTGAGGCTACCTCACAGAGGGCTGCACAGGTGGAGCCGTGCTAAGTGCATACCCTACCCTGATCCCTTTTAGCACAGAGGAGGCAAACCAAACCCGCGCACTTGGCTTACAGGAGTATTTGTTCAGGATCCACTGCCTCTGGATAGTGGTATATGGTCTCTGATTCAGAGCACAGTTTCTCTCCATGGTGCTGCTAACTGGCAATGTCCTTCGCCTGCAGCCCTAGCTTTTGTTTTGAGAACCTCTTTCCAGCTCAGGCTCTGTCTGTTGTGCCAACACCCACAGTACTATCGGAGCAGCGGGGATCACACAGCATCAGAACAGGATGTTGGTGCTCTCGAGGGTTGTAAGGTCAGAGGTACGGAAATGTTCAAGTTCTCCCTGCAAATAACCTCTACTCGCTCCCTAGAGGTTCAAAGAGGCTCCTAATCAATACATCGCAGAATCCCTTAAAATTCAGGTTTGTTATAAGATGAGCTTTGGTGTGAAAAGCCTTTCTTGAGTGTCTGCTGTGGTCCCATCTAATAGGCATTGGGACCTCTTAAGGTGGAAAGACTCCAGCCTTGTGGTTCTAACACAGGTGACAGCAAAGGCATGTTATGTGCACCTCGAAGGCATGTTTTAGAGGCTGGTCAGCTCTCTCTGATGACTGCAATGGGTGGGTGGGGGATTGACAGGCAAGGAAGGTGACCTTTCATCTGGATGCAGAAGATGAACCAGAGTTCTCCTGGCTGGCTGGGGTGGGGTAGGGGATGGGGAGGATAAGAGCGGGGCCTCTTTAGGGAGAGGGGACAGTCTGTGCAGTGGCTCTGAGGGACATGAGTACATTGTATTTGAGGAGCTATAGGAGGACCCTGCATTAGAAAGGAAAAAAAACCAAGGTGGGGGAAGGCAGGTGATGCTGAAGAAGGAAGGCAAGTGATACTGCTGGATTCAGCTGTGAGCCTTGCCCTGTGGCTACTTCAGGCCCATAGAGCACTCATAAAGGCTACACTTGCAATCCCAAGAAGCACAAAGAACAGGGTGCACAGGTTCTCACTGAGAAGTGATGGCATCATTTCAGAGCACGGTTCCTTTAGTTTAAAAACATGCAAGTTAAAGAGCTTTATTTTAATAAATGAAGTGGAAAAATTGTTTAGTTCTTAAGAAAGGAGAATAAATTGGCCTTTTAAAAAAGTCAAGCAACTGTGGGACAGGCCTTTGGATTTAATTGCAAGCGTATATTTGGCAAATCTGATACCTTCACAATCACCTCCCACACATTTGCCTGCCCAGTGAGCCAGGCAGGGAGACGGGGGAGACAGGTGTGCTTATTTCCTTCTTCCTGATGGCAAAATGAGGCCTGGGGATGGCCAGGAACTTGCCTGAGCTTTTTTCCAATTATCATGCAGCAGAAATTTTGAGAGACTGGCATTTAGTAAAGGACAGATGATTGAAAAAATTGCAAGATGGGAGTTTGGAGCAAAAATATCCACAATGGGATATTTGTCTAACTGTGTGCCTTGGTTTGGGGGTTCCCAACAGTCAAGTCGGAGATAGAACTTGAATGCAGGGAATAATTTGGGGGGTGGTTCCAGGAAGCAGGAGGGAGGGAATAGAGAAAGGGACATAGTAGGGGAGAAGCTAGGATGAAGTTCACTGTGAACAGTAGTGGGAGCCTATGGAATGCCTCTTGCTATGGTCTTGCTATGGCCATGTGCAGGATGGGACATTTTGTCCCCTGCTCCCCTCCCATTGGCCAAGGCTTGTCCCCAGGGTGCTCACTCCCTGCACTTTCAAGCTACACTTGTGTGAAGCCTGGTGGGCTCCTGGGTGCCCACAAAGGACCCAGTGAGAAAAGCCAGCAATGCAGAGCCCTCAGGCAGAACTGAGGAGACGCGCTGGTCACCATGGGCATCTGTAACACCAAGCGAGGCATCTTTGCAAGGTGAGCCCGGATAAATGACCCGTGCATGGGACAACTGAGTAGAAAAATGTTCCGAATTCACCATTTCAAGACCTGGACCAGTGAAGGCCCAGGAATTTCTCTGCCTGCGTCTCCCCGATGCACTGTTGGTTATAAGGAATCCTAAGCCACTGGGTAACAGGAGGGCAGGAAAAGGACTAAAGGGTGGAGTGAACACCGATTCATTGATTTACTCATTTAACAAGTGTTTACAAACACCCACTGTTTACCAGGCACTGTGTGGGGCTCAGGGTATAAAGCAGAGATGGAAACGGGAAATGTCTCTGTCCTCACCAAAATGGCATTTGCTAGATCTTCGAGTTTCTCTAGCTGTTTCAGTCCCAGTGGGTTTGCTGTGACTATACAGAAGATGAGAGCAGGGGGTCACAGGTGGAGGGAGTCAGGTGAGGTAATCCCTTGTCCAGTGTGTGATGTACTCAGCCACCTTGCAGGTAGAAGTCATTCGAGAAGGACATGGAGAAAGAGCTGCGGGATGTAAGCATCTTTGTCCAAGAAAGTGGCTTTCTGGAGGGAGAGATGAGGCTGGGGTAAACCTTGAGCGTTCCTGATGGGCCAGAGGATGATGGGATTAGGAGATGGAGGACCTGTCACTGCAGGAGAATGAAATGTCCTGGGGGAGAAAATATACCTTATCTCTATAAGGTCTGCCTAGGTGGGGATCCATGGTTCATGTGTTCATACATAACACTTAGATAAATTCACATCTACATGCACACATATGTGGTTCAGCAATCCTGAGAGACGCTATAGAGCCAAGGATGGCTGGCCTTTCTCCAATTCATCTGTTCCATGTTTTAGGGAGGAAGCTTTGGCAGCAGCAGGAAGGATGGAGTTAGCAGGGGGGCAGACTGGGAAGAGGAGCAGCCATTTGGCTGGAAGCTCCTGCACCAGTCCAGGGGAGAGATGGGAAAGGTCTGGAACAGAGTAGCAGCTGTAGGGAATAGTGATAGACCATTTCAGGCACTCTAGGGCTTGGTCAAAGGGATTCCACACTACAGGTTCTAGTGGCAATGTCGAGTCTCAAGTCCAACGTTTCTAACTCTCCCAGTTACTGCTCATAAAATGTTAATGCTACACGTGGCCACCAGTGCTTCCAACATGGTCCTTTTTCCCCTCACCAGACAGGATAGTGGCCCAGGCCATGGCTCCTGGCCTTGAAATCAGCCAGGCTGCCATCCATCTTCCCTGTCCATCTCTCTCATATTTGGGACATTTCTTTGTGCCGAGCTGATGGAATCCATTGGCTTTTAGCCAAACAAACCAGGGCACTATTACTGCATTCTAAAAGCTCATTTTTAGGTAAGATGCTCTTCCACTCTTAGAGTCTTAGCAATCAAACACTCTACCTCTTCTTTGTACTGATGAGAAAGGAACATAAGTCATCCATTTGCTCAGTAGGGGAGCATATGCTTCCATATTATCAGTTGGTTATAATCCTTGGAGATAAGCATGGTATTTTTCTATACATTAAAAACGGATTCGAAGGTGTACCAAGTTTTCCGAACGATGTTTCTCAGTACAGTGTGCTTGCCCTGTGTGGTCTGACCAACCAGAGAATATAGTTAGTTAACCTCTGTAGTCCTGGCCTATGTCCTGTGTGTCGTATGTCATGCAAGGTTTTTTTTTTTTTTTTTTTTTTTTTTTTTTTTTTTTTTTAAACTGAGTCTCACTCTCTCACCCAGGTTGGAGTGCAGTGGCATGATCTCGGCTCACTGCAACCTCCACCTCCTGGGTTCGAGTGATTCTCGTGCCTCAGCCTCTCAAGTAGCTGGGATTACAGGCATGTGCTACCATGCCTGGCTAATTTTTGCATTTTTAGTGGAGATGGGGTTTCACCACGTTGCCCAGGCTGGTCTCGAACTCATGACCTCAAGTGATCTGCCCGCCTCAGCCCCCAAAATGCTGGGATTACAGGCATGAGCCGCCGTGCCGGGCCTCATGCAAAATTTTCTACACAAAGGAACAGATATGTTTCTGGAACAGAAATGTACCTTCTGTGGGAAAGAAAACAGTCGGTGGTGGTCGCTGTGTCCTGCAAAGAAATTCTGCGTTCTCCTGGGGATGCATCGAGCTACTGAAAAATTAGCAGGATTGGATTACACATTTAAGTGACTATTAGTCATCCCACTCAGCATAAATGCCAGAGGCTGATTTATATTCTGGTTCCTGACATGAGTTTTGTATTTAACATATATCAGCCAATAGAAAAATAACTGTGGGCAAGAGCAATATAAGGCTCTTTCTCGGGACTTCCTTCCGTCAGCATCACTTGCCTGTTCCCAGCCTCCACACCACGAGGAGTTGCCCCTCCCCGAAGCCCAAAGTCCCCGGAGGACTAGACCTTAGTGGGAGACCAGGTCGGGGAGAGCCCTTTCTGCGATTCCCCATGCACTGCCTGGAAGGTAAGTCACCCGCCTGCCCTCCTGGGTTCCTGGGCCAGACAGTAGTTTTGGATGAGGGGAGGCGCCATCTTGCTTTTCTTCAAGCTGGGGCAGCACATGGGGGCGCCGGGCCAGAAGCCGGCGAACTACTTAGCACGGTGCAGAACAGCAGCCATCAGATCTTCAATTGTGGGCTGTTTCAAAGGGTCGTGGAACTTCCTTTTCTTAAGATCGTTAAGAATGATTTGAATTAGGATTTCCCAGTCCCCGTAGTCTGACTGAAATCCTTCTTCAGGAGAAGTGGTATCTGGGCCAGCCCGGGCCCGTCTTCCCCAGGGCAGGCTGACCTCTAAAGCCTGCGTGTGCGGCTGCTCCAGCCCCACGAGGCGAGGGGTGGAGGTAGAGAAAACAGAGGGCCCAGAGTCCAGGGGCAGATTCTAGCTTGGCTGCGCTTCCATAGGGAGGCTGGGAGTCCCTCAAGAGAGAAGCTCCAAGCTGGGGTGCGGGAGGGCCTGGCTGGAACAGCTCATTTCCACTCTGCCACCTTCTCTCCCAGCACCCGGGCTGTGGTCACTCCTCATAGAACCTGTATGTGCCACCTGATTGCCTGGTTGCCAGGGGAGGTGCCACTACTGTCAATCCGGCCGAGACTACGGATAGGGGGAACAAACCAGTGTACCTGGTGGGAACGGAAGAAAATTACCGGCAATGCCAGAATCACTGAGCACAAGGGCACAGCACAAAAGGTATCCCGGGGTTTCCAGTTCTGCTGACTCCTCCAGTAAAGCCAGAAATCAGGATTTTGCAGGGATGTCATTCTTGGCCGCTAATTTAAATAAAAATAATGTCTAGGGTCAGATTCAGTTTGCGGACGTGGGTTTGTGACCTCTAATTAGAAGCAACTGTTAATTTTTTTTTCTTTTCTCCTCTCTACCTCCAGAAGAACCAATGCATATAACCTAGGCCTCTAAAATCATATCAGTAAGCCTGAAAAAAAGGAGGGCATCTTTATTTGAACTTTTGTTGTTTGATACAATGTTTCTAAAGCATTTTAACTTGATTATAGCTGGAGTCAGTCCCTAAAATGCTGTCCCGAGGAAATATGAGCTCTAAGAGATTAGATTACAAGGATCACGTTTATCTTTTTACTAACTTTTGGGGGAACAAGTCACATTCGTCTCAAAGCAATTCAAATAAAGGATTTTTTTTTGTGTTAAACTGTTTTTGTAACCCCCCACTGTTTACCGATTCAAAATAGGAAAAGCTGTATTCTGTGCTCTGCATTTGCTGGAATATTTATTTATTTATTTATTTATTTATTTATTTATTTATTGCCTTTCTGTCCTAGAAAAGTTCCGTAAGAAACTGTGTTGCTTCTGCCTGGTTCTCCTCTCCTGGCAGAGAGGCTGGGTGGGAAGGGCGTCCCCTGAGGTCTGGGAAGGGAGCATGAGGGAGGCCTTTTGCAGAGTTGTGGTATCTGGCACCAAAAATCATTCTAAGGGGAAGAGACAGAGGCAGGAACGTCTGGCAAAGCAGAGGGACCTGGGCTGTTAGGAGTCCAGTGAGGGCCAGTGTGGGAGGGGAAGTAGCGCTGGTTATGGGGGGATGGAGAGGTGGGAACTAAAGCTGGGGGTAGTTGAAGTATAAGTGGAAAACTGGGGTACCGTGGGTGGGAGGCGTTTGACTCGTTCCTTGACTTTGCTTGCCAATGGAGGCTCCATTTGCAAGTCCAGAGTCATCCTCATTATAGAGGTTAGGGCTCTTTCCACTGGATGCTACAGAAAAGCAACTGAAACAGGCTTAAGATACAAGGGAATTCATTGGCTAAGGAGACAGAAACTTCAAGGGGTATGCGGAAATCAGGCATGGCTGGATCTGGGCACAGATGATGTCGTTGGGAACCTCTCTTTACATCTTGTCTCTGGTTTCTTCTGAAGTTGCTTCATACTGAAGGAATTCTCAAAACATAGCATTAGAGATAAGTCTTAGCAACATCAGACTTTCATCCTACCATCTTAAAAAGACCTGGAGAGGAAAGCACTTCATTTAAATTCCAAGAAAGACTTTGGGTTGACCAGGGATTCTCCAAATGTGGATAGCATGCCCATCTCTGTCCCCGTTTCTTTGGCACAGAGATTACAATTTTCCAACCCACCAGGCCTGGGTCATATGCCCTACCTTGGGGCTAGGAAAAGGAGGTTACCCTTCCTAAAAACTCAAGTGGAGGAGAATGGGAAAGAGGGTGCTTCCACAGAGGAATATCAGAGGGTTGCTCCCAGAAAAAGGTGATTGCTGAGCTGCAAGAGCAGCACACGGCTCTGTGGAGACAAGGATTCTTGCTCTTTTCTTGATCACTGCATCACTGGCGCTGTGTGGTCAAATGAGTGTGTGTTCCATTGACAGCACGCTTGACCAGGAGCAGGGACAATGTGATCTGGTCATTGCTGCGTTGAGTTCTTGTAAGTGATTTAGATAAAACTACCTTACATAACCAGGCTTCTGTGTTCCCTTTAAGCTCTAAGTGTTTGAGTCAGATTAATAAAATTTTACAAGCCCCGCAGGGAAATTTGTCTCCTGCCATGATGGATATACCCCATGCTGTAGCCTGTGTATATGGGGGGTCTCTGTACTGATCCCCCAAGTTAACTACACTCTCCAAAATTGAATGGCATCATATTGGGTATACAGGAGCAGTGCCTGTCGGCAGACAGTCCTCCCTACTTTTATCTCTGCTGGGCCCCTTACAACCTGGGGAGAATCATTTTCCCCTTTGACATTTTATGGCCTTAAAGGAAATGCTGTGTTGAAGGTAGTAGGCAGCAGGGACTTGGGGACTGCTGGATGTGAGGGACCAAGCTCAGCTGACACATTTCTTTGATTTTGATCATGCTGCCGGTCAAGTGCACTGTCAATGGAACGTACACTCATTTGACCACATGGTGCCAGTGATGCAGTGGTCAAGAAGACAGCAAGAATCCCTGTCTTCACAGAGCCGTGTGCTGCTTTTGTAGCCCAGCAATCACCTTTTTCTGGGAGCAACCCCCTGATATTCCTTTGTAGAATCACCCTCTTTCCCATTCTCCTCTACCCATGTTCCACCTTATGGCTTCAGCTCACAGATGCTCCTTGCTTGTATTTTCCAAATCCCATCAATCTCTTCATGACTCTTTGCGTTGCTGGTTGAGTGTCCTTCCTGAGTCTGTGTCTGAGAAAATGAGAAGAGGAGAAGAAGCCATGGAACATGTAATAGTATGCTTCTACCACCAAAACTCAGGCTGTGGGGTTTCTTTTTATATTCAGAATGTTTGTATAAAACTGTACTTTGCAATGTCAAGGTGACTCTTGCTCTGGGTTGGGGCACAGGAGCATCTGACTGAAGGCTTTTCTTGAGGATCTAGTGCAGGATAAAAGCACAGGCATGGATGACAAGGTAGGTCATTCTGACCTCCTCTGGTCATCTGCTGATTTCTCATCTTATTGCCTGACACTGAACGTGATCAAAGATTCAGGTTTAGGCACTAGAAACACAACTTTTCATGTTCCCTGTGGAAATGTCTTGGCCATGCTCAGGCATGCGGGAGTCAGATATTCTAGGGCAGGGAGGTCTGGTGCTACCTCTGATTTGGAGCCAGCTGGTCCCCACAGGAGCCTGGGATTCTGGCAGTCTTTGGTGACTGAAGGTAGTCTGGGTACTTGTTTGTTTTCAACAAAGAGCTAAGTCCAGGGAGGCTAGGGAGAAGATGCCCGAGGTGTCAGCATGCTGGACCGGACTTACCAGGAGCAAATGGACTTAACTCCCCCAGGCAGGAAAGCCTGACTCTTCCTGAGTCCCCAGAGGACACTTTGTGCCTGAGGCTGGCTTGCAGTGCCTGCAGCAGAGAGTCCCAGAGCGAAAGCTCCGTGTCACCAGCCCTTCATGTCAGGCAGCATGACCAGAGACCTAGGCACTCTATGATGTGCTCCCCAATTCCTGCTTCTCTTTTCCCATGGAAGCTCTTCACCCACTCTCAGCCACCCCGTTGGATTCTCTGCCCTGCCCGCCTGTCTTCTGTGGGCTTCCGCAAGTCAGCATTGTCCGCTTTCTGTGTTAATTAGGGCTGATTCTGCATGGCCCTGGGAGCCTTCCCAGTGACTTTCATCCCACTTTAGGGCAGAAACATCCCTTTGGTACAGAGGAATCGTTGAATTTGAGTCTGGATTTGATACTTTGTTAAACCTGAGATCCTAACCTCTATGAGCTTAAATGTTTTCATCTTTTAAATGGGAATAATAACACCAACATTTCAGAGCTGTTAAAAGATTAAATATAATAATGTTTATAAAATGCCTGACATACTTCTTAACTGCTGTGAATTCTTCTCTGAGAACAGTATATCTGCAGAAAGTTCTTCAGGACTGGTGTAATCCTGATGAAAGTGCCGTGTCCATAAAGCCAGGTGCTTATGAACAGTGGCTCCCGCACACACTTCACCCTGTATTGCACTTGTGTGTTTGTCCACTGACCTCTCTTGAGGTTTCCCAGTTAAGGGAACTCTTGATAGTTTCCCTTCCATCAGCTTCTTCCACAAACTCCCCACCTGTGCCCTCCTTTCCCTTTCAGAATCACCGTTGGCTCTTATCTCAACCTCGTTTCTTCTGTACAGGAACTCAGTGGAGAGGACTGTGTGGGGAGCACTCAGGTTTATTTATTTCTTAATCCCGGCCTGCATCCCCAGGGGCCAACCCTGGCAGACTTAGAAGGTGACCGCGGAGCTTCAGAGTGGACTCTACACCCACAGTGACACCCAACTTTGTTCTGAGGAGTTAGAAGTAAAGTCAGGGAAGGGAAGAGAGGTGGATTCCTCCTCCAGGGTCCTTGCTGTTGGTACCAGAAGGAGTCAGCCAACTTTATCCAATTAAGTCTTTCCTGGCAGTTATTCACGGGCCAGGCTTAGAGCTTCGGTCATCTTCACAACCAGAGTGGGGGCCTGGGAGACTGTGAAGGAAGAGCCCCCCTTTGGAAGGCTTGACTGGAAAGCATTTCTCTAAAGTAGACCTCACCATTTCCTCCTAAGGGGCTGAAGGGGTTATTATTTTTAAGGCTTTTAAAAAGAAATAGAGATGGGGTCTTGCTGTGCTGCCCAGGCTGGACTCAAAACTCGTGGTCTCAAGCAGTCCCTCTGCCTCAGCCTCCCAGGTAGCAGAGTCAACGGTTGGCACCCTGATGATACAATTTTGAGTATATTGATGAAATGAAATTTTCTGAATATTTAAGTTATATGTGTGGGTGGTATTTTTTTCACCCCCTTCAAAAATGTGTCTCTTCTTTTTTCTTCTCTTTTTGGATTTTGGAAACATTTCTGAGTGTTTTGCCCCCTCTGAGTTACTGGGAAGTGCTTTACAGAGCTGCTCTCATTTTCTAAAGAAGAAATGGAAGCCTTTGTACATTTTCAGGAAATACTAGAAAATAACTAAAAGCATGTGATTTGGAATAACTCAGACTCAGGCCCAAGGCCTGGAGGCTCATTTCCGAGGTAAGTTAAGCAAATCAGTCAATCTTCATACAGCTCAACATATTTACTTATAAAATGAAATTAAGTGTCAACTTTTTTATTATCTTCAAATTGTCCTCTGAAGAACAGTTTTTAATTTTGATGAAGTCCAGTTTATCAATTTGTTGTTTGGTGAAGCATGCCTTTGGTTTTGCAGCTAAGTAATATTTGCCTAACCTGAAGTCCCGAACATTTTCACCTCTGTTTTCTTCTAGAAGTCTTATGGCTTTAGATTTTACATTTAGGTCTGTAATCTGTTCCTGGGAGAAAATCTTTGCAAAGGACGTATAAAAAAAATCTAATAGAACTCTCAAAACTCAACAATAAGAAAAGAAAGAGCCCAATTAAAGAATGGGGAAAAAATTTGAACAAGCTGTACCAAAGAACATATATGGAAGGTAAATAAGCCTATGAAAATATAATCAACATCATTAGTCACTAGGAAAATGCAAATTAAAACCAACTGAGATGCTGCAAAACAACTCTGCGAATGACTACAATTTTTTAAAACTTTATCATACCAAGTGTTGGGGTGTAGAGGAGCTAGAATTTTCCTATACTGCTGGTGGGAATGTAAAATGACCCAACACTGTGGAAAACAGTTGGGTCATGTTTTAAAAAGTTAAACATAAACCTACTAAATAATCCAGCAATTCTACTCCTAGGTGTTTATCCAGGAGAAATGAAAATGTATGTTGATACAAAGAGGTGTATAAGAATGAATATTCAGAAAAGCTTTGTTTATAATAGCCCCAAACTGGAAGGAACCAATATGTTCATTAAGAAGTGAATGGATAGCAAACTGTGGTCCATCCAAACCATAGAATACTACTCAGTAATAAAAAGGAATGAACTCTTGGTGCACAGAGCAACCTGAGTGGACCTCAAGGTCATTCTGTGAGTGAAAAGGACAAGCTCAAAGCTACGTACTGTATGATTTCATTTACATACCATTATTGAATTGACAAGCAGAGCTTGGTAAGTGCTTGCATACTGGGACTTGACCTTTTGGAATGCTTGATCTTGGAGCTCATTGGCCAAACTGTGGAGCCCAAGTCACATGAGGAGGCTGCATAGAGAACAGAGACCTTCCTGTCAGCAGCCCCACCTGAGCTCCCAGTTAATAGCCTGCTTCACCTGCCATCTGGATGCTCTCATCCAGGAGAGCCCCTGCATGGCTGCAGCCCAACCCTCATCACATGCAGCAGATGAACCTCACAGCTGATCCCAGCCAAGCCACAAAATCATAGAAGTTAATAATGTAGTTGTTGCTTTAAGCCACTAAGTTTTGGGGTAGCTTGTTATAGAGCAACAGTTAAATAAGTTCCTGGCAATTCCAAACTTACATCCTGCTAGCTTACTGACTCTCATATAACACAAGAACTGTTTATAAATATTTTCTGGAAATATCCTGGTGTTGCTCTTCACAGGATTGACTTGGGCCAAGTGTCCAGCTGTGAAATAGTATGACCGTGACCAAGGAAGGTGCCAGTCACCCAGACCTTGGCCATATGTCCAGCCATGGAGCTGGGATGTAGTCAGCTCTCAAACAATACCACCCAGTGAGTAGGGAAGAGCTTTTCCAGAAGAAAGTCAAAGTGCAGTTACCAGAAGAAGGGCAAATGGGCACAGGACAAAGAAGCCCAAAGCAGCAGCCCCAAAACATCCTGATGACAGGGAACTCTCAGCAGAGGGAAGAAATGAGTGGATCTGGGAATCTGAGGATATTTACAGAAAGAAAGATTAATACTTTGTGTAGATTACAGAACATAATTTTAGGTAGAGCCTTTCGCCCACTGCCTGACACATAGGAAGTGCTCAACTAGTCGTAGCTATAATTATTTTATTTTTATTATCATTACCAAAGAGTGGCCCAATAATATTAATAGATATTCCTACCTCTGCAGGCATCAGCCCAGCACTGGCTATACTGACATAGAAATACATTTGGTTCTCCGTGAAGGAACAAGGCCCCAGTATTTAAAGGTGGAGAAGTGTTGTGCATGTCTATTTGAAAGGTTCTTGTCTTATTAACTCATAGCCCCAGGGACTGGTCTCTGATGTAGCTCCTTATTTAGGAGACAAATAACTCAGCTTGGCCTAGTCCTGTCTGGTTTCAAGGTTTCCATGGAGACTAGGATGGAGACAGACTGAGCTTCTGAAGCCTCGACACCTTTCCTTTGCAGTCAAGGGACAGGTAGGGACTCTTATGTGAGATCACAGATAGGCGATGTGTGGTGTGTGGTGTGTGTGATGTGTGTGGTGTGTGTGGTGTGTGTGGGCAGGTGTGTATCCAGACATGTGCACAGTTGGTCCTGTCTTATGAGAAACAATGTACCCCTGGAAATCACAGTGAAATGCCACCTCATGTGCCCAGGGTTAACGCAGGACAAATCTCCAGGACAGCCTCACACCCATGACAACACTAAGACCAAGCTCCATGAGACCCAGATCATATCTCCTACTTTGCTTCTGCTACAGGCCAAGCACTTGCACCCAAGCCATTTGCATTCACATAACTGAAGTTGTGATGCAGTCTAGCCTCTAAGTTTAAAAGTTAGCAGATGCCAGCCACCAAGTGGCCCCAGCCAGCCTTCAGCAGTGAAGTCCCATTCACAGGAGGATTTGTGGTCAGCCAGCCTGGTGGAAGCTGAACCCAGACCGCTCCTCATCCCGTCTGCTCCTCCCGCAGTTTTCCCGTCATTATGTGGGTGACAATTCCATCCCTCCTCTGCTTCAGCAAAAACCCTAGAACTGTTCTACTTGACCTGGCTCTTTCTCTCATACCCCCAGCCAATTCCTTAGCTCCTCCCCTTGGTGCTTCCTCCCAAATAGACCCAGAGTCCCACTGAGAAATACCACCTTGCTTTGAGTCTCCATCGACTTTAGTCAAGACCTTGGCTTTCCCCAATCTCTCCCCGTTTCCACTCTACTTTCATCTATTCCCACAATTATCTATACTTGTCTAAACATTTTGTATTTCACTAACTCATTTCTTTTCATGCCTCATACCTTCTTCCTGGGGTTAGTTTCCTTCTTCTTGAAATATATTCACTAGAAGTCCCTCAGTGGGGTATTTTGGTGGTAACAAGGTCAGGACTAGAGTGAGGCACTTAGGAGGTAAAATTAAAGTAAATATGTTTGTATTAGTCTGTTCTCATGCTGCTGATAAAGACACACCTGAGACTGGATAATTTATTTATTTATTTATTTAATTATTTATTTTTATTATTATACTTTATGTTCGAGGGTACATGTGTACAACATGCAGGTTTGTTACATATGTATACATGTGCCATGTTGGTGTGCTACACCCATTAACTCGTCATTTATATTAGGTATATCTCCTAATGCTATCCCTCCCCTCTCTCCCCACTCCACAGTAGGCCCTGGTGTGTGATGTTCCCCTTCCTGTGTCCAAGTGATCTCATTGTTCAATTCCCACCTATGAGTGAGAGCATGTGGCGTTTGGTTTTCTGTTCTTGCGATAGTTTGCTGAGAATGATAGTTTCCAGCTGCATCTATGTCCCTACAAAGGACACGAACTCATCCTTTTTTATGGCTGCATAGTATTCCATGGTGTATATGTGCCACATTTTCTTAATGAGACTGCGTAATTTATAAAGGAAAGAGGTTTAATTGACTCACAGTTCCATATGGCTGGGGAGGTCTCACAATCATGGTGGAAGATGAAGAAAGAGCAAAGGCACATCTCACATGGTAGCAGGCAAGAGAAAGCTTGTGCAAGGAAACTCTGTCTGATAAAACCATCAGATCATGAGACTTATTCACTATGACAAGAGAAGCATGGGAAAGATCTGTCCCCGTGATTCAATCACCTCCCACCAGGTCCCTCCCATGACACAAGGGAATTGTGGGAACTACAATTCAAGATGGGATTTGGGTGGGGACACAGTCAAACCATATGAATGTTATCCCTCACTCTCAGGCACTAATTCTAAACTTCACATCACTGAGAATGAGTCCTCCTCAAATTTTATGTTCCAGGCACCTCACTTGCCTCACCTAGTTCCAGTCTGGGTGGTGAGTGTTCTGTTTTTATCTAAATGTAGGCAGTTCACTCTTACTCTTGAAAGGCAGTTTCACTGGCTGTACAAGGTTAATGTTCTTTTATTTATCCAAAGATGTTATTCCACCATTTTCTGGTTTCCAAAGATGGTGGAATAATATTTTTGTTGCTATTGAGAAATCTGCTCCCAGTATAACCATTTTTTTTCTTTTGTTAGTAATTTGTCTCTTCTTTCAGGCTGCTTTAAGCCACTCTATTTATGTTTGGTGTTGAGGTTTAACGCCACACATCTAGAAGTGGATTCTTTTTAGCAGACCAGCTTAAAGGATTTAGGAAGTCAGATTTTTTCCTCCCATTATTTGCAGAAAATGTTCAGCAGTAATCTCACTGAGTATCATCTTTTCCCCAATCTTGCCATGATCTCCTGTGGAACTTCAAAACCTATCTGTTGACTAGCCTTACTTTACCTTCCACACATCTTAATTTCTCCTTTATATATTTTTTTAAATCTCTTTTTGTCTCTGTTATGGTTTCTGGGTAAATCCTTTAAATCTATCCTCCATTTCACGGTGACCTCTTCTGCTATATCAATTCTGGACTTAAACCTCTGCATTATTATCTTAATTCCTATTATTATATTTTCAATTTTCAAAATGTACACTTGCTTCTGGTCATTTTTTTATAGTCTCTTGTACCTTATTCATGTTAACAATGCCTTCTGCATTTACTTACTGTATATTCTGGAATTGATAATTTCATTATTAAGAGTCATTGTAGCTCTGTTCTGTTGTGTGTTGTTTGGTCTGACTCTGGATCAAAGGGCTTGTTGTTTTGCTATTTTGTAATTATTGTAAACAGGGGACTCATACTTACTGACACTCTTTTTCTGGGAGTTCTGAGCAATCGCATAGCGTGTCCCTCCTGGGAGGACTTGTGTTTGTTTCTGCCAAGGTCTTAGGGGGCACTGAGGACCTGGGTGCACTATAAATGAAATGTTCTCTCTTAGGTCTGTTGAATTACACCAGTGATGTAATTTCTCCAAGGGTCAGCTTCTGGTAACAATATTTTAGGGGAGGCTTTAAAAAAGATAGTCCCTGCTGGAGCCAAGTATGAAGTAGATAGGTTCATGGCATTCAGTCCTACTGGGCAGGTTTTCTCCTAGTTCATACATGATCTCAGACCGTGACTTTACTGAGCCCAGTCTTTAAGCAGGAACATCTCAGTCTGGGCCCCTGCCCTCCACAGAGCCCGGATGCTCTGGGCCACATGGAGCATCAGGTGACCCCAAGTGATTACCAGCAGTGATGCTGTGCTCTGTTATCTGCCTGGTCTCCAGCTCCCACCCTATCCCTAGCTTCAGGAACTGTTTGCTACCATAAAAGGTTCAAGAGCTTTGAAACTGAGTTGGGGACATAACTAAGAGCTAATCTGTCAACTGTGCCTGTATTTCTGGGCACACTTCCTCCGTGACCCTTGGCTTTCTCTGCCTTGCATTTTGGCCTCGTGGGAACCTGGTTGCTCTCCCATCAGGGTCCACTGGGATCCTCCACATAAAAGGCCACATGACCTGCCTGGTGGCCTTCTCGGTGTCTTTGTAAACAGCATGTACCCAGAAAATATGTGTTTAACACCTTAGACTCACAGTTTTGGTTTTGTTTTTTGTTTGTTTGTTTGTTTGTTTGTTTGGTTTTTTTTTGGCCCAAACTGAATGAAGTTTTTATTCTGCTAGACTAAAAGCTTCATGAGGGTAAACTGAGACTCTCTGCTATTGAAATTCTGTTGCCAGGTGCATCCCCCAGCCCACAGTAAATACTCAAAAAATCTTTCTTGAATGGCTTTATAACCATTTTTGATGGAGAAATGTAACATACGGTTATTACCCTTTGGTTTTTCATTTCTCTAGTCTACAGATATTTGATGAGCACCAATCATGATGGTTAAGTTTAGGTGTCAACTTGTTTGGATTAAGGCATACCTAGAGAAATGGTAAAGCATTATTTTTAGGTGGATCTGTAAGAGTGTTTCTGGAGGAGATTGGCGTGTGAGTCAGTGGACTGAGTGGGGAAGATCAGCCGTCAATGTGGGTGGGCACCATCCAGTCATCTGGGGGCCCAGAAAGAACAAAAAGGCAGAGGAATGGTGGATTCTTTCTCTCTCTCTCTCTCCTGGGGCTGGGAAACCCTTCTTCTCCTGCCCTTGGACATCAGAACTCTGTGCTCCTCGGCCTTTGGGCTCCAGGACTTACACCAGCCCTCCCTGGGTTCTCAGGCTTTTGTCCAGGAACTGAGAGTGATACCATCAGCTTTCCTGGTTCTGAGGCCTTTGGACTTGGAGTGAGCCACGCTAGTGGCATCCCTGCGTCTCCAGCTTGCAGATGGTCTGTTGTGGGACCTCTCTATAATCACCTGAGCCAATTCTCCTAATAAATCTCCTCTCATATATCTATATTTTCTATTGGTTCCATCTTTCTGGAGAAGTCAAATACGTGTATTACCTTCAAGCATTGTTCTAAGTACTACAGAGGTAGGCAATGATGAGCAAAATATAGACATGATTCCTGTCTTTACAACCCTTGCTGTCTAGGTTCATGATTTTTAAACATTTCAACTGGTATGCATTTACCACACAATAATAAAAATTTGACGTATCTTTAGTACATGATGTACTCAGATACTTTCTATTTTATTCATTTGTTTTCCTAAAGTAGAAGGGCCATCACAACCTGCTAAGCTGACTTTATGACCCGTGACTGCTCAGATTATTGTTGCAGTTTGAAACCCATTGATCCAGTGCAGAGGTTTGGAATCTCTTCTCTGTCATGGATTCCTCAAAATCATATTTTACAATGCACAAAACAATGTACATAGGATTAGAAGGAAACCCATCACCTTAAAGTGCAATTATAAGAATATTTTCATAAACAAATGTGTAATATAGTAATATGTGTGCTTCATTATTAATGCATTAAACACAAGATCTGGCAGCCAACTCATATTGCTGTAATTTTGAAGTAGTGATGAGTAGAAATGCTATTTTTAGAATTCTGCAACTGTAATGTGATATGAAAATATCCATGATTATTATTAGTGACAAAGTCATAGGCGCTGCTAATGCTACTTTTGAGTGTCACTTACATTCATGATTGAAGGAAAGCTACATTTCAAGTTAACAAAAACAAATAAATGTTTTTTCACCATCCAAATTCATAAATCCCAAAATGTCTGTGGATGCCCAAATAAAAAATCCCTGGTCTAATGGATCCACATTTTATCTCAGTAATCCCAAACTTTTTTTTTTCAAGACAGGGTCTCACTTTATCACCCAGGTCGGAGTGCTGTGGTGTAAACACAGCTCACTACAACCTCGACCTCCCAGGCTCAAGCTATCCTCCTGCCTCAGCCTATTGAGTAGCAGAGACTATAGATGCACGCCACCACGCCTAGCTAACTTTTATATTTTTTGTAGAGACGAGGTATCACCATGTTGCCCAGGCTGGTCTCGAACTCCTGGGCTCAAGCAATCTGCTTGCCTCAGTCTCCCAAAGTGTTGGGATTATAGACGTGAGCCACTGTGTCCAGCCCTAATCTCAAACTTTTTATTGCAACAGGATCAGAGGTGCTACTCTTTTCTTGTAACACTGAAATGAGAGTGCCAAACAGGAAAAAGTAGGTAAATTATGTTTGCTTAACAACTGTCGGAATCAGCCAGGGGAGCCCTTAACTGCCCAAGGTTGATCATTTTCCCACAAGCCACTGGGTCTTTCCAGTAGGTCAGATTGAGAAATGAAGATCCACGACCCAGGTAGACCTGCAGCCACACCTCTTGTGGGTGCTGCTCACTGGGGATCTACTGATTTTAAAAGCCAGGAAAAGAACAGCTGCACAGAGGTAAAAGCAGCAAGCCCACTGGTGAGGTGCGGGCAAACAGGAATCCCAAGGAGCCCCCTGCAGCCCCACCATCTGCTCTGTCTTGGTCTGAAGCCAGTGACCTGCCCAAGGGGGAGCTGGTCCTGCTGTCTGGTTCACTCCCGAGTGGCCAGGTTCAGTTGAAAGGAAGAGCATCTTACAGAGGCGGCTGTGTGGGTGTTTCAATAGCGTCTCACTTCCATTGTGATAATACGTGTGTGGCCCTCAAGGGACATCCCTTAGAGCTGCTAATAGGTTGACATTAAAAAAAGGCGGGGAAATACCAACAAGCACTCTGAACCAATTTACTGTTGTTCAATCCACCACGAGAGCGGAGCGTGGGAGGGAGCGTTTTATCAGCTCCCCAATGTTTGTCACTGAGAAAGCGCCTGCTTGCTAACACATTGTGGAGAAAGTCACTTCGAGACTATAACTGTTGGGTAAATAAGAGGTTTCCTTGTGCCTTATAGGCCATGGGAGGTGAAATCTCTGAAAGAGCTGAACGTTGACTTAGAAAGCATGGTTATTGCAGCCACCTCTGCTATCCCATGACTTATTGAGGGGCCAGAGGAGGAACCCCACCCCAGGTTCTTGTTCCATTTTCCAGTATCTTGTTAAACAGAAATGAGACTGTCAGTGATAAAGCTTAGGCAGGAAATTAGCAGTTTGCATGATTTGGAATGTATGATGTTTAGTTTTATGCATTAACTTGGCTAGGCGATAGTAGCCAGTTGTTTAATCAAACAAGAATCTAGGTGTCACTGTGAAGGTGTTTTGTAGATGTGGTTAGCATCTACTCTCAGTTGACTTTAAATCAGAAAGACTGTTATCCTCAATAATGGGGCAAAGCCTCCTCCAATCCGTTGAAGGCCTTAACAGCAAAAACTGAGGTTTCCCAGAGAAGAAGAAATTCTATTTCAAGACAACTGCATTAACTCCTGCCTGGGTTTCCAGCCTAAGTTTCACACTTGCCGCCCCCACAATCACATGAGCCAATTCCTTAAAATACATTTCTTAATATATATTGGTTCTATTTCTCTGGAAAACCCTGACTGATACAGGATGCATTACTTTTTTCCCCTGTTTTAAATAGTTTTAAGGCAAGAATCTGAAAGCAAAGTGACTTAAACACAACACACACACAGGCACACAGACACAGACATAGAATCTATGAGGTTGCAAGAAGAGGCCTCCAGGCCAGTGAGGGGCTGGAAAAATAGAAACACTTGTCTTTTTCTTTTTCACTTTGTTTAGTGTGCAGAGAGGAGCAGCCAGTTTTTATCCATCCAATGGGAGATGAGTCCTTCCTCCTCTCCCACTCACGTCTCTGTCTTCTGTGCTGACTTTCACTGCCACCCTGCTGCCCAGACCACACTTGACACAGTCCCATAGTCCCCACTGTCTTTATTCCGCTGTCCAACATCGTCGAGGTGGCCTTACCTTACTGATGCTTTCTGCCCCATTTTCAGTCTTGGAGCTTCTCCAACCTGGGTTCCTGCGGCCCTGCTCCTTCTAGTTCTCACTGTGCATCTCTCTGCATCTTCTCAGTCTCCACCTGTTCTCTCTCCACCTGCCCCATCAGAGGTTCTCTGAGTCTCTTTCACTGAACACACAGTTGCTGGGCAATTTCTTCACTTGGATGGCTCCAACTACCTCCTAAGTCTAGATGATTCCCAAATCTTCCTCTCCACCCTACAACTCTCCCTCCTTTAAAACCATCAATCAACTATCCCCTGGACTCACCCACCTGAGACTCAACGTATTCCAAATGGACCCCTCATTTCCACCCACCCCATTCTTGATCTCAGTGGTAGATCCCACTAGTGGATGGGTAGAATTTCCATCCACTAGCCACCCAAGCTAGCCTCTCCCCGAATAAGAATTCAGCCATTTAGTATGCCTGATCTTAACAGGAATATAGTCTTTTACTTTACTCAGGTGAATAGAATTGGATTATTCTGAAGCACAGTCATTATTCCAAGTACATTGTTTCTGTAATGGGATAATTGGCCGCCCCTGGTCCTAGACAACACCTGAAGTAAGTAACAAGCGCACCTGTGTTTTTAATCAAAGTAAAAAAAATAATAACCAAGAATAGTCAATAGGCACGGTGAATGTGTTAGTGGTACTTCTGGTAAGTCCATGGCACTAAGCAGTTGGACTGTGACTTAATCTATTTGGGTTGCTATAATGAAATATCTAAAACTGGGTGTCTTAAAAACAACAGAAATATATTTCTGACAGTCCTGGAGTCTAAGATCAAGGGAAGTCCAAGATCGAGGGAAGTCCAAGATCAAGGAACTGGCAGACTTGGTGTCTGGTGAGGTCCTAATGCCCAACTTATAAATGACCATTTTGGTGTGTCTTCACATGGCAGAAAGGGGCAAGGGAGCTCTCTGGGTTCTCCTTTTTCAGGGCACTAATCTCATTCATGAAGATTCCACCCTCAGGATCTAAGCACCTGCCGAAGGCCCTGCCTCCTAATACCATCTCCTTGGAGGTGAGGATTTCAACTTAGGAATTTTGGGGTGACATGAACATTCAGACTATAGCAGAACACATCCTTGTGAGTGAGTGAGAGGGACAAGAATTGGTTAAAGAGGCTGGGAGAGAGTGAACAACAAGAGGACTTGAGACCTTGGTAAGGATATAATCTTTGTCCTAAGTACAATGGGAAACCATTGGAAGGTTCTGAGCTCCATTTGGAGCAAGATTAGATGGGGCCAGAGTAGAGCTCATATTCCTTATTCTGGTTCAGATGGTCTGGGGTAGCCCTGGCATCAGTGGGATTGACAAGTTCCCCACATGATTCCAGCTGCTGCCTGGGGAGGACTTTCTGCACTTTACAAAATCCTCCAGAACCTGAGACTCTGCTGTGACCCCGTGAGAAAGGTTCATCTGGTGTCTACCTCAATAGCCCCAGCAGCCATGGGACATGCACTCCTCTCTGGGACAGCCTGGCTCTTCTTTAGGCAGCTCTGACGGTCAGAAAAGTCTTGTCTATTTCAAGTACAAATCTTCTCCATTGGTCCTGTCCTCTGCCTTGGGTAAGCATTCCGGTTCCTTTAACAGCCCACACATGAGCTGGATTCGGAGACCTTTGTTTCCTTTGTATCTTTCTTTTTTTAGTATATAATGTAAGTTCATGGAAGGAGAAAATGCAGAAGATGGTAAGGGGAAGGGCCAATGACATCTCATCTGCCACGTCCCCCAATCCCTCATTCTCCTTCCTGAGCCAACTGTGTTCCTACTTTCTTGTGTGTGTTTTCAAAGGAACTCTATGCATTTACAATGTCTACAAATGTGTTTTAGACAAAAATAACACACACACTCTTCTGCAGCTTGCTTTTTAAAAACACTAATAATGAAATTTGGAGATTATTGCACGTCAGTGTAGAAAGCCCCACCGGCTTATTTGTAAAGCTTCATAGTGTCCCATTGTTTATTAAACCGGGTCCCATTTTGATGGGTATTAGATAGTTTCCAATCTTTTGCTTCTACAAACCAGGCAATCATAAATCTCCTGCATTGTATGTACTTCTTGGTACAGGTTATCTGTGTGATGAATTCAGAGCAATGCAATTGCTAAGTTGAAGAATATGTGTGTTGAAAATTTTAATACACGTTGCCAAATTGCCATCCAATGAGGCAGTACCAATTTGTTCTCTGCTAGCAAGAGATGAGTGTTACTGCTCTCTCTTGGCTCTTAGGTTGTGCCAGTGTGTAATGCCCCGCTAGAATTGTTTTGTCCTGAACTGAACCCACTATTCTTGTGACCCAATGACTTTGGTAAATGTGGGCCACTTCCACTTCTGTTCCAGTCGCTCCTCATGAAAATATCAACACTAAACCTGCCATTGTGATCATCACCACATCTTGACATGTAGTCATCACGCTCTGTTCCAAAGCGCAGCTGCTGAACCAATTTTCTCCCATTTTGTACCTGGGATATTAGATTTCTGTACACAAGTTGCAGAAGCTTTCATTTATTTATAAATTAATTTCTTTTTGCTGCTGTAACACATCACCACAAGTTTGGGGCCTTAACATAGCACAAATTTATCATCGTACAGTTCTGTTGCTCAGAAGTTCAGAATGAGTCTCACTGGGCAAAAACCAAGGTGTTGCAGGGCTGCATTTTTTCTGGAGCCTGCAGAAGAGGCTCTTCCGGCTTCCAGAGGTCATCTACATTCCTTGGCTTCTGGCTCCTTGCATCTCAAAGCCAGCAGCATAGCATCTGCAAATCTCTCTCTGATTCTAAGTCGTGCATCCATCATCTTAGCTCCCCCTCTGACTCTCCTGCCTCCCTCTACCATCCTTTAAGGACCCTGTGATTACATTATCCACCTTGATAATGCAGGGTAATATCCTAACTTAAGCTCCTTCACTTAATCGTAGCTGCAAAGTCCCCATTGCCACATAAGGTAACATGTTCACAGATTCTGGTGAGTGGGGCATGGACATCTTGAGGGAGCCATTATTCTGCCAGCCACGATCTTCATTAAACATTGCCTTGTGAAGTAAGCTAATTGCTTCAAATGATGCTTGAACATAAGTGGGTTTTCAGTGAAGGTGTGTATCTTCCCTTCTACAGAAGTTTTAAACTAAGTACCAACAAGTGAGTAATGTTGAGAGCAGAACGTCCCTGGGGCTAGATTGAAGAGTTTTAAGAACAAGTAACACGTAGACGTGGGTTTTGCAGTTCATAAAGAACATTTATGTTCCTTATCAGGATATAATTTCCATGATCAGGTGAGGAAACTGAGGTTTGGGACATGGCCGAAGTTGCACAGTGGGCTAGTGCCAGCATGGTTCTTCCAGCTCCGAAGCCATCACCCTCACCATGGCACCAATTGTGTGAAAGTCATGCTGTAGGGAGTCCCCAGGAAAAGTTCTTGAGAACTCTTTTCATTTGTGGGTTTCCAGAGCTGTCCTAAGGCACTAATTTGGACTCACCTTTAACAGTTGATAGAACCTGTTTTCATGCTTTACTACCCAGAATTCATGGCAGCCTAATCCGCTGAACTGGGCAGGCAGGCCTGGGATGATGTCTCTGTATCCCTGATGGCCCCAGGAAGACATAGGTTCAGAGACATTGGGCCATGATCAAGATCACAGAGTTGGCAACCAGAGTCTCAAACCCATGGGGTTCCTCTTACTGACCACACTGCCTCATGCTGCCCTGGAAGGGCTAGAAGTTCTAAAAACTCTGAACATGGTGCCTACCCCAGAGAAACTAGAGGCTAAGTGGCATGAATGCTGCCTGTTGTGTGCCAGCACCTTCCAGAATAGCTCACTTAATCTAAGGGTTCAGCTACTGTTGTCAACAGTTTGCTAACGAAGGTTAAGGTGAAAAAGATGGCAAGCAATGGACTCCATTCTAGGTCATTCTGCTTCCAAAGCCCTTGGCTTTCTACTCACCTATGCTGAAGGTGCTTCTAAGCACGAGCCCATGTTAAAAACAAAACAAAACTGGCACCTGCTATGTGATAGTTCAGGGTTAGGAGCCCCATGTGCCCTGGGTAGGTTTGCAGATGGTTGGATCAAAGTGCAGCAGCTGGAGGGAGAAACAGGGAGGCAAAGTGGAGGAAAACTGTCTCTTGGCTGATGTCCTATGACCTGTAGCCCCAGAAGCAGTTTCTAGAAATCCCCCACCAAGAGGAAAGAGAGGAGGTGCAGCTGAGTGACATCCGGGGTTGGGGAGAAACAATGGAAGCAATTACCTAGGTAAAGTCACCAAGCAAATAACTAGCTAGAGGCTTGTCCAGAAATTCTCATGGCTTGCTTTGATGATCATTTGTCTGAGTTGCATTTCATTTCGATTTTTCCTTCAATTTAGATCCCATCTGCTGCTCTGTGTGCCTGAGCCCACCGCTAGAGACACAGGCGTGCAATTATCCAGCTCCTACGCATTTTCTTCTTCTCTTCTCTTTTTCGTTAGGTTTAATTTCTCTGAAAGGCTCTGCCTTGAGCTTGCTTTAAAACCTGTAATTATGAGGAGACACCTAATGAGACCAGGAGGAAACTTCTGCACTGCACAGCTATTTCTAAAAAATGGGATTAAGAGGGGAAAGTGTCAAACAGGGGGATCTCCATGTTTCTGCAATGCATTACAGGGTGACCCAGCGTTCCAAATAAGCATGCTGTCCTTAGCACACATCTGGGAGGCTGCATTCCTGGGGGCTCTGGGCTGTCTGACCTTGCCTGAGATGTGTGACTGGATCTCATCTGGTTGGGGGTCCTCTGGCTGGTGCTCCCAAGCCTGGAATCCCTCCTGGTCATGGTCAACAGAGAAGTGCTCCTGGAAAGGTCACAGAATTTGGAGGCAGAGCTCTGACCCCAACCACTACACGGCAGCATTTCCAAGAGAGGTTTGTTTTCCTCCCCAAGCACATTATGGGTAATGACTTGGATTGTGGAAATTGCAAACAGCGTGTGTCATAATGAATATTTTGACTTGGAACACAGCATTCTCTGTGAATCCTAATGTCTGCAGAAACTCAAGGGGTGACAGAAAAATCTATCATGAAAGCACCATTCACACAGTGTAGCTATTAATGGGAATTTAATTAAAGAAACATTTATTTAGTGCCTGCTGTGTACCTAGCACTGTGCTGAGCACTTAGGATATGAGGGGGAAGATGGGGGTAGGAGAAGAAACAGAATCAATATGTAAGTTTGTAAGTAAACACAGGTGCTTCTGCACAGGACAGTGCAGACATAGAACAATGACCAACGTGGTAGAAGCCGATTGGGATTCAGGACCTAGTGTTTTCCAAGATGAATCAGCAAACACCCCAATCCACTGGCTCATTTCTAATCAGTCTGCTTCCATTAATTACAATCCCCAGGGCTCACTGTCTTCTTGCCTGAAGCAAATCCTGAAAAGTGTAACTGCTTTAACCAAATAACTGTACTCTCCTACTTCTGGGAGGTGAGGGCATGTGGGCAGGAGGATAGGGGTGGGAGAGAGGACAGGGAGAATCAATACATAAGTAAACACAGTGGCCTCTGCACAGAACTGAAGATAAAAAGTATTTGCATTTTATAGGGCTTCTGTATGTGTGTTGCATTTGACCCTCACAAACAACCAAAGTAGCTGTTACTGTTTCCTTCATACAGTTGAGAAAACTGACATTCAGAGAGGAGAAGTAAATTGTCGAGGTTCGCACAGCCAGCAAACCTCCAAACCAGGGTGGTACCAGGTTTTCTCTCTGCAGCCCTGCAGGCTGCATGCTCCAGCAGGGAGCTCCAAGCTTCCTCCATGGTTCCCGAAGTGTCCTTCCCCATCCCGCCCGCCCAGGGCTCTTCCTCTTTCCTGGGGAGAGCTCACTGAAAGGTCAGTGTCATCTCATGTGTTGAGGAAGTGAGTGCCCCTCTCTTCTACCCATCAGACATGAGAGCACTTGTTTGTTATCCGATAACTGATTTCACTCCCATCCCTTCATTGTCATTAACTTAGACATGACACAAAACACCCTCCAGCTGCTGAAAGCACTGAGTGCAAGAAGGCCAGGTGAACTGGGGGACATAACGTCCTGCTCACATACTTCCTTAAATTTCTATGCTAGCTACTCAAGTTTTATGGAGTTAATTTAAGACATATACCCTGCATTGATTCAAATGGTTTGGCATAGCGAGTTTGGATGCACGACAAATTGATATTCAAGGATGAAACACAATAGATATCACCTAAAAGCAAGGGGCCCATGAGCTGATTTCTATCATCTAATTCTAAGCTTTTTGGAAGCCAAGGAAAGTTTTTGAAATGTCATCTTCCAATGAAAGAAGAAATGCGAAATCATGTCTTAGAATAGGGACTAAACTCAAGCCTGGACTCATCACAAGGGTCTTTGGATAAAAACTGATCTATAACCCAAGGGGCCACAGCTTGGAGTGCACGGACACCCCTCGTATCCCATTCCCCACAGAGTGCCCCACTTCTCCACAGACAGCCACATGGCAGAAAGGAGTTTCTCACCTGAGACCTCCATGACACCAACACCGCAAGAGAAAGCAGAGCCCAGAGCAAAAGAGGAAGCTGGGTCCAAGTGTGTGATCCAAGGAGAAGACAGAAGCAGATTGCAGCCCTAGAGGCTGAGAGGCAGGGGCTGGGAGTGGGGGGTGTCGGTGAGGAGGGCATGCTGGGCAAGGTGGAAGGGCTAAGCTGCGGGATGCATCAGGTTCCATGGACCGCTGTGGTGACATGATGGGCAGAGAGCTAAACTGAAACTCAGAGGTGCATTTCTGGTAAGACCCGGGTGCAGAATCCCCTGGTGACTGAGTCAGAATGAAGACAGATTTTGGAGAACACGAACGCTGTCCTGCGCTGCACTCACCCCACTTATGTGTGGGCTGAGTCCTAAGGCCATTGATCCAGGCCAAAGCCCTGCCCAGCTTTGCTCCTTGGGGCTTGGGGCCACAAAGTCCAGCCCTGTGACCTGGTTGCCATCCCTCATAGCCACTGAAGGGCAGGATAAGTGTGGGGGTCAGGGATGGGAAGTCCCACCCACATGCCCCTGTCCCAAGCCTCAGGGCACACTCCATTTGGCCCCCAGCTCAGCTAAGACTAAATTCTGGCCCCCACCCCAGCCACCCATCCTTAGTTTTAGATGTAACCAACCAAAAAGAAAGAAGTGAATCAAGTGTCTTGAACCAGATGCTCTCTCCGAGCTCTTCCCTCCCTCTGCCCACAGCTCAGGACTTCTTCCTAGGCTACACTTGGGAATGGCTCAGTGCCATGAGCCCCAAACCTGGCTGCATACTGGAGCTATCTGGGCTGCTCATTGACAGTGCAGATCCTAGACCCCTCTACAGAACTGCTGATTCTGTAGGGTCAGGCCTGGTGCCGGCAGACATGTTTTGAGTGAGCAATCCAGGTGATTCTAATACATGGTCAAGTTGGGGAACCACGTACCCAAGGGCTAACATGCGGTTTCACCACCTACCAGCTGGTGGTGTTAGCGGGAGCCTCTACTCTTTGCCCGGCCACATTTTTCCTGTTTATAAAAGTGCCCTGGATGATGTCTGAGGTCTGGGCTGCCTCGAACCACCTGTGTGTCCCCAGGGTGGCCTCACTGGTGCCTGTGGTCCTCCTTTCTTCACATTCCCATGGGAGCTGGTCTGAGGGGAGGAGAGGGCAGAAGCCCAGGGCTGGAAGGGCACCAGCATGTCCCCGACCTCCTGGTGACCTCGGCCAGGTCCCTTCCCCTCTCTGGGCCTGGGTTCAGGGTAAACCTGTGGGGAGTTCAGCAAGTAACCACCCCTTTCCTTTCCTGGGGGATTTTTTCTGGGCAGAGAGCAAAGCACCCTGAAGCAAAGCCCAGAATCCTGGGTCGAAGGTCGCCCTTGTGGCAGTGAGATCTCAGAGGACAGCTTGTCGGGGGCAGGCTCTGGGGGGTGGGCCTTGCCCTGCCAACAGCCAGCAGCTGACTGGAGCTGTGTGAGTTGGGGAAGGGGTTTTGCTCTGTATCCTGCCCAACCCAGAAGACCTAGAAGCCTGGGCACAAAGGAGTGCCCCCTCCTGGCTCTGCTCGTCCAGCCTTCCTCTGGTGCCTCAGTTAGGGCCCACAGGAGCTGGGCACTCCAGACTGGGGAACCCATAGAAACCCCCCCCTGAACTCTTTCTCTATAGAGCTGTCTGGAACAGGAGAGTAGCTAAACCAGGCCCCCCACCACCACACCCATGAAACCTGAGGCGGCTCCTTCCCATCTTGATTTTGCGTCCATTCTCCAGCTCTGCCCATCCTCAGAGCCCTTCCTGTCCTCCCTGTCCTCCCTACCTGGTGCTCCAAGCCTCCTTTTCACCTTCATGTGGGTGAGGGGCTAGTCTCGGAGTTAACTGAAATAAACTTGATTAAAAATTTCACACTAGGTATAAATCACTTGTTAAACTAGGGTTCTCGAACTGGGTTCCATAGACAGAATTCAATCTATGAAGTTGGATGGAAAATCAGGTCTTCATTCTCACTAACTTTTAATTAAAATTTAGTATTGGCAGGGCACAGTGGCTCAGGCCTGTAATCCTAGCACTTTGGGAGGCCTAGGCAGGCAGATCACCTGAGGTCAGGAGTTTGAGACCAGCCTGACCAACATGGAGAAACTCTGTCTCTACTAAAAATACAAAATTAGCCAGGCGTGGTGGTGGGTGTCTGTATACTCGGGGGGCTGAGGTCGGAGAATCACTTGAACCCAGGAGGCAGAGGTTGCAGTGAGCCGAGATCTCGCCATTCCTCCAGCCTGGGCAATGAGCAAAACTCCATCTCAAAAAAAAAAAAAAAAAATAGTATTACTTTCAATTTCAAGTGAGGAATAGACTATAGGCATGTCAGGTGGCCTGTGACTTTGTCACCAACAGAAAGCAGGTGCATCTTCATATCACTTTACAATTGTTGCAGGCATTTGAAATATTGTTTCAGCTCATATTTTGGAATTATGGTAATTTTTAGACTGCCACTAGATTTTGTCATTTAATGTGCTAACAAAGTACATATATTACTATATTGCAAATGCAAATGTTTAAAAATATTTTGGTAACTATATTTTAATATAATTGGCTTCCTTTGAAATCTTACCTATTTTACCTCCTTTGAAATGTGTTATTTGGAGGAGTCCATAGTTTTCACAGGCTGGCAGCAGGCCCACATAAAAGGTTAAAGACCCCTGCTCTAAAGGAAGATGAGTTAGCATAGATGAATTTCATTTTATTGGGAGAATTTGAGGCGGTGTGAAAAAGCGAATTTTCATAACGAGGAGAAGGTAATTCTGCATATTTGTCAAGGTTTCCAGGAGCTAGAAGAGATCTTAGAGAGAAACAGCTTTCCTTGTTATTAAATCAACTTTTTTTGCCATAATTTATACACAGTAAAATGCACCAATTTAAAGTGTTGCAACCCTATGAGCTCTAACAAAATACTTGCATAATCACCAGTACAGTTAAAGTACACAATATTCCCTTGGCTGGGTGCAGTGGCTCACGCCTGTAATCCCACCACTTTGGGAGGCCAAGGCGGGCAGATCACCTGAGGTCAGGAGTTCAAGAGCAGCCTGACCAACATGGAGAAACCCTGTTTCTACTAAAAATACAAAAATTATCTGAGCGTGGTGGTGCATGTCTGTAATCCCAGCTACTTGGGAGGCTGAGGCAGGAGAATCGCTTGAACCCGGGAGGCAGAGGCTGTGGTGAGACAAGACTGCACCATTGCACTCCAGCCTGGGCAACGAGAGCGAAAATCTGTCTTAAAAAAAAAAAAAGAAAAAAAAGGTACACGATATTTCCATCACCCCCAAAATATCAGTTTTGTGCATCTTTACAATCTCTACCATCCCAAACATAAATAACCATTGATCTATTTTTTTTTTTTTTACTGTAGATTAGTCTTTTTTTTTTTTTTTAACATTTCATATAAATAGAATAAAACAGAATATACCACAATTGTTTGATGGACATTTGGGTTGCTTTCAGTTTTTGTTTATTGCAATTAAAGCTACTGTGAACATTCTTTCTGCAGACACGTTTGCATTTCTCCTGGAACAGAACTTAGGAATAGAGTTATTGGGTCATATAGTAAGTTCATGTTTACCTTTAAGAGAAACAGCTTTCCTTGTTGTTAAATCAACTCTATTCTGCCATAATTTAAAGACAATAAAATGCACCCATTTAAAGTGTTGCAACCCTATGAGCTCTAATAAATGTATATACTTGCTTAACCACCAGTACAATTAAAGTACACACTTGTTTATTACAAATAAAGCTACTGTGAACATTCTTTCACAAGATACAAAGTGATTGTATCATTTCGTATTACTAACAATGTGTGGGAGTTTCCGTTGTTCCACATTATTTTCAACACTTAGTATTGTCAATCTTTAATTTTAACCATTTCAATGGGTATGTAGTGGTATCTCATTGTGGTTTGAATTTGCACTTTCCTGATGGCTAATCATGTTGAGACCTTTTCATATGCTTGTTTGGCCACTGGCATATCTTTTTTTGGAAGTGTGGCCTAAATCTTTTGCTCATTTTAAACAGATAATTTGTCTTATGTATTCTGGATACCATTCTTTTGCCAGACTATGTATTGCAAATATTGTCTCCATTCTGTAGCTTGTCTTTTCATTTTTTAAATGATATTTCAAGAGCAGAAGTTTTTTATTTTGATGAAATTCCAATTCATCAATTTTTAATTTTACAGTTAATGCTTTTCACATTCTGTCAAAGATACCATTGCACGCCCTAAAGTTGCAAAGATTTTCTCCTATGTTTTCTTCTGGAAGTTTTATATTTTCCGTCTTTACATTTGGGTGTTGAGACATTTCAAGTTAAGCTCAGCACATAGGGTGAGGGATGAGTGGAGGTCTGTCTATTTATTTATTTTTGTATGTGGCTATTCCAACACCATATGAAGAAAAACTATCCTTTCCCCCACTGACTTATCCTAGCATCTTTGTTGAAGTCAATTGATCATCTATGGGTCAGTCCATTTCTGGACTCTATTCTATTGGTTTCTATGTCTAATCTTACACCCAGATTTATTTTTAAAGTTGAGAAAATTACAGCTAAGAGAGTGAAGAGCCTTGTATCAGGCCAAATGACATAAGTTAGAAAAGCCAAGATGGAATGTGACTCTGTAAATATCCATCTTAAACTCTTGTTGAAAGTCAGCAAAGAGGGAGTAGTAAGTCGCGGTGTGGATACTGATGCTGGGACAGTGGTTCCCTGGATGGCCCCGACCTTGCCTGCAGGGCCCCTGCAGAAGGGAGAGGCAGTAGGAGCTAGAGAGATGGAGCTGGCCTTTCTGGGAGCAGTTGTGTGACCTTGCACAAGTTGCTCCATCCCTGGAGCCTCCTCAATGGTAAAAGGGGATAAGAAAACACTCACCTCATAGGAGTATTGAGATACTAAATGAGATGGTGCTTTTGGAGTATTTAGTGCAGCATCTGGGACTGGGTAGGTGTTCAGGGTAGGTAGCTACTCACAGCCTTAATCAGCATAAGGGTCTTCCCCTGGAGCTGATACTAGAGATGCTCCCATGCTGGGGAGAGTGGCCCCCACAGACTGAAGCATCCCATTCCCATTCCCAGATACAGCAGCTTTCCTGATTCCTTTTTCTTCTGGGACTTGGCTGACCTTCAAGGAAACTCACAACTCCCCTGAAGACAGCCCAATTCAGCATTGGAGGGCAAGAAGAGGTCTGTCTGCTCAGAACAGTGGCCTGGAGCCCACCCTAAAAGAATGTTGTGGGGCCCCTGCCACTCCTTCACTTCCCAGGAGTAAAGCCCCATACGCAATGTCCATGCTCTATGGGCCTAGCGAAGTTAGAATCAGCTGCGTTAGTCCTATGTGGGTGCTGGGCCATCGAGCACCACGGGATACCCGGCTGCATCATGTCTGGATCTTCTTGCTCAAATACCTGGCCCCAGTGTCAGGCTTGAGACTGCTGTGAAAATTCGCTCAGAAATGGATCAAGCTGCCATGTCGTGAGCACTATGGGTGTGAACAAGGTTAAGGAGCCCCAGCCGAGTCCCCTCATCCACAATCTCTCCCAAGCCTGCCTTTATACCCCCTCTATGGAGACAGAGTGCTATCTAAAAAGACAGCACTAAGGCTGACTGGCAATGTTCACTGTGCAGCTGACCCTGTGTCAAGTGCTGTTCTGAGTGCCTGAAGCATGATGACTCAGTAGTGATGCTAGCCAGTGTTATCCACAAGGAAACTGAGGCATAGAGAGGATAAGTCACTCTTTCTAGGTGGTACAGCCAGTTAATGGCAATGCTGGTAATTTGATAACATGTGCTCTGGCTCTTAGTCACTGTGCATGTTGGGATATTAATTTTATGTTAATTCTTTGGCTGAGCAGGAAGTACTGTCCTAAGGAAGCAGTAGCTGAGGCCTGGGGGACCCCAGTCCCATGAGAGCCACTGTGATGTGGATTGGGCATCTGGTGTCTCCAGATGTGAAGCACCCGCTATGTGCTTTATGTGCCATGCTGATTTAATCCCCACAAGACCTTGAGGAACAGAGGGTCCTTCTCCCTATTTGGAGGGGAGGAAATGGTGCCACAGAAAGGGGAATGTGCTGGGATAGAAAGAGGCAAATCTGATATTTGAACCAGAAAATAGTAGAGAGTTTTGAAAGAATGTAGTAACTTGCCTAAGCTCCTAGGACATGCGAGTTCTACTATCTGATATCAGGAAGTCAGTTCCTTCTTTATGCATCATTCTCCCCAACTGTAAAAGACAGGCCTTTGCTGAATCATCTCTAAGTTCAGGAAGCGTCTTCATGGATTTGGTAAAAATATGAGTTTAGTATCAGTCACACCTGGGATCAAATCTCTATGCCCCCTTACTGTGTGATCCTGGGTAAGTCATTTAACTTCTCTGAACTCAGTCCCTGCATCTACTAATTGAGAAGCCCCACCTCTAGAGCTCTTCAATGAGAAACTATAGCCAAGACCCCTAGCAAAGTGCCAAGCACACAGCAGGCAACCGAGAAGTCTGGTCCTCCTTCTCCCAGGCCCCTCCTACTCTGTTTCTGAGATCCAAGAAGTTAATTAGTCATCTAGCAAAGCCTGAGGAACCGGGCCAAAGTGGCAAAAATTGCAAGGTATTTGAGAGGGTGGGGAATACACATCCCCCTGGTCAGGGGTGTTTGGGAAGGGAAGGGCTGCTGTGCTTTTGGGCAAGTTAAGAGATGGCCCCCGAAAGATAAATACCTACTACTCAGAAGGCTGCAGGGGTGGGCAGGAGCACCTAGGGCATTGGAGATGGAAGAGAAAAGGAGTACAATATTGGAAGACAGGAAAGACAAGAAATAGAAACTTCAGTGTCACCATGAAATTACATGAAACTAACATTTCTGGCAATTAACCTGTACCTAAAAATGTGTTTACATCAGGTCATCAAAAGGTGCATGAGATTTTATAACAGGAGGCTTTATTGGACAGAATCACAATATATACTTTTTCCCTGTGTTAACCATCAATTCTATCATAAAAATATATTACAACATTTGATATGTATTCACGAAACACAAACCATTGTAAACAGAGCAGGCAGCATTGGCCTTGGATTCAAAATTCTTGAGTCCCATTTCAACAGAAAACAGCTGTTGGCAAGTGGATTACACAGAAGGTAATATTGCCGTATTGGGAGAGTTTCTGGTAATACTAAACAAATGGAGCCATATTTATGTTTAATAGATTAGAAGAAAGTAAACGTAAAACTACGATGTTGACAAACATGAGAGGATGCTAAACTTTTGCTTCATTTGTTTTCTACTCCGAGTGTAGCTGTTGCTGTTCATGAACATTCACCCACATGCATATAATCATGGACACACAAACATTCACCTTCATGCATATAATCATGGGCACACAAACATTCACCCGTATGCATATAACCATGGGTACACAAACATTCATCCGTATGCATATACTCATGGGCACACAAACATTCACCCATATGCATATAATCACGGGCACACAAACATTCACCCATATGCATATACTCACGGGCACACAAACATTCACCCATATGCATATAATCACGGGCACACAAACATTCACCCATGTGCATATAATCATGGGCACACAAACATTCACCCATGTGCATATAATCATGGGCACACAAACATTCACCCATGTGCATATAATCATGGGCACACAAACATTCACCCATGTGCATATAATCATGGGCACACAAACATTCACCCATGTGCATATAATCATGGGCACACAAACATTCACCCATGTGCATATAATCATGGGCACACAGGCACACAGGAGCACAGGGTTATGGGCACATTCACTCCAACACAAACACACAGATGTCCCACCCATTTTCCTAAGAGTCTGACATTAAGGGATTACAGCATTGTACAAAAGCCAATCATTTGCAGGTCACTTTGTCCCCAGGAATGAAATATCTTTTATTTTTCTAAATCCTGGTTTCCAAGAGTATTCTTGATGTGTGCAAATAAATATAAAGTGCATTTCCATATTGAATACTAAACCAGCTGGCACATACCTTGGGTTTCCTTAATTGGACTCCCTTCTATCATCTATTAGCCACTCTCTGGATGCCCCAAGCTGTGGTTGGTGTGAGTTCCTCACCCCACTTTGCACAAACATGAAAAAATAGGAATCTGAAAATTCAAAGAATGTAAAGAATTGGTGTTCAGTGCCCTCATTACTAGGAGCCTCCAGGAGCACTGAGAATAGCATTTAGCCAACTGTCCTCTCACTAAAGGGAAGGGATGGTTCTCCCATTGGACACTGGGCAGAGTAAAGCCTCCATGTGGGGAAATGAGGGTGTTCCATAAAGAAGGACGTACGGAAGTGGCTAAAGTTGTCTACTGGCATCCACTACGCACGACATACAATGGCAGAAGGAGAGATATATGCATTCCTAGGAGCTTCCTCACCAAACACCAGCATGAATAATGCACATCCAGATGGCAGGATTTGATCCTTCTCCCAGATGAGCCTGAGAAAATTAAGTCTGGCCTATTCCAGTGTCTAGAAAAACCACCCCAGGTGGTAATGGGGGTCAGGCAAGGCACCTTTTTGATTTGTTGCTGGACTTCCAAGGCTGTTTGTGATCCAGAGTTAGCCACTTTCCCCTGGGGAAATCCTGATGGGGTTGGTGGCACACCAGACTCCACAAATGTTTCTGCACTCCAAAAAAGGTTGTATTTACATGTTTGTTGTAAAACAGGAGTATTGAGGTTTGGAACAATTTCAGCTTGCAAAGGAACTTGACATTCGAAGGTTGTTAGAGCAGAGGGTTTGGTTACTATTAATAATTCAAGCAAAGATTTGGTAATACATGAGTTGAATGCAAGGCAATGTCAAGCTGAGTCTTTTGGTGCAGAGCGTTTGGTATTTTAGCGGATGCATGAGCAGTCACTATGGTCTGGTCCTTAGGCAACTGACCATCTTGGGTCACCCAATCAATTGAGTGTCAATGTGATGGCATCCAGTGCTCCCCCAACACCAAACCCAATCCCTGAGGATTGTCCAGGATAAGACTGAAGCCTTGGGCCTTGATGGTGATACTCTAACTCTCACAGTTCAGAGTAGACTTCCTGTCTCCAAATACAGCTTTTAGGCTCTTGAAACCATCAAATCATGGACTTTGGCTTCCATTAAAGACGTGCAACAATTCTTCCGTGCCAGGGAATGAGTACAACACTGACATGCTGAGCATGCGTGAGAGGACACAGGAAATGCCACACGCTGGTGTTCCTAAGAACTCACGCGTGCCCCAAGGGGGGCATATCATCTTTTGAGTCAAAAATCCAAATTACTTTAAAAGTCCTTAAATATGGGTATACGTGATGAACTAAAACACTGCTGATGAGATTGATTAGACTCATCAAATTTGACCTTTAAGTGCTAGATGCTATTTACATGACACACTGTACGGGCAAACTGTGCAACACCCGGAGATAGGGGTGGGAGTGAAGGGAGGGTGATCGAATTGCCAAGTAGCATGAGGACAGCTTTTGCCAACTGCTTGTTTCTGCTGTGTGGATTTTTCCGTTTGTCCCGGGGGTATGTGGCAGTGCCCATCAGGACCCTGCATTGATATTAAATGTGTGGCACTCCCCTACTGAAGACAAACATTCGCTCCCCTCAGGATATTGTCAGAAGATGTGCCCTGCCTGATGTGGTTGGTTCTTGAGAGTGAATTATGCTTCCTTCCCCATGCTGTGTAATGCAGATGCCCTTCAAAATGAATGAGATTCGTTTTCCTTCCTTCTTTCTCTCATTCCTTCCTTCCTTCCTTCTTTCCTTCCTTCCTTCCTTCTTCGTGCAACTTCCTAGGGAATCTGCATCAGGAGAAAGAAGTGGCTAGGTCTCCTTCCTTCCTTTTTCCTTCCTTCCTCCACTCCCTCCTTCCTTTTTTCTTTCCTTCTTTCCTTCCCTTTTTCTCCTTCCTTCCTTTGTTTTCCCTTCCTTCCTTCCTTCTTCCTTCCTTTCCCATTCTTCCTTCTCTCCTTCCTTCTTTTCTGTCTCGCTTCTCTTCTTTCTTTTCTTTCTTCCTTCTCTTTTTTGGTAGCTAAGAATATATGGATTTTCTCCTTGTCCTCTCTTTCTAAAAGAGACCTAATTCTGATATTCCCAACCTCGAGACTTCTATCATCTCCCACTGGACACAGATCACCATCACGTTAAGCCCATCTCAAGGGGCGCTTGCCCTCCCTCTCAGCCCTCACCTGACACCATCTCTGGACCCACAGTGAGCTCTGTCACCACTGGACCCCTCGCCAGGCAGGCTCCCATCTCCTCTGTGCCTTGCCACATGCTCTTCCCTACTGTAAGTTCTGGCCCAATGCCACCATCTCTGAGAAGCCTTCCAGAACCCTCCTTTCCCACCAGCTAAGTTCTTCAGCCCTCCCTCTGTACCCCCACAGCACTGAGTACACAGTTCCAGGGCAGCCCTGCTTCCCACATTGCAGAGTAATGACTTGTCTCCCCAGAGCCTGACAAAGCACAGGGCCTGGCACACAGTAAGTGTTCAGTAAATCTTTGGAGAGTGACGGGCAGGTGTGTTCACAGTTCTGGGCCAGAGCCTGCAGCTGCCACATGCCGCCCTCCCAGATGCTCCAGGACTCTGCTCCTCCGGACCCCTGACAGATCTCTTCCTCTGCACAGTGATGTCTCAGCCAGGCTGAGCGAAGCCACCATGTGTCCTAGCCGCTTCTTTCTCCTGATGCAGATTCCCTAGGAAGTTGCACAACTGTGTTCCTTGGGACCTCTGATTCCTCCTTTCTAGACAGTCAGCCCCTAAAAGTGTCTGGCTTTTACTCTTTCACTCCGCATTTTTGGAAGGAGGTGCGAGGAGGCAAGAGCAAGCCTGGGGTTCCTGCCACCTTCCTTTGACCAGGCCAGAACTTAGGCCACAGCAGAGCAAAGGCAGCTGGCCTGGGGTTGGATTAACTTTTTGGGGGCTAATAGGCCACTGGTCTGGGGAGACAGTGTGAGCCAGCGGGGAAGGTGGGGGAACTTACAAATCACACTGCTCTCAGACCACTTTCCCCCCGAATCTGCAAGAACAAACTGTAGAGGCCAAGCTCCACCCAGCCTCTCCCCAAATCCATCTCAGCCCAGGTCCCAGAGCCAACACCAGGGCCCTCTAAGTCAGTTCTCCTGGGTGCAAGGTGCAAAGTGGTCCAGTTTGGTGCCAGGGGAAATTCTGGGTCCTACTGATGCTCCTGGGGGCTGCTGGCCCAGAGTTTCAGGGAAATCCAGGTTGACAATGAGCCTCACACACTAAAACAATTAGTTAGATAGATTCCCTGTTGGCGCAAAGGGCTTGCGAGCCATATGTTCTGGGCACAGAGGTTGCTGCAAAGCTTCTTCCCTCAGAATTCCCCTAGAAACATACAGAGTAAGAGAAGTCTAGAGAATTCCTTGCCAAGCAAGTGGGAGCCATATGAAGGGAGAGGTCCCAAGGCCCAGCTGGTGGGTATGGGTGTTAGAGCAGGAGCTGAGAGTAAGGGGCTATTTCCTAATGGCAGAAAAACATCTGCTGAGCCTAGAGCTGCCCAGAGTGAGGTGCAGCTGATTTCATGGAGAGATCAATTTTGTCCCTCTGGGAACCAAATGGCCCAGCCCTTGAATAAAGCTGGAGATTGAACTGTTTGGAGAATTAGGGAAAGATACAAGACAATTGAAACTTAGATACTTATTAATAGAAACACTCAGTTTCCCCATAGTCACTGGTCTTCCCTTCTTGAGAGCCCTGCCCTGTTTTGCATTCTCCCCAAAACCTCCTTGTCTCCAGGACCTTCAAATCTTCCCAGATCTGTAAAGTAGAGATAATAACAGCACCTACATCAAAAGATTATGATGAAGATTAATGGGAAACACTACCCCTAAACACTGATCTCAGGCAACTTTCTCCCCTGAACCTGCAAGTGCAAACTGCAGAGGCCAAGCTCCACCCACCCTCTTCCCAGGTCCAGCCCAGCCCAGATCCCAGAGCCAACACCAGGGCACTCCATGTGAGTCCATAGCCTGGTCTTTCCTTCATACCCACCAGCTGTTAGGACACTGTCAATACTGGCTGCTCCAAGTGACCTGGAAGGATCAGCCACACGGGATGAGCTGGGAGCCAACAAGAGACCCACACCCAGAGACTGGCAGGCAGAACTGTCTCTTGCTGACTTTGCTTCAGCCTGGCTCAGTTCCTGTGTATGAGGCTGGCTGGGAAAAGGGCAGGACAAGCTCTGGGTAGTGGCAGAGGTGGCAGACGTCATCACCTCCCACAGCCAGGCTGCCCCAGTTGAGTTTGATCCAAGACCCAAGCAAGTGCCCCCAAGGGGACCCCTCTGAATGCCACGGTCCCTTCCTCTAACACGGCTTCCTGGCTCAGAGCCAGCCAGCACTGCCATCCTCTGCCAGCACCCAAAATATATCTCATCCTTATGACCTGGAGCCCCGTAGAAAGTAATGAAGATGGGTTTTTACAATTTCATGGAGAGATCAATTTTGTCCCTCCGAGAACAAAATGGCCCAGCCGTTGAATAAAGCTGGAGATTGAACTGTTTGGAGAATTAGGGAAAGGATATAAGACGATTGAAACCTAGATAGTTATTAATAGAAACACTCAAGTTTTCTATAGAATTTATCCAAGTGTCTAAGATCATTTTTCCTTACGGGATGGTTTGAAGACAACTCCTATCAGTTACCTGGGAATCAATGATTAAAAGTGCGGAAACCTAGGTCCTGCCTGGCCCTGCTGAAATTGATCTCTGAGGAGGGGATGCTGGAATCTGCATTTTAAACAACTTTCCATGGTGGCTTCTGTGAATAGTAATTTAAGAGCCAATGGCTCCCTTCCAGACACATGAGACCCTAAATATGTCTCGGACCTCTTTTTCCCATGCTGCTCCCAGTCCAGAGGATAGGAACTGACCCAAGGGATTCCTGGCACTTGATAAAATATCCTCATTAAACTCAGGAAAGTTAGTTTATCCTGCATCTGGGCTAAATTCTTACAATGCACAGACTTTGGTTCCTCCAAGGGTCACATTGCAGCCATGGGAAGGCCATATCTACCTGCACCCAAGCGTGTAAAAGGGTGACAACCAGGACATGAACCTGGCCCCATTCTTTCCATCTTTTCTAGAAAGAAAGGCACCATGAAAAAGAAAACGAATCTCACAGACACAAGGAGAGAGTTTTATTGCTCATGGGGACAGGAGGCTGAGCTGAGTCCTAGAAGAGATACAGTTGGTCTGAGATGGCTCAAATCCATTTTCCCTCCTGCCCAAGCCTGCTTTCTAAGCGAAAACAGGCAGGTGATTGGTGAGCCATCTCTGAGAGGTGAGCTTACCACGAGACAAACCCTAAATACCACAGCACACATGCAAATGGACGTTCCCTTTGGAGGTCCCTCCACTGCAAAATCCCCTCCCTCAGAAAGGTGCCATATAAAAAGCCGGAATTGTTGCAGGGTGACTTAAAAAGGCAAATTCTGATTGTGTAGGACTAGGAACTCAGTCCTATATGTGGATTTAGGAATTTGAAAGCCCCTCCTTTATGGCCTTCTTGAAAAGTTTCCACCCAGTCCAATAGCTCACCAGAGTTTGGGCCTTAAAGGTCAAGTCTCACCCTGGAGTGAAGTCAAGCAAGTAGTTTAGTTTGACTCAGATGCTGAAAATCTTGGTGTTTCTATGTGTTATACCTGAGAAAACAATGTTACCTTTGATAAATTAAATTAAAACAAAATGAGGTAGATAATTCAATTCGGAGTAATAAAACCAGGGGGCAAATTTGATAGACTGTATAGCGATGAAAATAAACATTTATCTAAAGGTGATGACAGCAGAGTTGGCTAACGCTGGTTGCTAATAAAGTAATTTTCTTCTCACTTTCCCTTGGGATTTAATTCATGTATCCAAATATAATGAAAATGCCCAATGAATCGACTTTTCTGGAGTTTTTGTCTACATGATGCCGGTACGATTGGTTTTAGAGGTATAGTGAAAATTATGAAAAGCATATTTTCAAGATATGCAGTGTCGTGGGTGACAGATCTTGCTTCTTGGCTAAAGAAGAGGTAAAAGAGATCTAGTTGCTACTGGGAGGACACCATGTTGCCTACACAGTACAGAGAAAGCAGAAAGAGCGTGTGCCACAGTTATTCTCCCAAAGTGATATTGATGAAAATGTATTTTGCTGCTGGAATTTGGCTGTCGACTGACCTCATGCACTGGGCCACTTTTGCCCAACTTTGAAAGTGTTTGTGTGAGAAGGGAGCTACTCTCCTCCCATTCAGCTGTGCATCCTGTCTCGGCTTCTGCTGGTTTTTAATCCCAGTGGTCCTTCTGGGGTTGGGATGATGGAGGGTGCACAGCTGCTTGCCACCAGGAAGCAAATGTCTGTAGCTACTGGAATATGAGTGGCCAAAGGAGCTCTGAACCAGAGCAATTTTGTTTCAGTGACACACAGTCATGTCTGGCAGTGGTGTGCTAGTAGATGTTTCACAATCAGCTCTCTGTGGGGCACAAGGCCTGATTTATAGCATTTGCTGATTTTCATGGTATAAACACTCCCACCGTGGCTGATTTCCAGCTACCAACATGACGCCCCAGATCATGAAATTGGGAAGGATAGTGCCCCATTGGCTTCCTCTAGCAGGTATGGGCCCATCTCTGACAGCAACTGCACAATGCCAAAGCCTCCTTGGAAGCCACACCTGTCTCCATTCTAGTCTCCAAAGAAACTTTGAAACTAGAAAAGACTAAGCCAGGTCAATTGTTTTCTAACTGAGGAGATAAGAGTTAATAAGACATCTTTTCAAATAAATATGCAGATACTTGTCTGCCTTTAAAAATTGGGACTGCCTAGAAGTAAAAACCAATAAACTCTTTTCACTTCCTTCCTGTTGGACCACATCCTTCCTTCTACACCTCCAAAGTTAGGATGTAAAGAGCTGGAAGGAGAGAATGAGCCATCTGATTCCATTGCTTCCCATGCTTTCCACCCTGGAAGAATCACTTAGAGTGGAGGATTGAAAAATAACTGCTCTGGGCTGGGTGCGGTGGCTCACGCCTGTAATCCCAGCACTGTGGGAGGCCGAGGCGGGCAGATCATGAGGTCAGGAGATCCAGACCATCCTGGCTAACAAGGTGAAACCCCGTTTCTACTAAAAATACAAAAAATTAGCCTGGCGTGGTGGCAGGCGCCTGTAGTCCCAGCTACTTGGGAGGCTGAGGCAGGAGAATGGTGCGAACCCGGGAGGCGGAGCTTGCAGCAGGCTGAGATCGCACCACTGCACTCCAGCCTGGGTGACAGAGCGAGACTCCTTCTCAAAAAAAAAGAAAAAAGAAAAAAGAACTGCTATGAGTATTTGCAAGTCAATTAGAAATGGTAGACAAAGAAGAGATGGCCAGAAAGCAGGGGTGGCTCTCCTTGGTTTTTATTAGATCAAGTCAGGACTGCTAACCGATTGGCATATGTATTATAGGTGCAGTATTCCATAAAAATTTCACTGTCTTTAATCGCTTGAACCCGGAAGGCAGAGGTTGTGGTGAGCCGAGATTGCACCATTGCACTCCAGCCTGGGCAACGAGAGTGAAACTCCCATCTCGGAAAAAAAAGAAATTCACTGTCTCATCATTAGCACAGGGCAATTTCTTGATAACCTTGAACAGCCTGTACTTTCTGTTAATAGGTTTACAGAAACTAAGGAAATGGAGGTGCCAGGACAATGGAACCCAGTGACTTAAAATCAAGGCAAAAATCCCTGCTCAGGCCAGTTCTTGCCCATCCATCTCCCAGGACATGCCAGACAAGATACATAAGACAAAGTGAAACACTTCCTGTAAATTCAGGTCACAAACGGGGAGCGGGGGACTAACCAGCCACCTTCCTCCTGCCTTTACTGAGCTCCAACAATTGGGACTTGTAAATCAGAAAAAGGTGACCTCCCAGTCAAACCTGAAAGAACCTAATACATGTAGGACCAGCCTATTTAAACCATTTTCATGCTGAGATTGTCGCACACACAAACATTCGCTTTTGGGGGAAGGAGAGGACAAAAGTGGAATCCAATTGACCATTTCTAAGACAACTGGTCAGCAGCAATTGGGCAGCCACTAGTTGTGAAACATTTTCCCTCAGGCACAGAGCCCAAGAGTCCCAGCTGGGCACAATGTCGTTAGTACCAGCTGAATAATATTTGGGTTGAAGCAGCCGTCACTGCCCTGTGGAGACGAGGTGCCACGTTAGATCCGGGCCAAATGACCACTGCCAGCCTCCCTTTCAGCATGGCTGAAATGTCCCCTGGAGACTGTCACTTTTCTTCAGCATGGAGTAGCGCCCAGTGGTCAGCAGGCAGGTGGACACCGTGCTCCCCACCTACCATCAGCTGTCTGCATCCTTGACAGTGACAGAACTGAGTGTCATCCCCCAGGGAGCCTCAGGTGAGTCCAGGAGCTCAAAGGAGCTTCTTAGAAAGAAAGGCCAGCACACGGCCCACAGTCATCCTTTGGTGACAAATAGTGAGTGTCCAATGTCTGCCCTTGAGGAACCAGGAAGCAGGCTCTGGAGCCCCTACAAGCCAGGGAACCAGGATCACTGGGTGTGCCAGGGACTGGTGGCTGGTGGTGTCCACCCAGGGGCCCCCACGCCCTCCCTCCCTTCTTCTCACCGCTGCCTCATTCTAAACTCTTCAGCAGGAGCGTGGTCCTTCACTCAGACACCGGCAGAATGTTCTGGCTGTGAGAGTCGCCCGTGAGGCCGGAGGAGTGGATGGAGCGTCTGTGCAGGAGCCTGTTCAGAATCTCCTTGCAGCTTTTGCGGTACTGGTGTCGCAGTAAGGAGTACACAAAGGGGTCGGACGCGGCCTTGCTGTAGGCCAAGCACTTGGACAGCACCCCCCAGTGGGAGCCGATGGGCACGGTGGAGAAGAGCTCCACTAGCCTGCAGAGAGACAGGGAAGCTGTTAATGAGGACACAGCTAGGCACCGCCTGGAGTGGCCATGGACCAGGCCTGTCTGTGCCCTGTGGACCACAATTTCCCAGCCCAACCCTCAATTTATCTGAGACTGCCTCTTCAAATAACAATGATAACAGTTTACACCAATAACGATGATGATAGTGAACATTTTCCAGGCTGTATTTTATTCTACACACTGTGCTAAGCACTTTCCATAGGTGATTTTGCTGAGCCCTGGGAGATATGACCATCTCTGTTTTACATGCAAGGAAACAGATGTCCCAGAAGGTTAAATATTTTGCCCAAGGTCACATGGCCAGTAATTGTAAAGACAGGATTTAAACCCAGGTCTGTCTGACTCTGAAATCCAAGCTGCAGCGAGAACCCAGCTATTAGCTAATAGCTGGCTGTTCTGGCTTTGGCGCCAGCTCTGCTGCTGACTTGTCATGTGGCCCTGGGCACCTCTGTTCACTCCTTGGACCTGTATGTCTCATGTGAAAAACAAAAAGGTGGGACAATATCGTGTCAATGATCTTTTCACTAGAAGAGTCTGGTCCCACTGTTGGCTTCCAATCCTGGCTTTGTCTTCCTAAGGAGGTTGCATGGGAGGAAGGGCTGAGAACAATTGTGAAAACATTTTGCAAAGCTCAAAGTATGTCATGCACAGGAAACAATGCTGGCCACGAAGTCCTGTTCCCTGGGTTGGGATCCTGGTGGTCTTCGACGATAGCCGCCATCAGGGGATCCTAAAGGGACCCTCATTCTTTGGGGGAGGGGCAGGGAAAGACACAGCCCATGTATCTTGGAGTCCTCTCGGTACCATCAGACAGCTCCATGCGAGGGTGCTAATACCATGTTATGAGCTCAGGGAAAGCCTTCAACAGAATTCTACCCTCCACCCAAATCAGGCCATTTACTCTCTCAAGTGTGTCCAGCACCCTTGGCCATATTTGGACATTATCCAGCATTAACATGAAATAGAAAAGACCCACAGAGCTGGGAGAGAGTCTGGAGATCACATATCACTCTCTCCACCTGTCGTCATATGAAAAAAATTGAGGCCCAGAGATGGAAAGGGATTGCCAGACATCACACAGCAAGTCAGTGGCCATGGAAGCTGCAGCACCTATACTCCCCTCTGACTGGGGGTCTAGTACCTGTATTCTACCTAGAGTGCCTGCAGATAGAAGGTGGTGGTGGCTCTCAGCTTCGGGAACTGCCCAGGTGAGGACCCAGGTACAGAAAGAACTGAGCTTGAGCTGGAACTCAGTGCTGCTATCTTCAGTTGTTTATGCTTAAGCCTTCTTTGGGCTGTAGAGCTGGCAAAGAGGAGGAGGAGGAAGCTTGTGGACCACGATCCTCCACAGAAATGCCCCTTTCTGGAACAGGCTCTCAAGGAGTCCACTCTGAGGCCCCTCTAGTTGGCATTCTATTTTCAGCACCACTGTCTACCTTTGCCCTCTGACCCTGTGGGGGACTGTGACTATGTCTCCTCTCATATGCTTGGGAGCCTGAATGGGGAAATGGAGCTGTGAACATTTAGGAAATCTATACTTTTAAGAAATCTATTTTGAGAAGTGATGAATTCAAAGGGACAAAAAAAAAAACCCTGAATTTAGAATTCACACCTAATAATAATAATGAAATAGCTGAATGCCAACACATTGTTGCTATGCGGTGCCAAATTGCTTTTCCAAAATGTCTATAGTTCTTTATACATTTGCTAAATTCAGGCTTAGCATTTTGGCTCTCCCAAAAGGATTTACTAACAGAACCAGATATCATCAAACCGTCCAGCAAGATCGAAACTGTTATTTGCAGGCTCTGTAGATTTCACAGAATAAAATCATTCAGGACAATCTAAAATTTCACCATTTAGATAATAAAGAGGTAAAATCTATTGCATTTGCTTCTCAGAGATTTCATGGCAAGTCTGAGCTCTCCACCTGGCTCAAATATCATAATTCCCAGTTGAATGTCTCCTCTGGGCCAAGCACTTGTGTGTACAATCCCTAACTGTACAATTATCCAGCAGAATGAGAATCATTATTCCCATTTTACAGGTGAGGAAATCGAGGCTCAGAGAGGTGAGCAGCAAGTCAGGGTCTCCTGCATGGGAAGCCCAGCTCCATCTAACTGCAGTCCAAGTCCTGGCTAGTGGCCATGCCAAGATGTGAATCTCAGCATTGCAGACATGACAAAGGAAGCTCTGGGGTCCCTTCTGGCTCCAAGAACCCCTTTTCCATGAGGTCACTATATGCTGTCTGGAACTTTTGTCCCTTGCCCCTCCTCACTGTGCACAATGACAATTTCTGCTTTGAAAAGTCAATGTCTGGCCTTTGTCAGGGCCTCCAAGCAAAGAGATGCTTTGGCTGAATACAGGCCTGGACGCTGCTGCCAGTGACCACTGGCGGGGGGTAGCTGGAATGCCCCCTCCAGGCTCGGCTGTGGCTGGCTGAGCTGCTTTCTCATGGCCCCATGCAGGTGGCTCCCTGTGCCTGCTGTGGCTGGCTGCTGGCTATGATCCACACTAGCTCCGACAGCCCCCAGCTCCTTTTGTTGATGAGAAGAGGCAAGGGTTTCCATATTGCCACAACGACTTCTTTCTAATTCCAGATCTGGGCAGGCTTCTGGATAAGCACCAGATCCCTTCCAGATGACCTTTTAGAGAGGGATTATTCAGCCCATGTTTTCCTGCCAGATCTAGCTCTGCTCACCCCTTCCTGGTGCCCTTCCCCCCAGGAAAGGGGCGTTATGATTCTGACCAGTCACATGTCACTAGTGGGCAGGGTCACAGTGTGCTAAAGGGAGCCTCTCCTCCTCCATGTGGTCAGATTGTTTAATGCCTTTCCCTCTCCCTCCTTCCCCTCCGCAGTCAAAGTGAGTGGATGGTCTCAGGACGGGACGTGGGAGGGAGGCAGCTCGCCGAGCAGAAGTCTCTAGTGTAAGGCCCTGTCTCCTGATTAGTTCTGGCCGAGAGTCCCGCAGTGAGGGGTTATTGGGCTCAGGTGTTGACAGAGCAGGACTTGGCTTCCTTTTGTCATGGCCCCTCTTACGGGTTGAATTGCGTCTCCCCCCAAAATTCACATGTTGAAGTCCTAAGCCCTAGTGCCGGAATGTGATCTTATTTAGAAATAAGATTGTTTCAGATACAAATCAGGTCATGATGGAGTAAGGCGGGCCCCTAATTCTGTACTATTGGTGTTCCCGTAAAGGCAGAAACTTGGACAGAGACGCACATGCAGGGTGAGCGCCATGTGAACACGAAGGCGGAGATCAGGGTGAGACATCTGCTAGCCAAGGAACCCAAAGATGGTCAGCAAACCACCAGGAGCTCAGGGAATGGGTGGAGTGAGCTCTTCTTCTTCACAGCCCTCGGAAGGAACCAACACCTTGATGTTGGACTTCGGGCCTCGGGAACTGTGAGAGGTCTTTCTGTGTTAGAGCCGCTCGGTTTGTGGTACTCTGTTACGGCAGCCCTAGCAAACCAAGACGCCCCCTGAAGAACCCCATGGGGAGCAGGGGAGGCTGTGTGGTTGTGTGGTTGTTCTGGGGACCCCTGGCTATAACAGCATCAACCAGCCCTGCCCCACTCCTAGAGCCCATGTATGCCAAGGTCAACCCTGGAGATCTGACAAAGATTAGCAGCCCCAGGAGCAGGGTGCTGCCCCTTGCCACCCACGAGAAGGCAGGACCTTTCCCTACAATCGTCATTGCCTGCCACCTCCCCCGACCTTCCACTGAGCAATAGATGACTTTCCATGTGCTCTCTGGAGCATGAGGCTCCATTCAGGGGGAAGCATTCATGCTTCTGTGCTCAAAAGGCACACGTGCCTGCCCTGACCCAGCTCCCCGGGAAAATCCCCTGGGGTGAGGTCCACACCCTTGGTCAGCAGATCAGGCAAGGGGAGGGGACGGAGCTGGAAAAGGGCCGGGATCCCCTCTTCTAAGCACATCAGGGGATTCTGACACAGGAGCCCAGCCCCTATGTAAGCCGGGGTGTGTAGGTTTGGAGAGGATAGAAAGCACTGCGGGGCACAGAGCTTGTTGATGAAAAGGAAGCAGAGCACAGAGATGTGTGTTTTTCTGACTTAGGGTGACACACAGAGCAGATACCCACAGATCTTGCCAGACCCCGAAACCCTGTGTGCCTGCACCCCTATGTTCTGATAGCTGTCTAGGGAAATATCCCATGGAGCCATGCCTCCTCTCTCAGTAATAACCCCCTCTGATGTGGGTCACTGGCACGTCTAAGCTGGCTGCCACAGTCCAGTAACAAACCCCTCTGATGTGGGTCACTGGCGCATCTGAGCTGGCTGCCACAGTCCAGGGCTGATGGAGACAAGAAGCTGCCCATCCTTGCTCCTCATCCATGGGGACCTCACACTCCCACCCAGCAGCTTAGGCAGTCCTTGTCCCGGGAGGGAGGAGGGAGGCATGTCTGCCAGAACTCCAAGGCCTTCTCTGAGCCTCTGGAGAGACCAGTGTCCTGATCTTGCTTCACAGTGGGAATCCCCAAGGGAAGCAAGTTCCAAAGTGAGAACAGGACCAGTAACCCCTGTAGCCCCTGACCCAGCACCTCCTGTGGGCCCCCAGGGGCTCTGTGTCTCCTTAACTGCTTCACAGAGACCATCTCAGGACCCCAATATCACTCTCTCTATGGTACAGAAGATGGAACCAAGGCAGAGAAGTGTCAAAGCTACATAGCCTGAACATGCAGGAACCAGGATTTGAAACGGGAAGGCAGGTGCCGGCAACCACGTGCCTTCCTGGTGCCAGGCTGCCCCACCGGCCTCCTTGACTCAAGTTCCTGTTCCTCAGTGTGATCAAGCCCTTGTACTTTCAAATCCTGAATTTACAGTGACAAATTAGCACCCTCTATTTACACCTTCTATGCCACCATCATCTCTCCTCTCTTCTCTCTTCCTCTTTCTCTCTCTCACTCACACACACACATAAATGCAAATGCACACACACACACATCCACATAAACACATGCACACACATACATACATACACATGTGTACACACACACACACACACATTGTATACTGAATGCAATACAACATGGGCCACAGAACATTCCCTGGACAACCAGCCCGGTGTCTTCCTAAGACTTCTGGAGAACTCAGCTTGCATATTTGAAGACCTGCATATTTGAAGTAATAAGCTGATGCTTTAAATTTTCATGAGACAGAATGGAGAAGTCATTTTATTAATAAAATATCAATCTTCGGGAATCCCCTACATATGAGACCCCTCTCCCATCTACACGTTTTCCTGACTTTGAAAAGCCACAATAATGGTGCTGTCAGATTTTCAAGTGCCTCAAAGCCTGATTCCAATAATATATGACAACCACAATTATTTGTAAGCGTAGATCGCTGCGGAGAGCATAGCCTTACAAATGCTTCTAGACATGTGGATTTTAATTCAGAAAATATGTCATTTGAGCTTTTGGATGAGAACCTGTTGTGGATCTGCAGACCCTGCTCAAAGACTCTGGGAAAAGTCCTCTGTGACCTACGGCTTTGAGGACACAGAACAGTGTGACTGTGACTTGGAGGTGTCAGACTTCTATTAAGAGTGAAGGTGCAGCTTTGCAAATATGTTTCCTACTGTGGCCTTGTGTGCCCCAGTACGCAAGTGCAGGCAGCTCTTTGGCTGGTAGAGTTGGATGTCCTGTCTTTCTAAGATGCCAACTGCATTCGCCAGTGGCTCTGGCTACTAGCGCTGATGGTCTCTTGGGAACTCCAGCTACACAAACTGCTGTCAGTGAGATGGGAGATTGGGGATGACTGCAGGAGAACCTACCAATTTTGCTAGAGAAACTCAATGCCTGCTTCACTCACAGGAGCTTGGAGGCCATCTGAGTTCATGCCATGGTACTTACGCGTGGGCCTACTGGAAATTGGGCCGAAAACATACACATGTGGCTTCTCTGTGTTTCCAGTGCCTGCCCCAGTCTTTGGAGTTGTGGCATGGCCTAAAGACTGAGTTATAGCCAATTGGCCTGACACTGACCTTTAACTCTTGGCTCGGTCACTCACTACCCATATGTCCTTGAGAAACTCATCTCAGCTCTCTGAACTTCTGTGAGACTAGGATTCTAGCACTTACCTTGTTAGAGCTGTCCCAGATGCAACAATGTATGCGCTGATAGCCCCAGGTGCTTGGCAGGTGTTCGCTAAGTGACAGGTATGGTTATAAAGACTTCAAGCTCTCCAATAGAAAGCTTGATAACCTATAGGAACACTTGAATGGTTCTTTTAAACACTTGACCCAAGAATTATGCTTTCCTATCTGAGAAAGTTAACAGGCAAATGTGAATAGATAGGGTACAAAGAGAAGGGAATCCCCTGCCCAGCCAGTGGGATCTTCTCCATCAACTCAAAGCGGTGGCAGATGTTACAGCAGAATCCTCCTCTCTTCCTCAATATCCTGGCCTCCCAGCTCCCAGCATTTCCAGCCGCCATCTGACGTCAACCTATGCTCTTGACACATCTCCATTTATAAGGTACAAGGCAGGTGGAAGCAGCAAGGCTGACTGCCTAGATACAGTCACTGGGGAGTTGTGGGGAATATTAGTTTCTGTGCTGACAGCTCAATGAAGGGTGTATATGACACATGAACAACTTGGTTTCAATCATCTCAGAAACTGCAGCATTCCACTTCTGAGTGGGTCATGCCTCAACGTGTCTGCCCACACACCTGTGGGAGGAAAGTAGGAACCTCTGCTTCTACTGAGAGGAGAAGCAGAGTGGTGCATTGTGAGGGGCTGGGCACAGGCGCTGGTTTCAGGCAGACCCACACTAGAACTGAGGCCGAGTCACTTGATGGAATTGGGGAAGGCTGGAACCTGACTGAGCCTCAGTTTCCTCATCTATAAAATGGGAATGTTAGCGCCAGGCACGGTGGCTCATGCCTGTAATCCCAGCACTTTGGGAGGCCAAGGCAGGTGGATTACCTGAGGTCAGGAATTCAAGACCAGCCTGACCAACATGGTGAAACCTCCTCTCTACTAAAAATACCAAAATTAGCCCAGACTGATGGTACACGCCTGCAGTTCCAGCTACTCGGGAGGCTGAGGCAGGAGAATCACTTGAACCAGGGAGGTGGAGGTTGCAGTGAGCTGAGATCGCACCATTGCACCCTAGCCTGGGCAACAAAGTGAGACTCTGTCTCAAACAAACAAACAAACAAACCAAGAGAATGTTAACTAGGTGCAGAGGGTATCAGGACAGCTCTGGTACAGCTTCAGGTACAAAGTGAGGACTTACAGGATTAAAAATGAAGGGACTTTCCTGAATTAGTTAAGGAGATAGAGCTTGTCCTTACTTTTCCTTTCTGAATTCCCCAGGATCAGCCTGTCACTGCCTCAGTGGGTTTTGATGTTTATTTCTATGGACAGTGAGGAGGCAGAGAACAATGAGGAGGTGCTGCATGCAAGGGAGACATCCTTCCGCCCAGGGGGCCCTGGAGCTGCCCAGTGGCATCTGCAGATGGGCTCAGGCTGCCCGGTTCCCCGAGTCTCTCCAGCTAAATGACCCGTGCAGTGTCTTTCCTCTCTGAGCCTTGGTGCCCCCATTTGCAGAGTGGAGCTCACATAGCTCACCCAGTCCATTTCTTGGGGGCACTTTAGGGCCCAGGAGAATAACATCTGAGCAAACTGTAGAGTGCTGTGGAAGGCACAGCCACGTCAGATCCAGCTGAACCTGTTGCAGTAATACACTTCTTAGCTCAAACAAGCTCCACCCAAGGGCTGCCTCCTGGTCCCCATTCATCCTATCTAAGCCAGGAGCCCCCTGTCTCAGGGATCTGACCTAGAACAGGGTTCACACCTCCCACATCTTCTGTGTTGCCTATTTAGTGCTGGGGCTGCAGCTGAGCTCAATGCCCCTGAGCCGCCACCACCGAGCACCTGGCAGGTTGGAGGGATGCAACTCAGGCGGCTGTTCTCAAGAGAGCCTAGGCTGGGCATGGTGGCTCATGCCTGTAATCTCAGCACTTTGGGAGGCCAAGGTGGGTGGATCACTTGAGGTTGGGCGTTCAAGATCAGCCTAACCAACATGGAGAAACCCCGCTTTTACTAAAAATACAAAATTAGCTGGGCGTGGTGGCACATGCCTGTAATTCCAGCTACTAGGGAGGTTCAGGTGGGAGAATGGCTTGAACCCAGGAGGCGCAGGTTGCGATGAGTCAAGATTGCACCATTGCACTCCAGCCTGGGCAACAAGAGTGAAACTCCATCTCAAAAAAAATAAAAAATAAAGAAGAGAGAGAGCCTGTAGGAAGTGACTCCCTCCATATGGAGCTCCAGAACCGTCCAGCCATCCAGGACCTGTCCTTGGCTGTTTCCCCAGGCTTCTGCCTGCCCCAGGGCCGCAGTCCACGATTGCAGCTGCAGTGCAGTGGGCTGATGGGAGTCTAGGAGTATGACTCACTCAGCAAGCCTTGGAAGATCTGCCTTGGGAGTGGGTAGAGGATCTTGGGGAAGGGGTTTAGGGGCACTCCCTGCATGCCATGAGCTTTAATGCCACAGCCACAGACCTACACAAGAAAGGAGGGGACAGCTGGGTCTGCAAAGACTCCCCAGAGGCCTCTGAGAGCCTGAAGGACGGGTAGAGAGCCCAATGAGGTTGGAAGTCCACTTCCACTGCCGACTAGATGCGTAGCTCCGGGCAATTATTCCAACACTCCCTGACCCCAGTCCTCACTTACTCCAGCAGTAAAATGGGTTGGGATGCAATAGACATGGCTGTCAGCACACTGGCCATTAGAATCATCGGAGGCGCCTTAAAGTCACCCATGCTCAGCCCCACACCGAGGGAGTTTAACTGAACTGGTTCAGTGTGAGGTCCAGATATGAGTTTGGATGTAAAGCTCTCCAGGCAATTCTAAGGTAAAGCCAAGCTGGCAAACCCAAGAAAAACTTCAAGCATGCATGCCTCTCCCAGCCATTCCTAGCACTTTCCTGCTAATCCTAGCCTGGCTTCAGAACTGCTTTCAACACAGTGCTTTGCTGGTCACCAGCAGTGGGTTCAAGTTGGTCTCCATGGTGCAACCAGCTCACCCTCCCTGCATGAGATGATAGCTTAGGGGATCCTTTGCTTCCAAAACCCATGGCTCTTGGTTCTCCACAAGGACTCATTTTCTATAAGAAGTTAAATCCTCAACTACATTTCAGAGGTGTGTCTTCAGCTTCTTCTGAGACCGGTCATCTCTATACTTGGAAATCGTCTTGAAAAGAACAGCAGAAAAATAAAAAATTGTGACTGGAAATGTCAGTGATCCAGATTCCAGCATGGATGATAAGTTCACACTGTGCTGAATGCTTTGCAGGATGATCTTGCTTATTCCTTACCATTGATTGGCTTCTCCTCACAAGCAATGTGTTTCTCAACCCTGACTCAAAGGAAGATGGAAGAGTTTGCATCAGGCTCCCTGGAGGTGGCTGTGAGATTAATCCTGTCCCCTCTGCACCCTGCCCAGCCTGGCAGTCCATATTCTGGCAGGGGAAGTAGAGCTCTGATGGGGTCCTGGCCGCGCCCATGCACAGCTGGGGTTCAGATGGCCCCTGGTGCAGTGAATATAAATTCACAGAAGCCCATCTGATGTGCCTGGGGGGGACTTCCGGTCACCCTAAAGACTAAGCATCTGGTTGGACATTGTGGAAGCCATGTAGGGGTAGAGGGATTGGCAAGGTCAGGCGGCTCCAAGAGGGGTGTGATTGCAGGAGGACCCACCAGGAGGCTCTATTTGCCTTGCACTCCTCTCCCTGCTGCCTTGTTTCAGGGTCTGATGTCTCCTCCCTTCAGTCCTCCTGACCCCAAGGAGAAAGACACTGATTTGACTGCTCAGGAAACATTCCCAGATAAACCCTGACTTTGAGCAGGGCCCTGATGGGAGAGAAAGGTGGAGGAGGAAGTTCTGTGCATCCTCTTAGAGTGGATGACATGGAGGTCCTGGCCACTGAAGGATCATATGAGCAGCTCAAGGTCTAGGAGGAGGGGGGTGGGGAGCAGGGCACCGGCACACCTCGCACCCCAGACGTCCCTGACCACAGGCCAGCAAGGGCCAACAGAGAGAGAAGGCAGGCACGGGTGTCACCTGAAATGTTCTGCTAGTGAATAGAAACAGGTGCAATTAATTTTAATTACATGTTTTATTTAACTTTATCATTTCACTATGAATTCTATATAAAATTAGGAGTTATTATTTTAAATGTTTTTGCAGAGAAAGAGGTCTCACTATGTTGCCCCAACTGGTTTCAAACTCCTGGCCTCAAGTAATCCTCCTACCTTGGCCTCCCAAAGCCCTGGGATGACAGATGTCAGCTGTTGAACCTGGCCAAAAATGTATTAATTTCATGTATAGAGTGTGTCATGCTAAGTCTCAGAGCTCATGTGTTTTTAAACCTATAGCATATCTATTTGGACAGGCCATGTTTCAAGTGCCCTGTAGCCACCTGTTGCTGGTGGCCCCCGTGCTGCACAGCACAGCTCTAGACCTGGCTCGTGCTGTCCCTTCTCCCTGGACAGTCGCCCTGAACAGCCAGGCCCACTTCACAAGGCTTGTCCGTGAAGCCCCAGCCGTGAGAGCTCATTTCTGCCCCAGAACCTGTGGAGCTTGGGCCTTTCGCATGACACGGTGCTCCATCTGGGTTAGAGGACTACAAGGTCAATGTCCCCAAGAGAGGGGAACTCCTGGGGTCATACCAACCCATGCCTCTGCTGCAGGGATTCCTGTATGCTCCGCAAAAAAGGTGCTCTAGAGACGCACCGAACTGGAATGTGGGTGTGTGTGCTCATTTTAGGGGGTGTTCTTAGGATGGCTCCTCCACACACAAGAGAAAGCCAAGGCAAGAGCAGCCAGGGTGGTGGCCTGGCGGGGTTTTGCCAGAGACATATTTTGTACTCATGAGGTTTCCTGGGCATTGCTTCTTTCCCAGGTAAGTTGCTGCTCATCTCCATGGAGGATGAACTGTTCTGTGAATGTTTTTAAAATCCGAGATGCATCAAATCCATTTGGAGGGAGCATATTGAGTTGTAATCTATCATCCATTTTACTGAAACATTACTTCCTGGGCACTGTGAGAGAGAACCCGGCTGTAATTTTTTTTTTAAATGGAAAATGTTGTTGGGAAAGGAAATTAAGCCGGAGAAAAGTCCAATAGTTTGAAGTTGGAGCCGTGTCACCTATCCTCTGAGGGTTCCCATTTACCTCATTAACCCACGGCTGCCCGTCCTCTGTGACCTAAGAGGAGGGGATCTGTGTGCCCTCCCTGTCTGATGCACCTTCCCTCACTGGATCAAATCCCCTCTTGCTGCAGCAGCCAGTCCGGGGCAGGGGCACCGTGGATGGTGCTGTAAGTGCCAGAAGGAAGGAGAGTGAAGACCACAGATATCCTCAGCAGGCATGTGCCGCATGTTCATGGTCCCTGTCCTTAGATCCTCACAACACTGCACTCTCTTCTGGAGGCCCAAAGAGGCCACATCACTGGCCCAAAGTCACACAGCAGGATGTGGGGGAGCTGGGGTTTGGGCTCTGGGAAGGCACACTCCAGAGTCATGCTGCTAAGTCCTCTCCTATGCCTCCCTTGGGGAGCAACAGAAATCCTTTCTCCTCTGTTGCCATGCCTAGGCTTTGTGTCTTGTGGAAATCCCTGAATGATGTAAGCTCTGGCTTCCCGGCTGGATGTGGTGGGTCTAGACTAGTGGTTCTCAACCAGGGGTGATTCTGGTCTCCAGGGAGCATTTGGTGATGTCTGAAGACATTTTTAGTTATCAAAATTTAGAGGGACCTGGGGAGGTACCCCTGCCTCACTAGGAGGTGCTACTGGCATCCAGTGGGTAGAGGTCAGGGATGCTGCTGAACACCCCATGATGCCCAGGACAGCCATGGCATCAAAGAAGTATCTGGCATAGAATGTCAGTGGTGCTGAGGTCTAGTGAACAGTTCTAGAAAGAAGAACCAATAGTTCTGCTCCGGTCAGACCCATCCAGAGACCTGCAGACAGGTCTTGGCCCCACGTTCAAAGCGAGACACAGGCTAACTAGATCTCCCCTAGAGAAAGCAGCCACAGGAGACAGGGGAAGGCACCACAGAGTTGTCTATCTGGGGAAAAGAAGAGGGGAGCTGGTCTCAGGAAGTCAGGCCCAGTGTCTGCAATCCACAGAGGTTCCTGGGAGTAGAGGACAGCCTCCTGGATGGCAGAAAGAAGAACTGGGAGCAGCAGCAGAGGCCAGAGCAAATCATGCTTCAGCTCAGTGTAAGGACAAATGGGAGGAAACAGGGGCGAACTGTCCACAGGGCCCCCTCTTCACTGGGGCGTGCAAGATGCTGAATGATGGTGAGGCATGGGGGACCCCGTGTGGTTCCTGCAACTGAGGATGCTGGGGGCTGCTGGCAGCTGGGATCTGTTCTTTTCCTGGGTCTCTCTCTCTCTCTCTCTCTTTCCCTCTCTCTTTCACACACACACACACACACACACCACACACACACACACACACACACCCTGCACAGATTCTGCTTCCCAGATTCAATGAAAGCTTCCATATCCACCTTCTAATAACCATCAAAGTTCCTTTTCTATTGTCAACTTCTCATCTAGTTAACCCTCTTTAGATGCAAAGTTGTGGAGTTTTTATTTTCCCTCCAGTGCACAAAACTGATTGGGTAATACATATTTTCCTTCTTTCTGGCTAACACATATGGGGAGTGCTGCAGCTAGAGCAAGCTGGCTTGAGAGACGCACAGCCCAAGGCTAGTGTATTGAAACCTTGGCTGGCTCGAGGATCTGGAGATCTGGGAGAGTACACGAAAAGCCTCACAGCACCTGGCCTAACAGTGGAAGAGCCCCTGAGCCATAGGACAGGTATGCCCACCTGGCTGGAAACAGAGCACGCTACCTGCTCCTTGTGCAGGTGGCAGGTGACCTTGCTGTTGACCTGGGTGTTTGGGCTGGGGATGCCTGGGGGTTGGGCTGTCTTGCATTCAGTGGCAGTGAATCAGGATGTGGGGAGCTGGGGTTTGGGGAAGATGATGCTTCCCTCCGTCTTCTCTCACCTTCTCCTCTTTAGGGCCTCCTGGGGGTTGGAAGCCTGGGATAAAGGGTTTAATTATGTGATTTAGAAATCGAGTGGGAGAGAGTCTTTCACACCCTTTGGGTTCTGAGTTGAATCCAAAAGAATTCGAGGGTGGAGAGGAAAAGCGTGCAGCCTCCTGTTCACTAAATCTGGCAAGTTCACTCTTGTACCTCATAACACACCCTGCAGAAGAACATGTGACCAAGAGAGGCTGCCACTGCTAAAGGCCACTGGGCCCTGCCTTGCTCTTCAAAGTCCCACCACACACCTGCCAATCAGGCTTACCTGGTGATCACATAGGGTGCGAAGCACACAAGGAAGGTCCCTATGAAGGTGCTGATCTTCTTGGTGGCTCGCTGTCGCCTCCGCTTCTGCTCCTCCAGACAGCGTTCCCGCACACTGTAGGTGAGAGAGGAGAGAAGGTGAACTACAGGGCACCCTTGCTAGGTCAGGATGAGGCACTATTTACTAACACAGGCAGCAGTCTCTAGTGTGAGAACTTGACTATGGAGTCGGAAAGACCCAGGGTCAATTCTTGGCTGTAGATATTTTGGGCAAGCAGTATGACATTGCTAAGCCTCAAGGTCCTCGTGTGTAAAATAATAATATGCATCATATATTTTAGTGTATTACACATAATGTAATAAGATGCTACAAGAGGCTTCTTTGAGAATTAAATGCATAAAGCACAGAGACGCATGGAATGCATTCCGTGTGTAAAGCACACAAAGCCACCGGCACAGTGCCCAAGTCAGTACAAAGAAACGTTAAACATTACCTCTTATTATTGCTGATATCATTCACTGACCATCTGCTATGGGCTGGCTCCAGAGTGCCCCACTCTCTAAGTAGTATCTCGAATTATTGTCTTTACCACAATCAATCCTGGCAGGTGTGTTTTATCTGCAAGGCAACTTTTTACCTCCCCTCGTTTACAGTGAAAACCGTGAGCTTGGCTAGGCGCGGTGGCTCACACCTGTAATTCCAGCACTTTGGGAGGCCGAGGCAGGTGGATCACCTGAGGTCAGGAGTTCGAGACCAGCCTGGCCAACACGGTGAAACCTCGTCTCTACCAAAAATACAAAAATCAGCAGGGCGTGGTGGTGGGCTCCTGTAATCCCAGCTACTTGGGAGGCTGAGACAGGGGAATTACTTGAACCCAGGAGGCAGAAGTTGCAGTGAGCTGAGACTGCGTCATTGCACTTCAGCCTGGGCAAGAACAGCAAAAGTTTGTCGAAGAAGAAGAAGAAGAAGAAGAAGAAGAAGAAGAAGAAGAAGAAGAAGAGAGAGAGGGGGGGGGGGGAGGGGGGGGAGGAGGAGGAGAGGAGGAGGGGGGAGGAGGAGGAAGGAGGAGAGGAGGAGGAGGGGGAGGAGGAGGAGGGAAGAAGAAGAGGAGGAGGAGGGAAGAAGAAGAAGAGGAGGAGGAGAAGAAGAAGAAGAAGGAGGAGGAGGAGGAGGAAGAAGAGGAGGAAGAGAAGAAGGAGGAGGAGGAGGAAGAGAAGAAGGAGGAGGAGGAGGAAGAGGAAGAAGAACAAGAAAGAAGGAAGAAGAAGGAAGAAGAAGAAGGAGGAGGAGGAGGAGGAGAAAGCATGAGCTCTGTGAGGCCAAATGATTTGCTTACGTGGAGGCAGGATTTGAACCCATGTGCGTGACTCAAATCTTTTTCACCTGGGGCAGCCTGGACTCCAGTCATACAGTTTGTGGCATGAGGCTTCCTTTCCTCCACGTCTTCAACCTTACTTCTTCCATCCACAGCCTCACCTCTGCCTGGAGCTACAGACACCACATGATGGGGTCATTGAAGGAGGAGTCATTTGGTTCCTCCAGGGACCAAGCTTGAAGAATCTAAGACACTCCCAAGTCCCCAAGGAATCAGGGACATAGCTTCAAAGATGGAATTAAGAGCCACCTATGCCTCTAACTGTAACCCTGTTTCTGCTCCACTCTGCTGTGGGACCTTTCCAGAGGATCAAAAATGAACAGGAAAGAAGACTGTGGATACAGTTGCCCAGGAAGTGAAGATAACTTAGCAGTGCCAGGCCTGAGTTGCAGTGGTCTAGCTCCAAAAATAGGCCAGTCTGTTCAAAAAATGCAAGCAGTGGAGAGAATATTCATGAGCCAGGTTCATGTACATCGCTAATGCCAGGGCAGCCTTCCCTGCCTGCCAGGAGACTTATGATTTTGATACTTAATCAAAACTCCTCTTAACTATATTTCCTATCACAGATGGACAATTTCATATTAGTTTAGACTGAAGCCTCCTAAAATTCTTCAAAGACTTTTTCCCCCGACTTCTGCATTTCCAGGAATTTAAAGAGTTAAGAACCGGAGTCGGGCTTTGTATAAACAGATTTTGTCCTGGCTGAAAATGTATTACTCACGACTAATATTACTAATTAATTTCTAGAAATTAATATTAATTAACCCACATTTCTTGAGTCTATAATATGTGTGCCATACTAGAAACAGTGATGGGAGATTATTCATTTATTTAAAACTCACAACATGTATGTGAGTGAGGGATTGATATCATCACGGTCCCCATTTTTCAGATGAGAAGATATAAACCACAGAAGAGTTAAGTAACTGGCCCAAGATCATACAGTTGGAAAATGGTGGCTGTAGGGTGACCAATTGTTCCAGTTGATCTGGTACTGTTCCTGAACAGTTTGCAGGAGACTATCCAAGTTTTTAAAGGGAAAGGCCTAGATCTGAGAATCCCTCCTCCACCTCAGGCAAACCAGGATGGTTGGTCACTCTAGGTGATGGCAGGACCTGAACCCAGACCTTCTGACTCTGGGGCCATGTGCACCACCTCCAAAACCACAGAGCTCCCCCACTGCAGAAGTTCTCTTCCTGCCCCATGCATTCGACAGAAACAGCTGTAACCAGAAACTGTGTCAAAGGTGTAGTAAGAATGAATCAAGAGTCAGGAGGTCTGAGGCGGAGATCTGATGCTCGTGCTGGCTCTGTGACCCTCTCTGGGCCTCCAGGGACCTGGTGGACATGGTTTCCTAACCTTAATGACACTGGGCCTGCCGTGGAGCACAAAGGGTGTCTATACAGTGGGTACTGTGCCTGGGGCTCACATCCACATGGGCCTGGTCATGCCTCTGCTCTGGGACAGACCAGCTAGATCCCACAGTCATGTATAGTATGAAAGGTCAGCTCATCCACGCACCCCAGATCACAGATGGGGAAACTGAGGCTCAAAAGAGAGAGTGATTTGTCCACTCAGGGAGTGCAGTTCATGTGGGGCTAGCACCTAGTCACTGATTCCTAGTCCAGTGCTCCTAGTCGGGAGCCACATCACTCCTTTCCTGAAATCTTTTGAAAGAAAATGATAAATCCATCTCCTCTGTTTGGGGCTCTCCTGCTTTCCAGGTGAGAACAGGGAGGTGGCAAGAGGTAAGCAAGGCAGAGCGGCCCCCAGGCTCTGAGGGAAACATCACGGCCCTCTTGCTTCTTATTATGATTATTATTTAAGCACAGTATGAGAACAGCTCATCCGCTCCCAGAACAACATCACTTTGCACTTGCTGTCATTTTTTTCCCCCTCCATAGCTTTGCAAAACTGAGCTCCTTGAAATCTTGCAGCCCTGTGAGCTGTTATTTTACTTATCTTCAGATGAGAACACTGAGGACTGGGAAGTTTACAACATGCCCAAGTTTACACAGCAAGTTCAGGACAGAGGCAGGCCTCCTCCCAGGTCTCCTGAGTGGTTCTGGGTTGACTCCCTGAGACCCCACTGCCTGCCATAGAATCACTGAGAGGTGGGCATTCTCAAACATCCCAGGGCCTGGTGGTGATACCCGGGGTCCTCAGACCTGCAGGCGGGATCTGTGGTGCAGAGGGTGTGAGACTCAAAGCTCTCCCAAGGCAACCCAGTCAGGTACATTCAGCCAGAGTGCGAGCATGTGTGTCGGTGTGGCTGAGTGGGGGAGGGGGAAGGTCCCGAGGCTGTGACACAACAGTTTCCTTGAGACCAAAGGAGACAGGCCCTCCAGCATTGTGACATGTGAGGTTGAAGAGATGTTCCCCAGTGGCTCCAGTCCTAGGGCAGAGGGGATGGCACTATTCAGGAATATCTGAAAAGTCAATCAACGAGGTGATCTCAGCTAAAACCTTCCATCCACAGACACCTCCCTGCTCTCCACAAGAGGCCTGGGTCCTAAAAGATCCCTAGACCACTGGAGTCCAGCTAGAGCCCACGCTCTGAGTATTTGGGGAGTGACTCAGATTGGTTTTTCTGGCTTTTAAGGCAAGGGAACAAGCTGACTAACGGAGGGCAAGAGCCCTGAGTTTGGGGTCAGGACACCGGCATAAGCAGTCTGGCCCTCAAATCCAGCAAGAGGGACCCCTGCCCTGGGCCCTGCACATTAAGAGTCCCACATCCCTCCCCATATGATAAAGAGTTCATAGGGGTAAGTGGATGTGCCTACCCACAGCCCCCACCTTCTATTTCAAACCAAGCTCTAAATGCCTAAGACATGGAATTCTTTGCCCAAATGCCCTCATCCTGCCTGCAAGATGTGTGTGGGCATCTCCCCTGGTCCCATCCTCCTGAGGGTAGACTGTGCCACCTGTGTGCCCAGCTAGACGCCTGAGAGGTGGTATTTGTGAGCAACACACGTGCATGGAATGTGGGTGTGCAACCTGCAATGTGCACCTGTGCAAGGGAGGCCCCTCGTGGTACTGGGTAGAGCTGGGGTGGTAGGCAAGACAGGTGGGCCAGCTCGGCTCTCCCAGCACATATGAGGCTGATCCCCAAGGAGCCTGAGAATTCTAAACGTGAAACCAGCCTTGCCGGTCATTATAAAGGTATATTCACCAAGGTAGGAGGGCAGAACACGTTTCATGTAACAGTTTGTAAGCTTAATGTAGAACGTCTATATGCACAGCTGGTGAGCCTCCATTTGCACTATTTGCTCCATCCATAACTCTTAGGGACAGACCTGATTGTGAGTCTTAGCTTGAGACACTTTCTAGATTTGTTGAATTAGGAGAGTGCTTCTCTTCTCCTTGAAAATTGGGTCTCTCATTTTCTCATCTATAAAGTCTAGGGTACAGTGTAGTTTCTGTCTGCTGAGCCACAATTCTGACACCCTCTAGAGTCAGCTACTCAGCCAACATCTGCAGACTTTGCTCACAGGACACGGAGGATATGCTGGGGGACCCAGCAGAGCCTGGGGGAGCCTCACAGGAAGCTCCAGTTAGGTTTGGCACTGCTTCCCTTTTGAGACCTCATCATCAACATTCTGTTTCTGTTAAATCACTAAGCCAAGCCAGTGAGTCAGGGAAAAGCAAGGTCCCTGCAACCACGCCCTGGGGCCCACCTGCTCTGCCATGTCTGGGAGCACCAGGGAGAGGGGCTGCCTCTAACTAGTCCCCGGCTGTGGTATAGGAGAAGTGAATGCTGCTCATTCAGGTGGAGCACCAGGTGTCTAACAAACATTAGAAACTCCAAACTTCTTCAGAAATGTAACTGAAGAAATCAACACAGAAAGGCAGGAGTAGGGAATGCTTCCCAGGGCCAGGGTCCCAGACTGAATTAAGAAGAGAGGGTCCTGGGTATTTTGGAGGTGGTTGAAGCAAAGGGGTGAGGACTGCTCCTTATCATACCAAACATCCCGCAGGTAGAGCGGACACCACCAGGGAGCTTCCTGACAAAGACAAACGCCACCCTGGGTCCTCAAAACAGATCCTTTGTAATTAAGTCCCAGGAGGCTATCAGTGTGGAGGCTGACACAACTTCCAGTGAACAAAGACTCCAGCTTCTGCCCTGGCTGTCCAGAGGGAGAAGCCGGCTCCCGCTGCCCAAGACCAGCACTCCCAGGTCCTATAGGCTCTCAGCACGGAATGGCCCCAGGAGGCTTACTGCCTGAGACTGGTGGTGCCCGGGGCAGCCACTGAGCTAGCTCTGTACTTGCTCATTTGTAGGGAGGAAGAGTTTAGTGCTGCCAAGATAGAAGCTGGTGGACTGGCTGTCAGGGTCTCTTGCGGACTGACTGTCCCCTCCTGTGTTGTCCCTTCCACATGCTTGGTGGAGATCAGCCCCTCAGAGAAGGACAAGTTGTCTTCACTGAAGGGGCAGTGCTATCAGGTCCGCCACTATTCCATGACCTCAGGGAGCATTAGACCGGGGGGCCTGTTCGCACTGGCCGATGGCAACCCCGGCTCCAGAAGTCTTTCCTCTCTCCAACAAGACTGGGCTTGGAGGGTCCCGCGGCGCTGGGAGCAGGGGCTCCTCAAAGCGGCCTGGGGCTAAGAAGAGATCAGGGTCCTCCCAGAGGAGTGGAGGGGAGATCAAAGGGGAGCAGAGTAGCTGCCTCCACTCCTGAGACCCCAGGACTCTCTCTGCAGTGTCTGGCCTGGCATCAGCCAGGGGGATTTGCAGGAGTGGAGCTGGCCCTACATCCCAAATAGGCTGAACAGGAACCATGGCCCCTCCTCTTCTGGAAGTTGGAGGAAGAGTGGGAATGCAGTTTGTACTGCTCTAAATAAGAACTGGTTGCACTCCCAGCCCAACCCTCCTCCGCTGTTAGACTCATGGTGAGAGGGCCCGCTCTAGGAGTCTTCAGTCTCGGGAGTTAAATGACATTGCCCTACATCTTCTAAGAGCAGTCCCAGCCCAAGTGCTAAGGATGCACCCTCTAAGGAAGACCCTCTCAGCCCCGAGTCATGGAAAGGGCAATAGCTCTGCAATCGTGGCTGCAAATATTTCCTTGAAGGACACTGAACCATGCAGAGACATGTGCTGTGAGAGCCAGTGTATGTCTTTGTGGCAGAATGCACGCATGCCACTCTTGTAAACCTGTGTACACATCGCCAGCTGTCTGGTACATATACAGTTTATGTGTGAACACATAAGATTGTGTGTGGAGCTCCCACATTTACATGTCCTGGTATCTATGAGCTCTCAGTCACTCACATGTACATTCTGTTCCTGAATCTGTGGGGATTCTGTGGCTGGACGATTGGTCCAGTGTGCAATCAGGAATGGCTGTGCTCAAGGGGACAATGAACACATGCACACTTGCCCTTCAATGTGCCAGCACCGTGAAGGTCAAGGACTGCTTGTTACTGCTCTCATGCAGGAAATACTCAGAATGCTCAGCCTGATACCTCCAGTCTGTCCCCTTTAATCTTGGTGTGGAACATATCCAACAGAGGATACAGCTTCCTCTGCCCCGAGGTTCCCCTGGGTTCCCAGGTTCTCTCATATGGAGGGCCCTTGCTGGCCCTGTCGGAGCTCTCTGCCTGCCTCACCTGCCATACCATCTGGACCCCAGCACCCCCTTATCTAGGGTCCCAAGACACAGAGGGGGAGCCTGCCTTCCCCTGGGACAACAGGATGTAAAATAGCAGAGTCTAGACGCTGCCAGCTGTTTCCCTCCTCGATTTCCTATTCTCCTGGGGAAAGCCGAGGTGAGCTCAGGACAGCGCAGCTAAGAGTTCCCTCCTTCTCTCTCTGACAGACTCCTGCGGATAGCAGGGGTTGCCAGAGGGTACCCATGCTTGCCCAGCTCCATCTGCCCTCCTGAGAGCAGCAGCCAATGTGAGGACAGAGGTAGGGGCAGATTCATCCCCAGGAGCCTTGGGGTAACACTCCTTCTGCAGGAGCCTCTAGGCACCAAGTCCGGCAGACACTGGACAGTGCTCTCCGGGGAGGGCAGGAAGAGCCCCCGCCCCACCCCTCAGGGCCCACCACAGGGAAGGATGCAGCTCGAGTCCATCAGAATTCACACACACACACACACACACACACACACACACACACACACACACACAGAGTCGGGAGACAGAGTCGGCGCCACACACCCGAGAAGGGAAAGACTCAGAGAAGCGACACACTTGGGTCTGAAGAGCTCTTAAGGAGCTCCCTAAGCCTCGAGGCTGCCCTCTCAGGACCAGAATCAAACACTTTGAAGGTCTTTAACGGGAACAAAGACCACGGACTTCCCATGTGCCATTTAAAGTGAAAGCTACAAACACAGAAAATGAGCATGAAGAAGCCCAACAGAGTTCTGACTGTCTGTGATTCTTACCCTGATGCTTCGAAAAACGATGTATAAATGGGCTCACCCACGTTTTTGGTGGCCCTGGTTTGCTGATACCCTAAGCACCTCCTTAAGCCCCACAGCTGGGCCGCTCTCCCCACCCTCGTGTTCTCAGAAGAAACAGAGGCTGAGTGGAAAAGAGCCCCTGGGGCTAGGGACCTCCCACTCCCACCAAGATACCGCGCGGCTGTTCCCAGAGCCCTAGCGGGGCACGGCTCACCTGGGGTGCAGGTCCACGAGCAGCACGAGCGTCTGCATGGTGATCACGTCGATGCGCTTGCAATGGAAGCGGGCCACCTTGAGCACCTTGAGGTACGTGCAGCAGAGCACGACGAAGGAGAGCAGGAAGCTGAGAGCGTGGAAGGCGCCAGTGAAGACGGCGAAGCGCAGGCGCTCGTCCGGCCGCCGGCTGCACAGCGTGCACGAGGCGTACAGCTGGTGGAAGCCGAGCCAGGACAGGGCGAGCGCGGTGGCTGGGAAGGTGAGCGCGTGCAGCCACGTGTAGGCCACCATGAGCGCCGCGTCGCGGAGGCGCATCTTGGCCCGGTAGCTCAGCGGGAAGACCACGGCCACCCAGCGGTCGATGCTGAGTGCGGCCATGCTGAGCATGGAGTTGGCCGCCAGGAAGGTGTCGAGGAAGGCAGCCAGGCGGCACAGGCGGTCGCCTGCTGGCTGCCGCTGCGCCACGACGCCGGCCAGCGTGAGCGGCATGTTGACCACGGTGCACAGCAGGTTCCCGCACGTGAGGTTCAGGGTGAAGAGCGCCGGCGCCTGGCGGCGGATGTCCGCGCTGTGCAGCAGGCAGAGCAGCACCAGCGCGTTGGACAGCAGCGAGACGCCCATCGTGCCCACCAGCAGCCCCACCAGGCCCGCGTCCCACGAGTTCATGGTGCGCGCCCCCCGCCGGCGCTCAGGGCCCGCAACCCGGCGCCGCCATAGCGCAGCCCGCGGCCGGCTCAGCCCCTCGGCGCCGCCGCCGCCGCCCGGCGACCCCCGGCCCCAGCCGCCATGGCTCCCCGGAGGGCGAGCGGCCACCCTGGAGCCTCGGGCAGCCTCCCGGGCAGGCGTCTGGGCGCGCAGCCACCCCGGAGCCCCGCGCCGCCTCCCGGGCAGGCACCTGGCGCGCAGCAGTGAACCCCGGCTCCCCTCGCTGCACCTCTGGGCCAGCGACTGAGCGCGCGGCCGAAGCCGAAGCCTTTAGTGCCCCGGGATCCTGGGTTGCAGGCACCTGCGCCCCCGCTCCGCCTCTGCCTCTGCTTCCTCCCGCTCTCACCCCATCCCCGCGAGCTCTGTCTCCGTTCCGCTCCGCGCACCCTCCCGCTCTCTTGCTTTCTCTCTTCCTCCCTCTCTGCTCTCTCACTCGCGCTCTCTCTCTGCTCTCCCCTCCACCTCTCTCCCTCTCCCCGCCCCACCGCGCTGTTCTCTCCGTCTGTCTCTCCCACCCCCAATTTTCTCCCCCCTCTCGTTCTTCCCCCTCCTCTTCTCTCTGTCTCTGGAATCTGGCTGCTTCTATCACGGAAATCCCCACTGGTGCACACACAGACACACTCGCGCACACACACTCACACTTACAGGCTCGGAGGGAACCAGCCCTGAAGGCTCTGGTGCAGGGTGATTGGCTCACTGTCGCTCCCTTCCCCCATCATCCTCCATCCCCCCGTGTGTGTCAAAGACAGGCTGAGTCAAGGAAATCTCTCTGAGAAAAGGAAGGGATGCCTGGACACCTTCACGCCCCAGTGCCACCTGTCCCCGCCTGCATGCCATCCTGGCAGACCTTGACATGAGTGTCCCAGCCTGCCTGTCCCAAGAACAGCTGCTACACGACTGGGGTTACTCGATTCACAGTACCTTCTTCCCCTCGCCCTACAGCCAGAGCTTCCACTGTATCCTGAGCCTGCTGCAGGGACCCCGAGGCTCTCTGTAACATCCCTTGGGCATCTCTCCAGCCGGGAGAGGCCTTTATCTGACCCTGACTGCTCCCACCTGGGCATGCCAGGCTGTCCACAACCAGCCTAGATAGCAGCCCTGGTGTGGTGGATACTGTGCTGTCCTGCTCCCAGTTCCAGCAGCTGCCTTCTGCAGCCCTGAAGCCACACACCCATCTGCCCTGAGACTGGTGAGGCAGCACATTCTAGTTTATGAGGGACCTGCCTGACATAACGTGCCAGAACTCTTCAGAAAATGGGGAGGGTGCCAGCTGGCAGGCCTGGTCCAGGCCACAGAGACCCTGGACACAGGGTACCCCTGCCTATCCTCAGGAAAATGTGCAGGGACTGTGGCCCTTCTGTTCTCAACCAAGACTCTGTGGGGAAGGGGTGGGGATGGACAGACAGGGGCAGCTCTCAGAGCCCCTGCAGCCCCCTTCAACTCTATGAGACACTGCCCTGCAGTGACCCCCTGCACCATGTCAGCAACCTCAGGTCCCTGTCCTGGACACAGACAGCCCTATCCTGGAGCCTCCCAGTGTGGCCAGTGGTGACTGGACATTCCTGGGCCTCAAACCACTAGATAAAGTAAGCCAAGCAAGGATGTGGTTGACTCTACCCCCTGAAGGTAGGGACCTCATTATACTTAAGTATCTCCCTCACATAGTACCAAGCACATTGTAGACGCCGTATTGTACCATTTTGCTTTGCTGTAAAGGAATACCTGAGATTGGGTAATTGATGAATAAAAGAGGTTGAACTGGCTCATGATTCTGCATGGTGTGCAATCATGGCTCCAACATCTGCTCAGCTTCTGATGAGGACCTCAGGAAGCTTCTAATCATGGCTAAAGGCAAAGTGGGAGCAGGCATGTCACATGGCAAGAGTGAAAGCAAGAAAGAGAAGGGGGAGATCCCAGGCTTTTAAACCATCAGATCCCTCATGGCCTGAGAAGTCATTCAGGATGGTGCCAACCCATTCATGAGGGATCTGCCCCCATGACCCAATCGCCTTTGCCTCCCACCAGGGCCCACCTCCAACATTGGGGATTATGTTTCAATATGAGATTTGGAGGGAACAAACATCCAAACTTTATTAAATGCTCATGAAATGAGGTGTCAGGAGGGCAGAAACAAGATGCCCTCTCTTCTCTGTGTGTCCACAGATGACACTCATTGACAGTTATTTGAGTGACTGACAGCTGCAGACAGTGGAGTTCTGGAGCCAGCTCACACCAGCTCACGAGGGCCTGTTATGGGCATCTCTCTCCATCTCTGCTTCAGTGACAGCATGTTGGTACCTTAAAATCCACCACAATGAGAGTTTTTGCACTATAGAAATCAGCAAACTCCACAATCAGGGCTTCTCACATCCCAGCCTGTGGTTAAACATTTAACAACACACCACTCACTGACTTCATAGGACACTGGGCAAGTTACTCAACATCCTTGAGGCTAGGTTTTCTTATTTACCTTTCAAAGCTGTGGTGATAACTACATAAGGTAATGTGTATGTTTAGCTTTGCTTCCCAGAGAAGGAAACAGAGCAGAATGCTAGCAAGATCCTCATCCTTGGCCCCCTCATGTGGCCTACAGATTTCAGTGTTGACTACATGTCTTCATTAAATATCTGGTATATGACAGCAGAGGACGCTGTTCATCTGTGTGTCTCTCCTGCTGCCAAAGAAGTGTCCCCTACAAATAGCTCCTGGCAGGAGATAGGAGCTATTTGTGCTATAGTTTGAATGTGTCCCTCAAAGTTCATGTGTTGGAAACTTAACCCCCAATGCAACAGTATTGGGAAGTGGGGCCCAATGGGAGGTGTTTGAGTCATGGAGGCACTGCCTTCATAAGTGAATTAGTGCCTTTATCATGAGAATGGGTTCCTTATTAAAGGATGAGTTTGCCCCCCTACCGTTTCTCTCTCTCTCTCTCCCTGTGTCTCTCCCTCCCTCTGCTCTTCCACTTTCTGCCAGGGGATGATGTAGCAAGAAGGCCCTCACCATATGCCAGTCCCTCAATTTTGGACTTCCCAGCCTCCAGAACCATGAACAATACATTTCTATTCATTATAAAGTACCAAGTCTCAAGTCTCAGGTATTCTGTTTTATCAGCACAAAACAGACTAAGATAGTGCCCAAGTATTGTCTATGGAGTAAATCAACCAACATTTTGGGGTCACTATTGGATCTGTGATTCTCACACTGTCATGTGTATCAGAGTCACCTGGTAAGGCTGGGGTGCTGGTTAAAGAGTTTGATTCCTGGGTCACACCCCCAGGGGTTTCTAAATAAAAAGGTCTGGAAGTCTGCATTTTCATGAGCTCCTGAGGTAGTTCTGGTGAGGGTGGTCTGTGGTCATGCTCTCAGGAGTGTGCTCTATGAGAAATGGTCAGGGTAAGCCACTGGATGCCAAACAATCACTTGGGCACATCCTCCAACCATGACCTGATGTTCTGTCCTGGAGGCACTCACTGAAGCCTCACCAGAGACTTTAGACACACAGGATCCCATTTATATTTTTATATCTTTATATAAATATTTATTTATATTTATATTGACAATATAACATGTCAATTGATATTCTCCCAGCATATTGGAGTTTATGAAACATGTCCAAACAGTACTATGTTTATTTAGTTCTTGCAACAAAGACAGGAAGAAAAGCTTTTATCGCTACCCCACATTTTCCAGATGAGAACCCAAAGACTCAAAGAAGTTAAGTGACAGAGTTGGTGAGGGATGAAGCCAGTACTTCTAGCTCCATGACTTGGCTCTTCCTGCATACTCCAGCGGTTCTCAACCACCTTCTCAGGAAGGTGTCCTTGGACTGTAACTTAAAAGTATCTCAATTTTGCAACACCAAACTGATGTTGGTGACTTGGTAACTAGGTCCAACATCAATAAACCAATGAACACACACACGTATGCGCACGCGTGCACGCGCGCACACACACACATTCATATACCCTCTCACATCATTTTAAAGATCATTTGCTTTCTAAATTCCTAAAGGCAACATTGAAAGGTTAAAATGCCAGAAAGACACTCAGGATATATTAACTCAGTTTCCTAAAGAAACAAACTGAACTCGTTTTCCTCTAGTTTTGAGCAACATTTCCTGCCTTCAGTTGGGCCATTGGCAGGGGGTGCTGATATCCTACAGTAACTAGGCCCCCAGCCCTGTTGGCTTCAGTCAGGCTGAGCCTGCCCAAACACGGGTTCCACATGGCCCCAGACACCAGTTGGCAGTGAGATCACACTCAGCAAGGAGAGGAGATGCACGTCCTTATCCAGGCCTTGATACACGTCCTCACTGCACCTCCATGAAAAGCCACAATGATCCATCCTGCCTGACCAGGGGCAAAAGGCCTGGAGTGTGCCCACCGGAACACACTGTGGCTGGATCTGCATGGCATGCTCCTTCAAGCTGGAGGGAAGTCAGCAGCAATGGAATGTTCGTGACAGAGTCAACGTGAATCACTAAACGCTGTAACTGGGACCCAAGGGAGGGCTCAAAACAGAACTATGGTAGAGGCAGATGGGTGTGCACGTCATTGCCTATCTTGCAGCAACCCTGTGGCATAAATATCATGATTCCATCCTGACAAGTGAAGGAGCTGAGACTCAGAGAGATCCACATTTGTTTGAGGTCACTCCAAGTACACACCAATAGATAGAATAAAATGAATTGGTGAAGAGTCAGGATTCAAATCCACTGTTATTTCCATTGTGCTACTGTCTTTAACCCTTGCATGTGCCTGAATACACATTCCAATGAGAGGTTGCAGACTGCAGTGGTCCTTTCCACAGTTATCTTTAGAAAGAGATGAAATGTTGATATAAACTGAACACAAACCAGAATGTCACCAATGCCCCAAGGGAAGTTCTGTAAAAGTGCCATGGACACAGAGAGCACATCCCTTGGGGGAATCTGGAGCTCTGCAAGTGGAGTGGGGCCAGGGCCTGGCATTCCATGGGGAAGGAAGTGCCTGAGCAAATGCCTGGAACCTGAAGCCTGGCATGTGGTTGTGGCCCTTGAGTATACCACAGGTCTGTAGAAGAGCGGGAAGAAAGGACATTGGCAAACTCTGAATGCAAACTGTGGATGCCAGCCCAATGCCAGGCTGGACAGAAAGGTCAGTCCTATTCAGATGATAACTTACAGGACATGTAGCATCCAGTCATTCTGGGGATAGGCCCCTTCTAGTCTCTCCACCTTGGCCCACCAGCAGTTCTCTATTTTTAAGCGTTTACACATCTGATTCTTCATGGGATTCTTGTAGAACCCTGGGAGTTCTAAGAATGATACACAGATAAGAATTCTGAGACCCTACAGGGGATGTTCACTGCATAAGAACATGTGGCAGATCAGGGTTTGGAACCCAGGATCCTGACTGCTGTCTAATGGTCTCTCTGCTACGACTATCAGAGAGGTGGTGCCTGCCCCCCCAGGAAAGCTGTTTATGCATACCCCTGGCCCAGCCCTCAAGTGGGGTAAGCAGAATCATGAAAACGAAGTCCAACAGCACCATTGGGTCTCTGGCTCACTTGCTCATTATCAGATAAGACAAGAATTGGCTTGCTAGACAGGGCCTTTGCCACTCCTGAGTCTCTGGCTGGCCCAGGCCCCACAGGCCAGGCAGAGGGCCCAGCCAGAGAGAAGAGGAAGCCTGCTGCCTGGAAGTGTCAGCTGACAATCTCCTGGAAGAAGCTGAGACCCCACTGTCTGATGGGACTCAGAATGCTGAGCAACATCTATTGAAGGTTTGCTAGGATCCCTTGCTTTATCTCACGTAAGTTTCATGGCAGCCCTTTACCAGACATACTTTAGTTACTCCATCATACAGATGAGGAAACTGAGATTCAAAGAAGTTAAGCAGCATTCTCAGGGAGCCAGAGCTGATGAGGGAGGTGATGTGGACCCAGGCCTATGTGTATAAACATGCTGACTCTGTTCTAATGCCCAGGTTTGGTTCTCCCAGTCTCTACGGATGATGTCCAAATGCCCATCACTCCCATTCTTCTCTCCTCTAACTCTCTTCCCAAACCAAGTGCTTGGACTGAATGCCAGCTGAGTAGTATAGAAAGTCAGTGTCTATCTGAGGGCTCACTGTGGACTAGACCTTCTGCTAAGCACATTAAATTCATTTCACCCCTTATCATTCATGGGATAGGGATAATTACCTTGATTATGGACTGGGTGTCAGAAACTTGCAACCAAGCAGCTTGCTTAAGGTTTCACAGATGCCCTGTGGCAGATCTGAGATCAGAACACGGGTTCTCCCTCAGCCCAGGGCTTCATCACCTACACCACAGTTGCCCCACAGTTGGACAAATAGAAAGAGTTGCAGTTCAGCTACAGTCTACCTGACTCAAAGCCATTCCTCTCCACTGAACTCACAGGCAAGCAGCCAGCCAGTGAGTTTGCACCTTGCTCTGAAAATCCATTAAATGTGTCTGTGGTGGCAGCAGCTTCTTTATTTGCAATGCAGGCTGACTCCAGGAGCAGAGAAGTGTGTGATTGATCTTCCTTAGTGTTAGACTGTGAGGCATTGAACCGGTTCATGAACAACAGCTTCTCTGGGTTTAAACTGACTTCTAAAGATGTCTGGCCCTGTTCATTTCCTGTCTCTGAGCTGGAGTGAGGCAGTGGAGGTTGTCTTGTATTCCCAGGACTGAAGCTTTCAGGAAAAGCTGTTTCTCCCAGTTCTTTGTCCCACTCCAGTCCCCACTCACCCACAACCACAGCCTAGAAATTTACCAGGGTGCCTGAGTGGTTGCAAGCCTGCTGGGTCCTGCCCAGGCTGGAGTTCTCAGCAGGTCAGCACTGGGACAGTGGACAGCTCCTCTCCTCCCACTCATCCTCCCGCCCTCTGATCACTTTCAAGAACACTGAGGGGCGGGCGCGGTGGCTTATGCCTGTAATCCCAGCACTTTGGGAGGCCGAGGCGGGCGGATCACCTGAGGTCAGGAGTTCGAGACCAGCCTGGTCAACCTGGTGAAACTCTGTCGCTAGTAAAAATACAAAAAGTAGCCAGGCGTGGTGGCAGGCGCCTGTAATCCCAGCTACTTGGGAGGCTGAGGCAGGAGAATCGCTTGAAGCCGAGAGGCAGAGGTTGCAGTGAGCTGAGATTGTGCCATTGCACTCCAAAAAAAAAAAAAGAGAGCACTGGGCCCTGAGAAGTGGCTCATGCCTGTAACAATCCCAGCACCTTTGGACGCTGAGGCAGGAGGATTGCTTAAGCCCACCAAGAGCTTGGGCAACATAGGAAGACCCAGTCTCTCTCACTGTCTCTTTTTTTTTTTTTTTTTTTTGAGGTGGAGTCTCACTCTGTTGCCCAGGCTGGAGTGCAGTAGCACGATCTCTGCTCACTACAAGCTCCACCTCCTGGGTTCACACCATTCTCCTGCTTCAACCTCTGGAGTAGCTGGTACTACAGGCGCCCACTACCACGCCTAGCTATTATTATTATTATTATTATTATACTTTAAGTTCTAGGGTACATGTGCATAATGTGCAGGTCTGTTACATATGTATACTTGTGCCATGTTGGTGTGCTGCACCCATCAACTCGTCAGCACCCATCAACTCATCATTTACATCAGGTATAACTCCCAATGCAATCCCTCCCCCCTCCCTCCTCCCCATGATAGGCCCTGGTGTGTGATGTTCCCCTTCCCGAGTCCAAGTGATCTCATTGTTCAGTTCCCACCTATGAGTGAGAACATGCGGTGTTTGGTTTTCTGTTCTTGTGATAGTTTGCTAAGAATGATGGTTTCCAGCTGCATCCATGTCCCTACAAAGGACACAAACTCATCCTTTTATGGCTGCATAGTATTCCATGGTGTATATGTGCCACATTTTCTTAATCCAGTCTGTCACTGATGGACATTTGGGTTGATTCCAAGTCTTTGCTATTGTGAATAGTGCCGCAATAAACATACGTGTGCATGTGTCTTTATAGCAGCATGATTTATAATCCTTTGGGTATATACCCACTAATGGGATGGCTGGGTCATATGGTACATCTAGCTCTAGATCCTTGAGGAATCGCCATACTGTTTTCCATAATGGTTGAACTAGTTTACAATCCCACCAACAGTGTCAAAGTGTTCCTATTTCTCCACATCCTCTCCAGCACCTGTTGTTTCCTGACTTTTTAATGATCGCCATTCTAACTGGTGTGAGATGGTATCTCATTGTGATTTTGATTTGCATTTCTCTGATGGCCAGTGATGATGAGCATTTTTTCATGTGTCTGTTGGCTGTATGAATGTCTTCTTTTGAGAAATGTCTGTTCATATCCTTTGCCCACTTTTTGATGGGGTTGTATGTTTTTTTCTTGTACATTTGTTTGAGTTCTTTGTAGGTTCTGGATATTAGCCCTTTGTCAGATGAGTAGATTGCAAAAATTTTCTCCCATTCTGTAGGTTGCCTGTTCACTCTGATGGTAGTTTCTTTTGCTGTGCAAAAGATCCCATTTGTCAATTTTGGCTTTTGCTGCCGTTGCTTTTGGTGTTTTAGACATGAAGTCTTTGCCCATGCCTATGTCCTGAATGGTACTACCTAGGGTTTTTGTTTGTTTGTTTGTTTTGTATTTTTAGTAGAGACAGGTTTCACCATGTGTTAGCCAGGATGGTCTCTATCTCTTGACCTCGTGATCCGCCCGCCTTGGCCTCCCAAAGTGCTGGGTTTACAGTCATAAGCCACTGTGCCCGGCCGAGCAAGACCCAGTCTCCACAAAAAGAAATAAAAAAGCAACACTGGGGCCAGGCGTATAGGCTCACACCTGTAATCCCAGTTTGGGAAGCTGAGGTGGGAGGATCGCTTGGGACCAGGAGTTCAAGACAAGCTTGGATAACACTGCAAGACCCTGTCTTTACAAGAAAAAAATTTTTTTAATTAGCCAATGTGATGGTTAATATTGAGTGTTAGCTTCATCTGATTGAAGGATGCAAAGTATTGTTCCTGGGCGTGTCTGTGAGGGTGCTGACAAAGGAGATTAACATTTGAGTCAGGACTGGGAAAGGAAGACCCGCCCTCAATCTGGGTGGGCACCATCTAATCAACTGCCAGCGTGGCTAGGATAAAGGCAAGCAGAGGAACACGGAAGGACTAGACTGACTGAGTCTTCGGCCTTCATCTTTCTCCCGTGCTGGATGCTTTCTGCCCTTGAATGTCAGACTCCAAGTTCTTCAGCTTTTGGATTCTTAGACTTACACCAGTGGTTTGCCAGGGGCTCTCAGGTCTTTGGACACAGACTGAAGGATGTACTATTGGCTTCCCTACTTTTGAGGTTTTGGGACTTGGACTGGCTTCCTTGCTCCTCAGATTGCAGATGGCCTATTGTGAGACTTCACCTTGTGATCGTGTTAGTCGATACTCCTTAATAAACCCTCTTTCATGTATACATCTATCCTATTAGTCCTGCCCCTCTAGAGAACCCTAACTAACACAACCAGGTGTGGTGGTGCATGCCTGTAGTCCCGGCTAATGGAGAGGCTGAAGCAGGAGCATCTCTTGAGCTCAGAAGTTGGAGGCTGCAGTGAGCTGTGATTACCACTACACTCCAGCCTGGGCAACAGAGTGAGACTCTGACTCTACAAAAAAGAAAAGAAATAAAAAAATTATATTCCCTGGCTGTGAAGGCCCAGACCTGGCCTATGGGTGCTGTGTCTCCTGAGTTCTGAAACTAGATCTTCAAAGCAAGCCATCCTCAGGTACCATTCACTGAGTAGATGCTGGGATAACTGTTCCTTTCCATTTATAGGCTCAGAAAGTGGGGTTCATGGCTACATATCCAGTGAGAGGCAACATCCAGGTCTGTTGAATTCCAAAGGCCATGCTTTTAATCACTGAACTGTATGGTCCCATCATTTTGAAATACAGAATTTTTTTTTTTTTTTTTTTTGAGATGGAGTTTTGCTCTTGTTGCCCAGGCTGGAGCGTAATGGCATGATCGGCTCACTGCAACCTCTGCCTCCCAGGTTCAAGTGATTCTCCTGCGTCAGCCTCCCGAGTAGTTGGGATGACAAGTATGTGCCACCATACCCAGCTAATTTTGTTATTTTAGTGGAGATGAGGTTTCTCCATGTTGGTCAGGCTGGTCTCAAACTCCCGACCTCAGGTGATCTGCCCACCTCAGCCTCCCAAAGTGCTGAGTTTACAGGCATGAGCCATGGTGCCCGGCCAGAATATTTCAAAACTATGCCTTCCACTTCCTCTGTCTATCCTCCTGTAACATACACGTCACGGAGCACATACCAGGCTGCTCTCAGTGGTATGTGCAGCCTGACTTAATCTGACTCCCCTGGACTTCCTGGGGTCCATAATCTGTACCTCTGTGGCTATGTTCTCAGTGAACAGCTAAAGGGGAGACCCACTCTTTACTGGTGATTCTGAAGCTGCTTTAATTGTGCCCTCACACCAGGACTGGGAAAGCAGTCTGTTGTGGGGCCCCCAGCAGACCACTGGGGGAGCCCATAGCCTGGGTGCCACCTTCCAGTACTTTCCAATGGGAATAAGCCCCCTTCTCTGATGGAAAAGAGACTGTGGGCTGCCGGCATCGTGTAGCAGACGTCACCCTGAACTGCAAACCAGGAGTTCGGGATGCTGGTCTAGTCAGTGACCCTAGTTGATCACATGCATTTGGGCGATTCCTTCTGCTTTTGTAACTCAGATTCTCCACCTGCGAAATGAGGTGGGTGGGTGAGGTGATTTCACTTGGCAACTTAGGTCCCTTGAAGATGCCACACAAGGAACTTGGATAAGGGGAAATGGGCTAGGAAAAGGAAACAGAAGCATCTTAGGGCCTTCCTTCCCCCATATAGCTGAAATTAAATCCCTTCCACTGCAGTGGCAGCTGAAGCCCATGTACCACTTTTGCTTCGGAGGTCTGTGTGGGTAGATGTGTGGAGGAGGATTCACTCTTCTCTGGCCACACGGCTGGGAACAGTCACTGGGCTCAGCTTTTGGCCCTCATCACACATAAGGGGCCTATGCACTTCAGGCTCCACTCTGTACATGCATTCAGGGAGAAAGCCTACTTGTAAGTCTGCTGGGGACAGGGGCAGTGCATTTGTGTGGCTGTGTCTGAGTGTGTGCAAGAAAGAGCAAAAAGCTCAAGTCTGGTTAGTAGCCTCAAAGTGATGTTTTCTTATGCAAGTTGGTGTAGGTACGCAGGGAAACCAAGGCAGGCATACACCTCTTTCACTAAGTGACTCAACTCTCCTAGGGGCTTAGCAAGATTTGGAAAGCAAAAAAGGTCATTTCTTTATTTTGCATAAATATTCAGGGCATTTTATGGAAAAACCAAGCTATTTACTCACGGCAGAGAGGTTAGAGGGAGCCTGTTATAGAAAGGGGATTGCCAAGCTCATCTAGTGCCTTTCTCTGACTGTTGCCTGACTATGCATTCTCAAATATCACTTGTCGGCCTCAGAAGCTCACCCTTCCAACCAGTTGTAGTGTTGACACTTTGGAGGTTCCACCAGGAGGTGTCACAGGGCCTGGCCTAGCCAGATGGGAACAGAAGCCTTGATCCTGCCCACACCACCTCCCCTTCCTTTCTGCTCCTGGTAGCCCCACCTTCCCTGTTGGTGATGCAGTCCAGTAGTCAGATCACCGGAGTCATTCTGTTCTGGCTCTTCATGGCTCTGAGAGTAGAGGCGTATTTTCCCTCTGTGCAGATTCAAGTTTTTTTCTTTATTATAAGAAATTTTTTCTTAGCAGGGTATGGTTTACATACCTTGAATGTAAAAATTCTAAGTATACTGTTTGATGAGTTTTGATAAACACATCTTCTAAGTAACTCACACACCTATTAAGATACAGAATGTTTCTATCACCCCAGAAAACCCCCTCATGCCCCTTTCCAGGCAGTCCACATCTCATCTTCCCCAGCTAGCCTTACAGAGTTCTGCTTTCTATCATCGTAGATTCATTTTGCAAGTTTTAGAACTTCATCTGAATGGAACTATACAGTGTGTGCTCTTTTACATCAGGCTTCTTTCACTCAGCATAATATCTTTTAAGTTTGTCCATGCTGTTGTGTATTTTAGTTGTTCATTCCTTTCTCTTGTTGAGCAGAACTCTGTTGTATAAATATACCACAGGGTTGTTTTTTTGTTTTTGTTTTTGTTTTTTGATTTTTAGCTATTTTCCTGTTGATGAACATCTGCACTATATTCAATTTGGGGACATTCTGAATAAAGCTTTTTTGGACACTCTTCCACTACTTTTTTTTTTTTTTTTTTTTTTTTTTTGAAACAGAGTCTCGCTGCGTCACCCAGGTTGGAATGCAATGGCATGATCTTAGATGACTGCAGCCTCAACCTCCTGGATTCAAGCGATTTTCTTGCCTCAGCCTCCCAAGTAGCTGGAACTACAGGCACCCATCACCACACCTGGCTAATTTTTGTATTTTTAGTAGAGACTGGGTTTCACTATGTTGGCCAGGCTGGTCTTGAACTTCTGACCTCGTGATCCACCCACCTTGGCCTCCCAAAGTGCTAGGATTACAGGCATGAGCCACTGTACCTGGCCTTCTTCCACTGCTTTTTAAATATACATATGTTTTAGGTTTTTTTTCAGTAAATACCTGCATATATATTTAACCTTATAAGAAAATGCCAATTTTCCAAAATGTCTATACAATTTTACGATGCAACTAGCATTAAAGTAGGTTATCTTTCATTATTGAGTTTTAAAATATATTTTGGATATAAGCAATTTATTAGATATATGTGTTTTAAATACTCTCCTAATCTGTGGCTTACATATTTCTTTTCTTAACGGTGTCTTTTGATGAGCAGAACTTTTTAATATTTGTGAAGTCCAACCTATATCTTTATGATTCTTGGTTCTGCTAAGAAAAATGTTCTTATCCCAAATTGGCAAAGATATGTTTTCTCCTAGAAGTTTTATAGTTTTAACTTTCATGTTTAGGTGAAGGATTCGTTCAAAGTAAAGTAATTTTTGTATATGATGGTGAGGTAAGGTTAAGGTTCATTTCTTTTCCATTTGGTATCTAGTTGTTCAAGAAACTTTTGTTGAACAAATATTTTCTACATTAAATAACTTTGGGGGCTTTGTAAAAATCACTGACTATGAGAGAGATTCTATTTTTGGACTCTTTACTGTGTTTTATCTCTTTTTATATCTTGACATCAATCTATCCTGTTTTGATTACATTTTCTTGGTAGTAAGTCTTAAAATAATCACCTTAAAATAAATAGCATCAGACCCCTTAGTGGGATCTCCAAGTGCCAGAATAAGGCTACTGGAGTTCTTCAATTCTATTCTTATTTTTCAACATTGTTTTCATTATTCTAGGTTCTCTAACTTTCCATATAAATTTTATAATTGGTTTAAACATTTTTAAAACATGCTGATATTTTGACTGGATGGCACTGAATTCGTAGATACATTTGGGGAAACGTGCCATTTTAACAATATTGAGTTTTTCATTCCATGAACATGGTACATCTTTTCACTTATTTAGAGCTCCTTTAATTCTTCTCAGCAATATTTGTCATTTTCAGGCTTACACTTCTCCCTTTTATCTCTAAATATGGTTTTATGTTATTCTATGCACCATTGTTTTGTAAATTTTATTTTCTATTTGTTTATTTGTTCACTCCCTTCCCTTCCTTTCCCATCCCTCTTCTCCCCCTCCCTGTCCCGCTCCCTCTCACCCTTCCCCTTCCCCTTCCACTTCCCCTTTCCTTTCTTTTCCTTTCCTTTTTGACAGGATTTGGCTCTGGTGAACTGATGTAATCTTGGCTCACTGCTACCTCCGCCTCCCAGGCTCAAGTGGTTCTCACACCTCAGCCTCCTGAGTAGCTGGAAGTACACATGGCCACCTGGCTAATTTTTTTTTTTTTTTTTTTTTTTAGGGGCAGGGTTTCACCATGTTGCCCAGTCTTGTCTCAAACTCTTGAACTCAAGTGATCCTCCCACCTTGGCATCCCAAAGTGCTGGGATTACAGGCATGAACCACCGTGCCCAGCACCTAGGGCTTCTTATTGCCAAGCAGCATCCAGAACCCAAAAGAATGGCTCAGGACTGAGGCCTCCTATTGAATGAAGAGGCAGGTAGCCCACAGCTTCCAGGGACTCCTGCATTGCACTCAGGATTTTCCAAATACTGGCCTTCTAGTCTTGCATCCTTTAATAATATAAAACATTTGTAAGTATTAGTAAGACCACTGCAAGTATTGTTTTAACACCAACTGCCTAGCAAAAGAAGACAGTTTTGTATTATTATACCCATTTCACAGATGAGAAAACCAATATAGTTTAAGTGACACAGGTAGCAAGTGGCAGAGATGGGGTTTAATGCTCTGTCTACTCTTCCCACTCCACTATCATTACCTTCTGAGAAAATTTGATCTAAAGCGCTAGCAACATGTAAGAAAACGTAGGTTTACCAGCCAGGTTTGGGGAGGGAGACAGGGCCTGTGGGCTCAAGAGAGTAGGGTTCTTGCCAAAGCCCTTCTGTACCCTGAGATCAGACTCATCTTTGCAACATCTTTGCCAGCACTAAAATCTGCAGCTAACTCAGCACAAAACCTCAAAAGAAGATTTCTGGTTTGTCAATAAAACCTTTTCTTTATTTTTTAGCAGAACCCTTTTGTTGTAGCTTTATGTAGCAAGATCCTTCAGGTTGTTGTTGGTAACTCATTGTCTTTTCTCACATGCATGAGATCTTTCATTTCATGCCCAACTTGCTGGGGAGGCACAAGTCTGGATTTCAACCATGTCTGCAAGGCTCCCCCAGCTGTCTCCCCTCTTGATCATCTTTCACTAAGTCCCCAGTAAGGCAAGCTCATATCCTCAGAGTCACATCCATGGAAGGCTACTAGGACCCTGAGGATAATCTACTGCAGCCCCCGAATTTTATAGATTGGAAATCAAAAGCTCTGGGTGAAGGTGAGGGTGCTGGTGAAGGTCACACAGCGCTGGGACCTAGAACCCAGATCCCCACCTCCAGCTCCCCAGCCGTGTGTTATCCTTCCTTATTTCCACTTTATATAATAGAGAGACAGCATAGGAAGGCAATCCATCTTCTCCCCAACCCCACAGGCCCTGAGAAATCTGGGATAAGAGCTGTATTTTGGCTGGACATGGTGTCTTACACCTGTAATCCTAGCACTTTGGGAGGCCCAGGCAGGAAGATCCCTTGAGCCCAGGAGTTCAAGACCAGCCTAGGCAACATAGTGAAATCTTGTTTCTATTTTTTTAAAGTATAAAAATAAAAACAAGAGCTCTATTTTGCTTGTAGAGAGTGTAACTTCCCTGCCTTCAAAGAGGAGGTCAATCAGGAGTCCCACAAGTGGTATCCTTGAGGGTTGACACTGTGATTATTGAGGGAAGGGAAGTGAGCCAGGCCATGCCAGGCCGAAGTGAGGCTTCTCTTCCTTTTGAGCCCGTGTCTTCCTGGGTGGGTCAGCCTCAAGGGTTTTTGGCCGCAGTGAGGGACTCATTCCAGGATGCCCACAGGCCTGCAGGGCAAGCCAGAGGGGTGGTCCCCATGATGGTACCCTGGGAGGAGCTGCCCCCACTGCAACCCAGGCAGATTCACCCCGAGATGAATTTCTGGCTTCCTGTGGGCTCCTTATCTCCTGCTCCTTGCAAGATCCCTTCTTCCTAAATACCCAGCAGTCAGAGCCCCCAGCTTCCAGCTTTTTTCAGGAAACTGGGTCCTCTCAGGAGAGCACAGGCAGCTCCCCTCTCCTCCATGTCAACAAGCATCACAAGAGAGGAAAGGGTGGGGTGGCTCCCAGTTGCTGAGGCTGCTGTGTACCAGCCAGTGTATGTGGGTTCTCCTGCAATGTCGTCGTCCTTGTCACGCAGCCCCATGAGGGGCCCATCATGAGCCAACCGGCCTGAGTTACAACAAGAGAGGGCAGGACTGTTAGAACCAGGGCCTGTTAGGTTTTTTGGGTTTTTTTGTTTGTTTTTGAGATGGAGTCTTGCTCTTGTCACCCAGGCTGGAGTGCAATGGCGCTATCTCAGCTCACTGCAACCTCCGCCTCCCAGGTTCAAGCAATTCTCCTGCCTCAGCCTCCCAAGTAGCTGGGATTATAGGCACCTGCCACCACACCTGGCTACTTTTTGTATTTTTAGTAGAGACGGGGTTTCGCCATGTTGGCCAGGCTGTTCTTGAACTCCTGACCTCAGGTGATCCGCCCGCCTCGGCCTCCCAAAGTGCTGGGATTACAGGCGTGAGCCACCACACCCAGCCTGTTAGTTCTAAAGCCCATGTCCTTGGCCACGCTAAGCAATCTCTGGGCTGGGCCACCTCTTTTGTCAATTCTAAGAGGGAATCAAATTGGCCAGCATGTGGGTTCACTGCTACTGGCTGCTTCTTCAAGCAGCTCCTGGAAGGTTCCACTCACTCCCTCCAGGTTCTGGCCAGTCATGTCCAGGTGGACTTGAAGGCAGCTTCCAGAACTTCCTGACAATGCACAGACCTCGAATCCTCATCACTGGGGGCACAGTCCTACAGCAGGAAGTGAAGGAAAGGGCCAAGAGACTTCAACACCAGGGCCCTGAAATCTTACATAACCCTCTGTGCTGACCTTATGCTGTCACTGCAGCTTCAGTTATGGGAATCCCAAAGGGTTCAAAACCCTAACAATGGGTCACAACTGTGCTTCAGCCAAGACCCAGGGCCATGGCTCCCCTGGGCTGGGTAAGGCTTGCTGTGTAAATCCACAAGGCAATCCGGTGCTTTCTCCAGTGGAAGGAATGGAGCTTCAACAGGAAGCCCGTGCCGGCTGGGGTGGGGCTTCTCTGGTTTGAAGCTTTGGGGATCCACCCAGGAAAAGAGAGGAAAACCTGGGAAAAACTTGCCCCATCAGAGTGTTTGTTGTCTCCCAAGATCTCCCAGTTAGTGTCTCATCAAATATTTGGGACATCAGCTCTGCAACCAGAAGCTTTTAATAATTCCAAGTCATCATAAAGCTCTGTCCCATTTGTTTGGCATCCCACGTGCTGTCCATTCCTTTACTCAACAGACTATGGAAGGTCTCTGGGTCTTGCAGAAAGTACAAGGACCAAGAAGCTCCAGGCCTTGCCCCCAAGGCTGGTACCTGGCAAATCGTAGGTACCTGCTTGCTAAAGATGTGTTGGCTGAAGAAAGAGAAATGTCTGAGCTATGAGCTATGCTTTGAACTTATACCATCAGGAGGGCATCTTCCATAGAAGGCAGGGTTTGCGCAAATGCAGATCAAACAGTGGGAGAATCTCTAGTGCTTCGCGCGAAGGGGCCAGACATCTTATTCCTCAGCCTTGCTTCATACTTGGGAGTGAGCAAAAAACATCCACAAAAATAGGTTTTGAAAGGCCCCAGCAAGGTGACAGACACCACTAACTACAGACAAATGGTGCCAACAGCCACTCTCTGCCCCTGTTGGAAGGGAGACCATCTGTCAGGACCATGTTCAGCCGCGTGGGCAACCTGTTCCATGGTGGTGCCCTGCAGGCAGGAGCTCCTCTCCAATCAGAAGGGGGCTCCCACATCTCCGCTAGCCAGTCTTTTCCCCTGTGAAATATGGTTAGAAACATCCCGAGGAGTTGACAAACAAGTTGGATGTGAGAACACCAGTCACCCACCAACACCTGAGAAATAAAACCCTGGGCAAACACTTCCGTTTTTGAAGATTGACTATTTCTGAATATTCAGCTAGGGCAGACAGGATGCTGTTTTTGTGTTTAATCACACACACACACACACACACACACACACACACACACACACACACCCCTCTTTGTTTTCTTCCCTCGAGGAACAAGGGAGCAAACTAAAACCCACGGCAGTAGCATCAGACCACACTGTCCCTGATGTCTTTCTTGTTTATAACTCTCTCTACAGTAGGAATTATTTGTTCAATTTTCTCCTTTCCCTAGAAAAACTGTCCCAAGAGGACGGGGACTACATCCAAGTCCCAAGTACATAGCCAGTTATTTTAGTAAGGACATTTGTGTTTGTAATGGACAGAAGCCCAATTTTAACTACTTCAGGCAGGAGAGTTCTTGGGTTTCATGCACCCTTGAGCCAGGAGCATCTGGACCTGCAGATGTCTGGAAGCTGGTGCTGGAACGCACCCTCTCTGACACCTTCTTTCCCCACCACTCACCCCTTCCTCTTACTCCATGTCAGCTTTCTTCTCCATGCTGTTTTCATTGGTCTGATAGCCAGAGACGTGCGAATCTCAAGTCTTATTAATTTACCTTCAAAGGAAGCCCAAACCTCCTTTGTTAGAGAATCAGTGTCTGATGTTTCAAACTCCCTAGTCAGGTGCTGATATATTATGGCAGCCCTAGGAAATGAATGCACCAGCTTACAGAGGAGCAACTGGCACAGACAGGTACAAACACCTTGCCCAAAGCCACAGGACCAGGAAGTGACAGAGGTGGAATATGTCGGGGGCAGGAAGAGGGGGGCCCAGGGTCTGAAGCAGGCCAGCAGGCACAGCCTTGCCATTCAGTCCTGCATACTGAGCAGCCTCTGCAATCCCTGGCAACCTGCTGAGCAGGTGGCACAGTGTCCTTGGTCCTACTCTGTGCTGTGTGGCTTTGCTTCTGGGATGGAGCTTACTATGGTCTGGCTCTTGTCTTCACCTCCCTGAGGCTACTTCCCAGCCTCTGCCAAAGTCCCACTTTCCGGCCTGGGTCTTGCCTTTGGCCAGGCCTCCTTCCCCTTTGTCACTCATATGCCCTTCCTGGGAGATGGGGGCTCCTACCAGCTCCCAAGCATCCATAAGAATTGCTTAGCCTATTGGCACCTGCCATTTATGGCCCTGGCTAAGTTGATCTTTCTACATGTCTAAAACTTTCACAACTTTACCAAACCCCAAAATACTTTACGGTCAGCCTTCTATTCTTTTCTACCTCCTCATTATAAAAGTAATAGGCATTTGTCAACATTTGGAAATAGAGAAATGTAATTCCACCTCCACAACCCAATGGTGTGAACGTTTCCGTGTGTTTCTTTATTGTATTTTTAAATACTTCTTTTTAACTATTCATTTTTCTCAGTTGGGACTATACTGTTAATTGTTCTTTTACTTACTTATGTTATCACAAAACTAGTCCACGTGCATCTCGACTTTCTCAGGACACACTGTCACCTCTGCCTGGTACTGCGTTCAATGGATTTGGCACAGTCTACTTGACCATCCTCCAAATGTCGGATGGTGGGAGGAGTTGTAATTTTTTAGAATTATAAATAATGTAATGAGCATCACATTTTCATATTACGGTTTCTTTTTTTTTAGAAGAAAGAATCCCAGAGATGGAATTGCTGAGCGCAGACAACTTGAAGGGTCTTGGTGTTCATTGCCAAGTGACCTTCCACGGCAGCGGTGCCAGTGAGTGTGCCCATCGGCGCCCCCTGTCACCATCCTCAGGGCAGGATCTTCCTTTTCTTCTCAGTGTTTGTTCATGTGTTGAGTAGAAATTTGGTTCCTCTTTCTAGTTTGCATTTCCTTGATTACTGATGAGGCTGAGCATTTTAAGTAGACGCGTCCTTCACATTTCCTCGTTGGTGGATTTTCTAGTTGCCTCCCACGCCCGCGGTTCCATTCCTGCCTTGGCTTTCTTATTAGTTTCCGGGAACACTTGCCTTGGCTTGTGAACCCTTTTCTGCCATGCTCACTTACTAATATTGCCCAAATTCTTTGGTTTATAAATTCTAAATAATCTTTCATTGTTCCAGAAGCTCCACGTGTGCACTGTAAAAAATGGAAAATACAGTCAAACAAAAATAAAAAGGAAAATTATCACATTCCTACCACCCAGAAATTTCTACTTTTAACACCTCAGTACACATATCGTTCCCTTTTTACTTCACCAAATGAGATCATTCTGCACATAATGTTTTATAATCTGATTTTTTCAGTAATTGATCTCCACTATGCTGTCTGTTTGGAACATTTTAATGCTATCTAGTACCCAGACCATATTCTGATTTTCCTGATTGACCCAACAATGTCTTCTAGAGCTGACTTTCCCAAAGCAGCATTTGATGCAGGACCACTCAGATCATGTTTTTATGCCCTTAGGTCCCTTTGAGCTCAGCAATGTCCCAATTAACTGATACAAGCTTGATGAAGAGACCAGGCCAGTGTCTACAGACAAACCCACTGGCTGGATTTGTCCAGCTACTTTCTTTCTTTCTTTTTCCTTCCTTCCTTCCTTCCTTCCTTCCTTCCTTCCTTCCTTCCTTCCTTCCTTCCTTCCTTCCTTCTTCCTTCCTTTTTTTTTTCTTTCTTTCTTTCTTTCTTTCTTTCTTTCTTTCTTTCTTTCTTTCTTTCTTTCTTTCTTTCTTTCCTTCCTTTCTTTTTCTTTTTTCTTAAGACAGAGTTTCACTCTTGTTGCCTAGGCTGGAGTGCGATGGCATGATGTCAGCTCACTACAGCCTCTGCTTCCTGGGTTCAAGCAATTCTCCCACTTCAGCTGGGATCACAGGTGTGTGCCCCCACACCTGGCTGATTTCGCATTTTTAGTAGAGATGGGATTTCACCATGTTGGTCAGGCTGGTCTCAAATTCTTGACTTCAAATGATCCACCTGCCCCGGCCTCCCAAAGTGCTGGGATTACAGGCATGAGCCACCGCACCCAGCCTTTTTCCAGCTGCTTTCTCATGGTGGCATTAACTAATTCCCCTCTCCCCTGAATTTTCTGTAACCATTTTTTTCCCTGTAACCGACATGCATGAGTTCACTGATTTCTCCTTTAATTGTGTCTCTCTTTGGACTTGGGCGCCTCCCCCTGTGAACAGTGGAAAGCCTGTCTCTGTCTTCTGATTCCTTCCCCTGTGGGTTGGATGCTCCCATCTGGCCTTTCCTGGAATTTGGAGGAATCTCTGAATTACTCTAACATTGGAGCCACCTGTGAAGGACCTGAAACTCATTGCAAATTTCCTGGGAAGATGCTGAGCTGGGCTGAAAACTGGGGCCTGAGAGGTATACCAGTCTCTGGTAAATAATCTTCAAAGAAAATCTAAAGCATACGTTTTACACATTTCTCTAATTTTAGGGATTACTCTGCCTCAACCACCTGCCTCAAAATAAAACATATTCCAGTCCCCGAGCGTTCAATCTGCTTTAGCTGCACAGACCCTTCCACAGGCCAGCAGGGGTCTCTTCCCGGGAGACTGTATGTTCCTAGGAACAATTACTCATGGGGTCTGTTCTGAAGGAGAGGCTTGGCATAGAATGCAGCAGAAAAGAAGCAAGAAGGCTGGATAAGAAGGCAGGGAGAGAGAAACACAGATCTCATTTGTGGCTCTGACTAAGTCTGTGCACCCCGAAGATCCAGCAGCAATGCCTTGCAGGCAGAGTTGGAACCCTGGAGTCAGAACCACCGTGCTGGGGCTCCTGGGCCTGTAGGTGCACTGCTCATCCTCCAGATTCCGGTTTTCATTGTTCAGTTGTACCATGGGAATAATAATAACTGCATCGCAGGAAGGCATGAGTGCAGGAATAACAGATGAACACATGTGCGGAAGGTGCTGAGACATCACGCACCTGAGCAGGAAGCCCCAGAATGGTTCTGTCTGTGCTCACATTCATAAGACCAGCCGACACCAGGTAGATGAGCCAGAAGGTGAGCTCTCCCAGGTCTTGTCAGTTGGATATGCTCCTGGGAGCTGGTCCTTTTAGAATGGAGGCTGAAGGGAGGTGCTCATTGTGTAACCACAATGTTGTCTCATTTCCTTGCCCTGTTCCTTCCCCACCTTGTTGAGTCCCAAGTGCCATCATCACCACCACCACCCTGCCCATCATGAGTATTTCATACTTCATGGTCCCCAAACACAAGCTGTTCACAAAAAAAGTCTGTGACATTCACAACCACTGAGATGCCAGTGTCTGAAGACATCTTCACCTGTGACCCCTCAGGGCATCTCTGATGCTCCTCCTTGGCCTCCTTCTTTTCTCTCTTCCCCTTTCATTGAGGGAAATTCAGACCTTATGGCTATGTCAACAGTAGAAATACAATCAACTGAAGTGGCCTAATTCTGTGCATACAGGACCGTCCTGGGATACAGGGGGTGGTCTTGAGTTTAAATGTCAGTGTTCTCAAGTTACTGGTGTATCTCCAGCATCCCAGGGGCACCAAAGGTGGAGCACAGTGTGTCTCTGGCATGCATGCATGTGTTCATTCATTCCCCACATCCACACTCATTATCAGGCTGATAGCACTGAAGATGTGCTGGTAGGTGGCGGATGCAGCCTTACTCCCACAGAGCTCGCAACCTGGCTTGAGAAGAGCAGGTAAGCAGGGAATCACAACAGTCTAGGATGGAAGGTCTGCGGAGGGGGCCTAAGGAGGGTTTCCTGGGTAGAGTGACAGGTCAGTGGGGATCTGAGAGCTGAGTGGGAGTTGGCCCAGGGGGCAATGGCAAAAGGATGTCCCAGAACAAGACTGTGGAGAAATGGGAAGAGCTCTCCGGGAAAACATGTGGCATGGCTGGCTCCTTCCCAGTGGATTAGGAGTTTGGGAAGCACATGACAGGGGCAGGGGGGCCCACAGGCTTCCCGGTGTGGCTCCGTGCTGAAGACAGTGGGAACCCCAGGCTGTTTTAAACACAGAAAGGCATAGGCAGAGCTGCAAGCATGGGACGACTGTGGGAGGAAGGGCCTGTGTGCAGAATTCCACATGAGGATGAGAATCACTCCTCCGTGGGAATCCTACAATTCCCTTCTTTGTGTTCTGGAGAACAGAGCATGGATGGGGGATTCTGAACACCCAGTCTGTCGTACCACGTGGGGTAGTAGGTGACCTTTGGCAAATCCCTTCACCTTGTCTTACCTTACTTTCTTCACCTGTAAAATGAGTGTAATGCAGAATTCTACACATGTGCACAAAAATGCTTGTCTAGGGATGGTCATTGTGACATTATTGCAACCTAAAATCCATCATTAAGGACCTGGACAAAAAGAGGTCAGCCAACAATAGAGCACTGAAAATCCTTTAAAAAAGTGAAGCAGCTGATTGAGAAGGCTCCTTTGGGCATAGTGGTGAGATCAAATTCGGATGATATATATTATATGGCAGCATTCATTTTAAAATATGTTCACATGAATATGTATGTAAATGCTTAGAAAAGGGCTGGAAGGATGTTCCAGAACCTTCATGGAGGGAGCTGGGGTGGGGGTAAACATGGAAGGAGTTGGGGCCAAAAAGTGACCTTTCCATGTCCAGCTCTCACTTACGCATCCCTTTGCTTCTTTTACAAGAGACATCGATGTCACCTTTGTGAAAGACACTTGATACCTGAGGCTGGGAGGTGAGAGTGTGGGCCGTGGGTGGTGGGCTGTCAGCCCTGAAGCAGTGGCTGCAGGGCTGATGAAGTGCGAGCTCCGCGCGACAGTGGCTCCACCAGCCGCTTCCGCCAGGGGGCAGCAGGGGACACAGACACCTGACTTAGAGCCAGTGAACCTGTGCCAGGTGGTCTAAATTCCCAAGTCTCCGTTGACTCATCAGCTGCACAGAAATAATGAGCCACGTGCCCTTGGGGAAGGACCCGATAAGGTGGTGGATATGCAGATGCTCAAGTAAGGGATTCCTACTATCATGCTACAGAGTGGAACCAGCACTCCATCGTGAGTGGAAGAACAGGAAGGAAACCACAGATTGGGGCGGAGGGTGGAGGGGGCGGTGAGGATGGGGAAGGGAGTGGCCGTTTACTGCCACTCAGCATCTTCTTATTTATTGTCACAGTCATCGTTAGGTATTGTAAGCTCCTTTTTATGGATGGAAAACAAGGTTCAGCAACTTGCCCAAGATCATGCAGTTGGTAAGGTGCAGAATGTGACCCCAGGGTGGCAGTGCAGGACCTCTCCTTTCTAAGAGTCTGTGGCAAGTGCCTAACCCCTGTTTTCAGGTTTACGGGTGGCGGTGCCTGGACCCCAGGATCCTGGGAACTTCTCCACACCAGGGTCCTCTACAGGTGGGTATTCAGTCTCCCCATCACTCAGGCATGCCAGCCCATGGGTGCTGCCTCCCACTGTGGGCCAGGTCCTGAGCCAGGTGCTGGGGCAGAGGAAACTGACTTGCTGGGATAGGAAACTCTCCTCATTGCCGCTGCTCTCCACTCCCCAAGTCCCAATGAAAACTCACCCTTGAACTTCCCATTGCTCAGCATCTGCAGTTAGCACCACCTTCTGGAAGCAAAACGTAGGCCTTTATATGTGCTCGATATAAAAGAGGATTTGCTCCCTGGGTTCCTGTTCAAGGATGATTTGCACTTCGCAAAGAGTGTGTTCACTCTGGAAGGCATGGGGCTAAGAGGAGTCTGTGGATTCGAATGTGGCTACACAGCATGGAAAACTCACCAGCTCCTCCCCACCATTGAGGCTGCTTAGGAAAGGGACTGACATCTCAGTCCTTACTTATCCACATTGTTCATTAGTGGCTCTAGGTTCCATTAATTGAGTCAATTTCTCTCCCTTCCATCCCCGGGAACAAAAGATGTGAAGACACCCAGGCACCAGGCCTTGGCTGCAGGCCAGCCCCTCTGGCTAGTCTCTGGAACAGCTCACCACTGGCAGCTTCCAAAGACTTTTTGCATCTGTGGTTTCTTCTCTTTACCTAAAAATGGCTGCAAATCCTTGTGCAGGATAGCAAAAAGACCAGGAACTGCCTCCAGGGTCTTTTAAAGGAGCAGAAGAGATTGGTGACATTTTATCATTCAAATTCTTCTCTTCAAATACAGTTTCTGGCCTTTAAAGCCTGACCCCCTTCCACCTGTGGTGCCTCACCTTGGCCCATTGTGGTCCAAATGCTTAATTTATTGTCCCGGATCCTGTACCAACCCCTACCCACCTCGCCACCAGCACACACATCCATTTTCTCCTGTGTGGCTCATTTTTATTGCCTTCTGCCCAAACCCTGATTCTATAGCCTTTCAATTTGTATTTCTCAGTTCAGGCCTGAGATTTCTCTCTGACAATTGTGCACATATATGTGCATGGCAACCACACATATGCACACACACGATTTCTAGGATGACCACTGAATAATCTATTTCTAGTCTAGAATGTCAACGTCAGCTTATGTATTGACAATCACATTTGGGTCAAGCAAACACCAACCATGTCAGTGTGTTCTGTATAGAAGGTTTGGTGGATTGGATAAGAAAAAAAGCAGGACATCATATGGCACCAGTGAAGCCATTTAACAAAGAACTGGGCTCTTTCCAGCCCTAGTGTGAGACAATATTGCCAGTGAACCACGTGCACTCTGTGGATTTATCTCTATGTGCACCAACGTGCAGCTACCACTGTAAGTAAATCATGAAAAAAAAAATGTTTCGTTTCCAATTCCAGCAATAATTGGATTAGGCACCTCTTTAATTAGGACCTAAATAATTCTGCGACACTAACTATCTTCAGTGCCATAAAGTAGCTTTTTAGAGTTATCAAGGGACAGGACACCTCATTAAAATATTGGCATTGGCAGATTGTTCGTGGAAAGTTTCGGTTTCATGAAGGCTGTGAATATCCAGCACAGAGCTTTGGCAGAACTGATGCCACTGGATACACTTTATTTTTTCAAACATTCTGGGCATGCATTTTATCTGCACTTTACAACAACTTTATTGAGATACAATTAACATAGCATGCAATTCACCCATTTAAAGTATACAATTCAATTTTTTTAGTATATTCAGTACTCTGAATATACTAAATATACTGAGTGTACAACCACCACCACCTCTAATTTTGTAAGCTTTTGGATCCCCTCTACTACTGTAATTAAGAAACCCCATTTCCATTAACAGTTAGTTATTCTCATCCCCACTCCATCTCCAACTTCCAACCCAACTAACACCCGGCAGCCTAGGCTATCACTAATCTTTCTGTATCTATGAGTTTGCCTATTTCTGAACAGTTCATATACAGTTGACCCTTGAACAACACTGGTTTGAACTGTGTGGGTCCACTTATGAGCAGATTTTTTTCAATAGAAGTTATACCCAGTGTGCCTGCCTCTCCTTCCTCCCCTTGTACCACTTCTATCTCTTCTGCCTCTGCCACCCCTGAGACAGCAAGACCACCCCTCTTCCTCCTCCTCCTCAGCCAATAAATGTGAAGACAAAAAGGATGAAGACTTTTATGATGATGCACTTCCACTTAATGATCCACTTCTAGTTAATGACTAGGAATTATGTTTTCTCTTCCTTATGATTTTCTTAATAGCATTTTCTTTTCTCTAACTTACTTTATTACACGAAAACAGTATACAATACACATAACATACAAATATGAGTTAATCAGCTGTTTATGTTGTTGGTAAGGCTTCCAGTAAACAGCAGGCTATTAGTTACGTTTTGGGGGAGCCAAAAGTTAATGTGGACTTTCAACTGCATGAGGGTTGGTGCTCCTAATGTTGTTCAAGGGACACTGTATATAAAATCAAACAACATGTGGTCTCTTGTGACTAACTCCTTTCACTTATAATGTTTTCAAGGTTCATTCATGATTCCTTGTGTCATGCATCTGTATTTCCTTCTTTTTATTGCCAAGTTATATTCCATTGTATGAATACAATATATTTTGTTTATTCGTTCATCAGCTGAGGACATTTCTACATTTTCACTACTATGACTACTGCTACTATGAACATTTGTGTACAAGTTTTTGTGTGAATGTATGTGGGCTTTCAATTATATTGGTTATATATCTAAGAGTAGAATTTCTGGGTCATATGTTGATGCTATGTTTAACACATTCAGAAACTGCCAAACTATTTTCCACAATGACCACACCATTTAAAATTCCTACCAGGAATGTATAATGGTTCTAAGTCACCATATTTTTTGCCAGCACTTGTTATCTGACTTTTGGATTATATCCATTCTATGGGTTCAGAATGATATATCATTGTGGTTTTGATTTGTGTTTGATGAATAATGATGTTGAACATCTTTTTGTGTGCTTTTTGGCCACTTGCATAGCTTCTTTGGAGAAATGTCTATTCAAATTATTTTCCTGTTTAAAAATTGTGTTATTTAACTTTTTCTTTGTGAGCCGTTAAGAGTTCATTATATATTCTAGATACAAGTCCGTTATCAGATATGATTTGCAAATATTTTCTCCCATTCTGTGTGTGCATGCATTGTATTAAAGTCAAAATTAAATATAGAACTAGACATGAGGCAATATCTTTCTACTTTTGAATCCCAAATTCGACATTTAGTTTCAGCAAAACTGCATCATCTGTCATGTCACATTAAACTAATGTAATAATTCGAATGTTATTGCTTTGTAGTTTTAATTATTTTTTGTAAATGTGCTTTACTTCTATAGTTCTCTAGAAGCTACCTACGAAATTAGGGAATTGATATACAGTTTTATATTTGAATATATTTAAATAATATTATAATAAGAATAACTTAAATCAATACTTTCCTTTAAGAGGTAACCTTTTATTTTTCCAAGACTAGCCTTAGCCTGTAAATTCCATGAGGCTACACAGCACCTGCCTTATTCACCATTGCATTACCTGAGCTGGCACGTAAAAAGTGTTCATGAAATAACAGGGCTAACTAAAGGTTTTCTGCCCCAAGTGCAATGATAATATTGGGCACAAATCAGACATTTGAGGAGGCCAAACAGTGCACAAAGTCAGTGTTTCTCCCTGGCATTAAAAATACATAAGAATGGAAAACCAGGGGGGGAAAAGAAAGCATGTGTCTGCATTAGCAAAGAATAGAATCAAGCATTTCAGTCGGCCACAGAAAAATGGAATAGAAAGGATGTTGGAAATAGCTTCCTTGCCATCTCTGCCTACAAATATGTGTACGCCGATTTCAGCCCTTGACCCTGAGCCCTCTGAAGCCACTCTTCCCTCATTTGGCAGCTGTCCCCACTCCCAGATTGTATGGGCTTAGGCTGTCCCTATGTCCGCAGCACTTTTAGAAAAAAAACCCAGTGTTGCACCCTTCATGGAGCTGGCCCAAGTTCTGACCCAGATTCTGCCAAGGAAGAATAAAATCTAACTTTAAGTAAGCTCTTCCTAGATTCCATGTACTTTGCATTTCATCCTTTCCACAACTCTGCAAGATGGTTATTAGCATCTCATTTTGCTGATGAGGAAACTAAGGCTGGGAGAGAGGAAATCTCTGCCCAAGGTCACGCCACAGGTGAAGGACCAGCTGGGATTCCTTTTTAGATAAAATGACTCAAAAGCCCCAGGCTTGCCTCTTTGTCCTGCTGCTCCCAAACAGCAATGCTGTCTATTTGACCATTGGAGTTACTTGCCAATTTACAATGAGTGAGTCATAGAAACTGGAATCCATCACAAAGCCCTGTCAGCCCTGACCCCTCAGCAGAGTTTGTTGCAGTCCCTGCCTCCTGCTCCTTTTAGAGAAGAGCTGATTTTCCAATAAGATCTGAGGGCAGGGGTCTTTCCAGCATCACCAGTTTCAAAGCTTGGTTCTACTTTGTACCAACCTGCATAAGCACAGCAGACACACCGGCTGAGAGAAATCTCCACACAGCTCTCATTTCCCTCCTTAAGTGGAAGGCCTGCTAGTGGATTGCAATGGTATCACTTCTTCCTTTTCTTCAGAAGGCTTTGGTCTGCCACACCCAGCCACTTCAATGGCTGTTGCATTCTATGTTCCCCAAGAGAACTTTCCACAGGCTTCCATTTCTGCAGCTTTGGAAGGCATCTGATCCAGTGGCTTCATTTAAGGAAGGTCAGTGTCAGAGCCTGATGTCAGACTAGAGATCAGGGAAAACCTTATCATAGTCAATGATGGTCCATCGTGTATCCCTGCCATCAGAAGGCGGAAGGGGGTGGATGGATGGTGAACCCAAGTAAGTTTGTAGAAACTGACTGTTAAAGCAGCTGAAACTTCTCTCATTAGGGGTAAAAAATCCAACAACTTGATCCCTGAGTTTTGCGTGGGCCCAGTCTCTTCTAAAGGAATGGGAACTCGGCTTTTGCTTCTAAGAGACACCTGTCAGGAGAAATGAGGGAGGGATCACCTTGGATTCTGAAAATGTCACTCTCTCCCTCTCGACTGACATGTGAAGCACCACAGAAGGCTCAAATCACGGTGACAAAGTCTCATGCAAGGACACTGGCCTCTGCCCCGGCTGGTAACAGCATCCTAACGCAGGCTCCTTAGACAGCAAGAGGAAGGCTGCAACGCCAGGGAGCTGAGGATGCTGCATCCCTGGAAGGTTCCCATGTGGGTGCTCCTCACACACCCTGGGGGAGGCATCCAGGCTTTGGGACTGAGAATATGCGAAATAAATCAGGGGAGAAGACTTCTGACTTGCAGGCCAAGATGATAAGGAAACTATTTCAAACATCCTTCCTCTTCCATTTTTCTGTGGTCAACTGAACAGTCTGATGCTATTCCTTGTCTGATACAGACAAATGATTCTTTTTCCTCCCCCAATTTTCAGTTATTATCAATTTTTAATGCCAGGGAAAAATACTGAAATACTGACTTTGTGCACCGTTTGGCCTCCTCAAATGTTTGATTGGTGCCCAATATTGCCATTACATTGGGATGGAAAACACTTCATTAGACCTGTAAACATTTAGCCAATTACATTTTCAAATACTTGGGCAAATTCTCTGCGTGCAGACAATTGATGGATGGTCTCCATTTTCATTAGGCTGTTTGTTTTTGTGTTTAGAGACACAAGGCCCAGAGCATGTGGGTTGAAGTTTACACAGAGCTAGTACCAGCCCAAAGGTGTTCACAGAGACCTTTCTGCTCTATTTATTTCATTAGAGTATGTGTTGTCTTTAAATGGATTTTTCATGGCATAAAAAGAAAAATAAATTTTTCATAAACTGAAAGGATATGATGCATTTGGATAATATTTTTAAAGAAACTTTTAAGCCCATGCTTGTATATAAATAATTCAGACTGTTCATGATCATATTGATAAATTCATTGTAGCTTTGGAGAGAGCTGTCCACAGGTAATACACGTCTTGAATAAAATGTTCCAGTCTCCTAAGGGATCTGAGGCATGTGTACATGGTGGGGATTTTAGAAATCATGATCCATATTTCCATAATCCTTATTGGAGCACCTTCTGTATACTTGGCACCATGGCTGGAGCTAGAGATACCAGTTAGGATAAGGTGCAGTTCATGATCTTAAGGAGCTTGTGGTGTTGATATGGGACATTTACCTAAGTCGCTGTAATACGGGCAGAGAGAGATCATCACATCGTTATAGGTACAACATGTTATAAGGGCCTCAAACGAACTTTTATCTCAACTGTGGATTAAGCGAAGACTTTATGGAAGAGGTGGCATTCCAGCAGGCCTTGAAGGAGGGGCAAGAATTCAACAGTATGAAATGGGGACGGGAGTGAGGGCTCAGTGTGAGGAAGGACACAGCATGAAGTTCTGGGTGTGTTAGGGGAAAGGGATGCACTCCGAGTATGCAGATTATTGCACAGAGAAGTTATTGAATTAGGAAATGAGAAATTGCAATGCAAAAGGAGTCAGGTGTTGGAGGCTGGGAGGTGCTAAGGGTGTAGGAGGACAGCAAGAGGCCCAGTTTGATGTGAGCAGGGGCCCTGGGAAGGAAAGAACGAAAGGCAAGATGGCTGGCCTGAATAAATCTTGACATTTCTGCTCTATCCTTAGTCATATTGCGGGGGCCAGAAAACGTGGAACCCAATGCCAGCCAACCTTGCCTCCAGCACGGAGAGATCTTGATACTCGTGTCTAGGTGGTTTTCTACTCCAGTGACGCACAGCCTCTTCCATATGTGTAGAGGGAGGCATCTCCCAGTTTATCCAAGAGAACAGCCCTGACCCACATGGGACTGTGACGTTCCAGACTCCTCGGGCCCCACTGGGACTTCCTTCCTCATTTTAGAAATGGATGACACATAGAGGATGTGAACAGAAGCAAGAGTCTGTCAAAAGTGGCACAGAGAGAACGGGCGGGGACCTCAGCAGATTCTCCCCCTGCCCAGCGTCTCCTTCTGTGGAGTGATTGTAGGTCACCTCCTTGAGCTCCTGTAGCTTAGAAAGATACTTCAGTAAGATGAGTCACCAGCAGCACTGGTTTTCACTTGGAATCTTTTCATGTGCAGTCATAGCACACAGACCCAACTGGATTTAGAAACCCAACTCTGCCCTATAGCTGTAAGTTAGTCTTTGGAGCATGAACCCATTAAAGACAGGGTTCTCCTTTGACCATCTGTCTGGACATTAGAATCATAGACTATTGGACGTTAGTGAAGTTTTAAAATTCATCCAGTCAGTGTCACACTGTGAGAAAAACTCTCAAGTATTCCTCAAATTGCCGGTTATCATTTTTTCTCAAACCCTTTCAGCAATGAGTAACCGGCTCAATTAGTCACCCATTATGGGGCCAACCTGCTGCAAAGTCAACCCACAGTTCAAGCTTCTGCACTTCCAAAGCTGCTCATTCATCTAAGTAAATGATTGCAATTTTGATATTTTAAGTTAATGTAGTTTGAGGTCAAGCTGACCCAGCCTAAGTCTGTAGTTAAAGAGGCCAAGAGAGTCGAAGAGCTGAGTGTCACCCTTCAGTGTGGCCTCTTGGCCATAGCTGACCAGAACACATTTTCGGCCAGCCTAGCATCACTGCCCTGGTTCAGAACTTCATCGTCACAAGCCTGGGTGTGTGTGATACTGTCCTGATCACCTTCCTTTATGCTGCTTCCTCCTATTCCTGACTGCTGCCCACTCCACCATTGGATTAAATCTTTACTACTATAGCCTTAAATCTTTACTACTTTTCTTCCTCCCCCTACCCATTTTCCATACTCCACCCAATAGCCCAAGACCCGACCTCATCTCCCCATCCAGCCCCATCAACTTCAACCTCGGCACCCTGTGTTCTGCTCCCATGAAATAACTTGATCACTAGCTAGCATTCTTACATCTCCACAATTCTGCAAGTCTTGTCCTTCCTGGCCTTGGCCATCTTTCCAGACCCAACTCCAATGCTACTTTGATTTTAAAGCCTCCTGCAGCCCCTCAGCCTTGGACTGTCCTCCCAGAACCCCTTCTCTGGGCTGCATCACACTGAGCATCCCGCTCTGGAAGCTCTGACGCTTGTACCTAAGATGTTTGTGTATACCTCCACATCCTTTGCTGAGCTGCGCACCTCGAAGACTAAGTTATGGCATGTTCATTTTTACATCCTCAGTGCCTGGAACAGAGCAGATGATCAGTTTACAGTAATGGAATCCATGAATAAATGAATGAATAAATGAAGTCAATGCCTGTGTGCCTACATGGAACTGCCAAGCAGAGGTTGGTGAATGCCACTCAGCTACCAACAACTATGGCAGGTCCTGCTTGGTACCAATAGACTGTATAGAAAACAAGACACAGCCTCTTCTCTCAAGGAGTCTAATTGGGCAGACAAGATATAAACGTTTAAAGAGTGATGGTCTTCACCAAGGCTATCCTCTGCCCTGCACATCTTTTGAAATTAATTCAATCTAGAGGTGCTCTGAAAACACATGAAACTCAGCCCAGCTTATTCACCTGGCAGGTATTAATGCCAAGCATGGGAATGTCCTGTTGGGGGGCTATGCTACAGGTAGAGGTCACCTGGAGTCAGCATATCTGCTGGGTGACTAATCTTGAAGAGCCCGAACAACAGTGACAATACTTTCTTCCTTTTCTTCTTCTTCTTCTTCTTCTTCTTCTTCTTCTTCTTCTTCTTCTTCTTCTTCTTCTTCTTCTTCTTCTTCTTCTCTTCTTCTTCTTCTTCTTCTTCTTTTTTGGTCTCCTTTTGGTCACAAAGATCAGAAACATAGTAGTAGTAGTAGTAGTATTTCCACTTTGCAAAGAAGCCACAAATCATTATAGTAAAAGCCTTCTCAGTCAATTAAATGGGAGTGCTTCCCTTCCCCCAAGACATTTGTACGTTCCCTACTTCACCTGATGCCCCCTGAACACCTGCTTTGTGCCAGGCACTATAAAAGGGTGCCAGGAACACAGACACATATGGGAGCTGATCCCTAGCCTAGAGGGAAACCTAGCTAAGCATGACAAATACAGGAGTGGCACTGGCCTTCCCTAACTGCCATCTACCCCTCCCTAAATACTGAGGTGGGCACCATGTCTATCCCTTATCCCTTATCCCATACAATTTTATGTGGGGACTTGGATGCACCATAACACGCAATTGCGATTACTTCTCCTCTCTTTTAAGATGTGCTGTAAGCCCCTTTGAGGGTGACTGGCACGGGCACTTCCTTGCACTCATCACTAGATTGATGCAACATCCACTTTGTATGTGATGTAGGTGCTGCCAGTAGGGGTAGAAAGAGCTTTGGATTTCAATCCACAAGGGTGTGAAAGCAGCTCCACTACTCACTTACTGTGTGACTTTGGCCAAGCCATACCAACTCTCTGGACCACAGTGTGTTCATCTGTAAAATGGAGATAATTGTCTCATCTCAATGGGGGGAGGATACGCAGAGAAAACCCAGGGTTCAAGGGCAAGGAGTGTCCATTCCCTCATAGCTTCACTTGCAAAAGCAAGGTTGCAGAAAGGGGGCTTTAGGGCACTGAAGATCCACCAGAATGTGCCCCTCCTCCCTGTTCACTCTCCCCATCCCCCTCCAATCCCCATCTCCTCCTTGTTGAGGGGGACTGTCACCATGAGCAGTTGGTACTGTTGTTCTAGCCTGAGGAGTGTTGGTGGACCGGTGGTGGACTGCAAGCTTGAGACCCATAGATCAAGGAAGAAACTATTGAATGCCTTCCTGTTTGGGGAAATACCAGGGCTGAGCTGTCATAACTGACCTTTTTTGTGGCTCTGAAGAATCTACCAAGAAGCCCCCATCAGTTATACATTTACTCTCGGAAACTCTGGTCCATTTGGCACATCGGACCGTCAACTCACTGAAACTCCAGTTAAATGTCAACGGTGGGGAACCAACTTAGTTCTTGGGCTTCTTAGCGGAAGGGCAGAGTCAGCCCATTTGGAGCCCACCCATGCACCCAGGCTTGACAGGGTTGACACAGAGCGGGGTTAGTGGATGGGGTTCAGCCAGATGTCATCATGACTGAGCCAGGGACAACTGAGCCAAGCCCTGTTGGTCAATGGCCCCCGGAATTCCTAAGGTCCAGAGAAACTGTGGGCGCTTCTGAGACAAAACCGTGTGGCATTTGCTTCCTCTGAGATTTTCCTGTCATGTTCTTCCAGATTCTGCCATCTGAGGTGAAAATATCTCTTCAGGTGCCCCTTGCCAGCCTGGCACCTTCCTGTGATCCCTCAGGGAGACCTTGCAGTTTCTGATGCTTGATCAGTCTGGGTTTGAAACACCTTCCTTGAGTGGACAGCAGGCGACACAGACTCCTCACCCTGAGCGGTGTTTTCAGGTTGTTTGTCTGATGCCCACGAGCCCCACTCCAGTGGAACTCCACCATTTCTGCAGGGTCCCCTGGCTGTCATACCCAGATCTGTGGGATCAAAGAAAGGGTAAGCTGTGGTAAGGCCTAGATGACAGATGTCCCTGCCCCATTGACAATCAGGGATCAGGCTCCCCACCCCCTCTTCCAAACTCTAGGGAGGCAAAGACACACCCAGGACTCTCTCTGCCCTCTGTGACTTCGTGAGGGGACAGTGATAGGACACCAAAGTCCTGACTCTGCTGTCCTTCCTTGCCCTCCTCCTTATGCCCTCCTCATCTCGAGATGGATGTGCAGACAGCTTCCTGCCTCCAGGTCATGCTCATCTGGTTCCCTCTACCTGGCACGCTGCACCCTCCTCTTCCTCCTCTGCCTTCCTCTCCTGACAAACTCCTTAGCTCAAGGGTGCCCTATTTTCTGGACTCTTTGCTGAATACCCCAGCCCTGTGGTAAGGAGAGAACTCACCCCCAGCTCCTTACCCTGCAGAGACAGCTGTCACATTGCTGACTTTGCCTTGTTTACAGTAAGGAGCTCCTCCGCTCACAGGGCACAGAATACGTCACAGAACTTGACCACCTTGCCTGGTGATGAGCATCCACCCATGCTGCTCACAGACCTGACAACCCACAAACTTGGATGCTGGGAGGTCCTTCTCCTCCCCAAGCCTTCATTTCTCTGCCTGCAGAACACAGGTGGTAGCTCCGGGTGATTAAAACTTTCTTCCGGAGGCTTCTCTATGAGTCTCCTAAGGGAAATTTCTCCATGAACTTTCTTCTCCCCCAGAAGTGCCCACTTCCCAGGCTGCTGTGTTCACTTCACTCCTAAGAGAGTGGGCACACTGCTGGGTGGCATCCTGTCTCCAAGGGACACACTGGTAAGATGCAGCAAGACTGGATGTGCAGCCACATGCCTGGGCCCTGAGTCACACCACCTAGAAGCCAAGCATCTTTGTGCCATCAGCCGAAGGAAACGTTATCCGGAAATGTTATTTGTTAAAGTGATATAATAAATAATTATAGCTTTTGGTTGCTGTTCAACATTACATTTTTGAGATTCATCCATATCCTGACATGCAACTCCATTCATTTTAGCTGCTGTGTGTGATCCAGTCATATGAATATTCCATAGCTGATATGCTCTCCCATCAAGGCACGCTTAGTTCTTCTTGTAGAGACCTTCCCTTGTTAGCTGTGTTCCTCCTCGTTTTATTCTTTTTGTGGCAATTGTGAATGAAAGTTTGTTTGTGATTCGGCTCTAGGCTTGAATACTGTTGGTGTATGGGGATGCTAGCAATTTTTGCACCTTGATTTTGTATCCTGTGACTTTGCTGAAGTTGCTTATCAGCTTAAGAAGCTTTGGGGTTGAGTCTATGGGGTTTTCTAGATATAGGATTATGTCATCTGCAAACAGGGATAATTTGACTTCCACTTTTCCTATTTGAATGCCCTTTATTTCTTTCTCTTGCCTGATTACCCTGCCCAGAACTTCCAATATTATGTTGAATAGGAGTGGTGAGAGAGGGCATCCTTGTCGTGTGCCAGTTTTCAAGAGGAATGCTTCCAGGTTTTGCCCATTCAGTATGATATTGGCTGTGGGTTTGTCATATATGGCTCTTATTATTTTGAAGTATGTTCCTTCAATACCTAGTTTATTGCAATTCCTCGACCCACCAATCACATTACTGGGTATATACCCAAATGAATATAAATCATTCTATTATAAAGGCACATGCACAGGTATGTTCATTGCAGCACAATTCACAATAGCAAAGACATGGAATCAACCTAAATGCCCATCAATGATAAACTGGATGAAGAAAATGTGGTACGTATATACCATAGAATACTATGTAGCCATAAAAAGGAATGAGATCATGTCCCTTGCAGGGACGTGGGTGGAGCTGGACACCATTATCCTTAGCAAACTAATGCAGGAACAGAAAACCAAATACCACATGTTCTCACTTAGAAGTGGGAACTAAATGATGAGAACACAAGGACACATAGAGGGAACAGCACACACTGGGGCCTACTGGAGGGTGGGGGATGGGGGGAGGGAGAGGATCAGGAAAAATAACTAGTGGATACTAGACTTAGTATCCTGATCCATTAGGATCAGGAAAAATAACTAATGGATACTAGGCTTAACACCTGGGTGATGAAATAACCTGTACAACAAACCTCCAAGACACACACTTACCTATGTAACCAACCTGCACATCCTGCACATGGACCCCTGAACTTAAAAGTTTTTTAAAAAAGCGACACTGAGGCATTTTTCATGTTTCTGTGTATCAAGCACCCTTGTCCTTGCCCCTACACAAAGGTGGATAGTGTCTTTGCAGTGACTCCAGGCATGGGAATAAAGCGTTAAGGGTTTGCTTTCATCAGCTTTATTAAATAATACCAAGTTCTTTTCCAAAGTTATTGCAACTTGTACCTCCTTCAGCCAAGCCCACGTATTTAAAACAAATAAAACTTTTGCCACACTGATGGATGCTGTCTTATTCTTTCCATTTTTGTTTTATTATACGTGTTGAGGCTTTATGACTGAGTGCATATAACTTTAGAATTGTTATTTCTTCTCAGGGAAGTTTTTATCTGACCATTACGCATTGATCTTCTTTATCCCTAGTATCTTTTTTTGTCTTAAAGTTAATTTTGTTTAAAACTAATATAGCTACCCAGCTCTTTTTGTGAGTATTTTCCTGATATATCTTTTTTCCCCTTTCTTATTACTTTCACCTTTTTTGTAACCTTACGTTTTATTTCCCACTGAAGATTCCTAATAGTTAAAAAAAAGGAAGAAAAGAAAAGCTTTTAGAAATCTCATTTCACTCAGTCACAACATTCAACTGATATGGAGGAAAAATCTTATATATTCTTTTTTCCATTTAGCTTATATAAGCAGCTTGGCTACACAATTCTTTCCTAAAGTAATTTTTCAATAACCACAAGAAACAGCTTTATAAGAAATCCAATCTCTTAAAAATTGAGGTTATTCTTAAAAAGCACCCAGTAAAAGACAGAGAAAGATATGGGACAAAGTAAAACTTAATTATATGAACACAAAATCCACAAAATTATAGAAATTTAAGTAGAAAAATTATAAACTATAAATAAGTGCCTATAATCAAAGTATCTTTTTTATTTTGATAACTAATGTTTTTAGAGATAAAAAACTAAATCAAGCATTTCTACACATATAAATTTCATGTTCATATTTATTTAAAGATATAAATTTTGTTTATATTATCATATATTATAATATAAATATTTGAAATTATGAAAACATTTGGTGAACAGATTTAAATTACTCAATATTTTGAACTTTTAAGTAATTCAACTTTTTATCAACTATTTTTTTAGAACAATGTTGTGTGTGTTTAACTCTTAGAATTCAGATCAGTGTGTTGATTCTTTTTTTAAGTTTAAAGTTAGCCAATGTGCAACCATTTTTTTAAATACATGAATATAAGATGCTGGAGAATAAGAGCAATGTGTAGGGGATGCAACTACACCACTGAAAATGTAATCTGTTTTATTTTGAGTAAATGAATATTGAAAACTAAATATTCTAACTTAAAAAGTAACTTCTAGAAATGTAAAGTTTAAATGTAAAAGTAAAAGACATTTTTGCTTTCCTAATACAAATCTTTTCTATATATTGGTAAAGCAGCAGTATCAGCATCTCTTTAAAAACAAAAACAAAAACAAAACTGCAGCATATACATGGAAATATAAGCATTACTCTATACATGCATTTTCCCTTTTCATAACATTTTTCATAATGTAATTTAAAAGATACAACTCCAAGAGTTCTTCATACAAATGGAAAAATATGAGGTTAATGTCACCAACTTACATGGAAGCACCTGAATCTTATTACTTAGATATTCCCCCACACCTAGGAGAATTCTTAAATGAGTTTGCCACAAATAACAATTACTGCAGTGAAACATATCTGAACCATTTAATGCAGATCAACCATCACAATTCTCTGAAAATGACAATGATATTCTCTACTGTTATCACAAAATAAACATGACTACTTTTTCTGTAGAAATATTTTGCCAGCTTCAGTGTTCCTCATTGGCCTCATCAGCCCCTTACCTCTTTCTTTACACTACACTCCCCCTCACTTCCAGAGGTTTTGGTTAAATGACCAATGGTTCAAGCAGGTGAAATGCTGAGGGTGAGGAGGGCAGGCAAAGATGATGACCTTGTCATCCAGAGCCACAGATCTCTGAGACCCTACCTGCCTGTGGGCTTAGTCCATTCAGACTGCCATAGCAAAATTCCTTAGACTGGGTAATTTTTAAACGACAGAATTTGTTGCTCACAGTTTTGGAGCAACAAATTCTTTGATCTTTGGAAAGTCCAAGATCAAGCCTCCAGCAGCTTTGGTGTCTGGTGAGGGCCTGTTCCTCACAGATAGCATCTTCTTGCTGCATCCTCACATGGCAGAAGGAGGAAGGGTAGGAATGCCCCCTTCAAAATCTTTTATAAGGGCACTAATCCCATTTATGAGGGCCGGCATGACTTCCTAAGGGCTCCATCTCTTCACACTATGACACTGGGCATTAGTTTCCAATGTATGAATTGGAGGTGGTGTACACCAATGTCAAGACCCCAGCACATGCCATCTACTCCCCCACTCACATCCCAGCCCTGTGCTCAATATGGAGCTGGAACTGTACGGAAAGAAAAAAGGGAAGGCTCACATGAGATGCAGCACTGGCACCAGGCTTTGAAAGGCAAATGAGGATGTTCTGAGTGGAGAAGAAATGACTTGGAAAGGCATCTGAAGTTGCGGGATCAGCAGGTGCAAAGTTGGGAGTGTGGAAAGTGTGTTTCATGTAACAGATGTAGAGCAGTTGCTGGAGAAGAATAGTCTATAAAGGATGAATTTCAGTTATTTGTTCAATGAATATATGTTGACTAAGCACAGTGCTGGACAGTGGCGGAAAATGGCAAGAGGATTAGGAAGGCTGTTAAGGGTCAAATCATAGAGGTGCATGTGTGAGGAGCAGGATAAAGTCAAGTTGGTGCCAGGAGAAGAGCAATGCAGAAACAATTTAAGTAAGGATGTGACTTGATTTTGAAACTATGACAGCTGGGTCCACAGAACTGTGTCCAGATGGGGCTGCTGGGGTAACTATTTTGGCAAGTTAATTTCACAATGTGAGTAATATGATTCTTGAACCATGCAGATTCTGCTCCTTCAATAAATCCGTGGTTTTGACATTGTGTAGATGCAAGCTGCGGGGAGGGCATGATGAACAGAAGGCGGGTTTGAGAAAGAACAGTCTTTGAGCTTATTTGATTGTGTTTTGTAATCTTAAAGTTTTAAATATCACATAATATTTTATTTTTTAAACAGGTGATACACACACATGTTTAACAAGCCCAAACAGCATATAAAGGTATTCAGCGGAAAGAATCCCTCTCCCATCTCCCTTGCAAGGAATTCCACTGAAAAGGTACACACCGCAATGCCTTTAAGTGGGCCCCCTATTCCACAGGCATTTGGGCTTTTTCTGGTTTTGTATTTCTTGTGCATCATAGCTGTAACATTTTTATATGTGGGGCATGGTGGTGGTGTTTTCTTAACTTTTCTTGCTTATCAATCCCAGGGACTAAAGCAATTGTGTTTACAGCCCAAAAGAGACACGGAACCACCTGGGCAGTAAGTGGCTGAGCAAGAAAGGATGGCAGTTGTGCTTGCTTCCAAGTTTGTGCCTCTCAGCCACCATCCACTTCCGCCTTTGATGTTTTCCTGCAGCCTCGACTCTGTGCACACCCTCAGACCAGCGCTTATTCTCATCTCTACCAGCTGCAACCTCAACTGTGCTCTAGCCACCAGCCCCATCTCTGACATAGGAGGGCACCCACTGCCTTCTCAGGAGTTTTCTAGAGTCAATCTGCCGGGACTGGCTCCAGATTCACAGGAAGAAGCCCAGGCAGAAGCCGTGCCTCTGGCTCCTTGGCTTTTCTCCCAACTGCTCGGAATCTTCCACTGTGTACATTGTTAGCCAACATAAACCACCTTTCCCAGCAGTGCTGGCCTTCAGGGCAGAACTGGGTGGTGAGAATTCTGATCCTTTCCCCCTGCATCTTACCTGTAGGGCAAAAATAATATAAAAATGCCCTGGTGGGCCTCCTGTAACATTTTGCCAAGGCTCAGCGTGGAGTTCGTTTGGATTTGGTAATTTGACATTTGCATTTTCTTCTGCTGCCTCATCTTAAATTGATAAGCCGGATGAAACTCAAGATCGCCTGTCCTGTTTCAATATTTAATCATTTGGCTAGTCTGGAATGTCATTAAGCTAAAAATAGGAAACTTATTTTCAAAGAGCACTTTGAAAAGAACCTGCTACTTTGCTAAGGCTGTCTGTCTCATAATACAAAAATATACATTTTCCTTCTCTTTTTCTTTATTTTCTAACCTTTGTAACTTACACATTAGGTAGAAGCTTAAATGTGATTTCCTCACAACACCCAGCTGCCAAGTTCACTCACATGCCTTGGAGATGTAGGGATGGGCTTTCTGACATCTGCCTCTGGTTGGTGAGGCTGAAACAGGCCAGATAAATAGAACTGCTAAGAGAAGCAGCAACAATACACCAGCAGCAGAATGCATGGAGCACTGATGGAGTGTCTGACAGTGGAGAAGGGCTTCACACACATCATCTTACCCAGTGTGGGTCAAGTATTTTCTGATAAGAAAACTGAGGTGTCAGACAATTAACATGTCAAGATCTGTATGGTATAGGGGTGGGAGAGTCCCACGGCCCAGGTGGGGCAAGAGTGCATTAACCAGGGGACACAGCTGGTGCCCTCTTGCATCAGAGACAGCCCTGGTGGCTGGAGGGCAGTTAAGATTGCAGCTGGTGGAGCAAGAGTGACCACTGAGCTGCAGGTGGAGGCAGAGCCGAGGATGCAGAAAAATATCAATGGAGGAAGTGGATGGTGGCTGGGAGTCATGAGCCTGGGAGTAGCCACTTCTGCCATCCATTCTTGCTCAGTCACTTACTGCCCAGGTGACTCCCGGCATGCACGGCCCATGTCTCCTGAGTGTCAGATTCTGATCTTTAACATGAAAATGATCGTCTGACCTATAGGTAGTCATGAAACTTCGATGATGAGCCAAAATGAGAAAAGCCTAAGCAAGGACCCAGCACTGAATCTGACAAATAGTCCCCTCGTAAGAAACCTCAGGCATCTCTGTTGTCCTTGGAGTGCACAGCACTCCTCAGAGAAGTCACCCTGTTGCAGCTGAGGTCAGTCCTCAGTCCCTCTCTGGTCCCTCCCTCTAGCAAAAATGGTTAGGTCACTGGAGTTGCAAGGACCCCTCCTGCTTGTCCTAAGCAACTTGAATAGCACCTCCTTTCCTCTGGGCCACCAGCCAGTCCCTTCCTGGTTTTCTGAGGAAGAGGTGGGCTTCTGCTTCTAAACCAAAGGAAGCCCTGGAGATAAAAGACAATCTAGAATGGGGGGATGGTTCTAAGAGATGAAATGCTTCCAGGTGAGCTTACACCGGGGACGGGGGGTCTGAATACTTTGTCCTCATGCTGTAGCCTCTGACCCCCAGTACCCTGGTCCAGCAGACCTCTTTGTCTTGACTAGTGGCTTTGGCCTTTCTGAATAGAGAATGGGGACACGATGAATTCAGACAGAGGTAGGGAAAGATCTCTCTTTTCCTCACCTTAGCAGGCCCTCTCCAAGGGTCCACTATCACCATTCATCCTTTTTTTTCCAGAAGAGATAAGCCAGTTTTAATTTATCCAAACTGCCAAATATCTGAGAGCTCTCACGCCTCTCTGCACCCCTCATCTGTGTAATGAGAACATAATTTCCTCCTTCTCAGTATCAATTGAAATGATGGATGTGCTGGGATGCAAAAAGCCTGACCGGCCCCCAAGTGTGTGAACACCGTGTAACAGCACGTGTTGCTTCTGTTATTAGGAGAGGTCACAGCGACTACAGGTCAGAGGACAGCAGCAGCACAGGGAGTGCAGCTCTTTTAGGGCTCCCCGGCCCCTTCTCCCCTCCTCCCTTTTCTCTCATTCTCTTCTAAAAAGTAGAGTAGTGCTCCCACCTCAGCATTTTGGGAGCAACTTCAGAGGCCATTTGAGCACTCTAGCAATTTACATTACAATTTCCTATAACTGCCTGAGGAGGAAGCAGGGCTGGTCCTGTGTTGCAAATGAAAAACTGAGGCAGAAGCTGCTGTCATGAACCATTGCCAAGTTTTGTGGTCAACGAGGACCCTTTGAACAGTCTTCCTATGTTTGGGTAACTTTCCGCCTCTGAGTCTTGCTTCCCACCAGCTCCAGTTTCCGCTCCCCCTGTAGCTGGGTACAGGCTTAGACCTGGGCTTCATCTATTGAGTATATTGGATGTGTTTGGACTCAGGAAAGTGGCTCCTTGCAAGATGCATTGTGAGGATGGGGAAAGTGGCAGAGGCTTAAGGGAATGACTGTGTGGACAAGTCAGTGCTTTGCAATAGAACAGCAAGAAAATGCCAGCCGCAGATGTGGTTTCTCATCAGGCCAGTTCTTCAGTGTCATTTTCAGCACTGCTCCTAGAAGCCAGTTCTCTTCCCTCAAAAATTATGTGAAATTCCAAATGTCCATTCAATAAACTCCTTTCAGCTTCATTCTCTTGTCTAAAACCCCTGCCTGAAGGAACAGATCACACACAAAATGGCAGGCCTAGGACTGACTCCATGTCTCCTCTTTCGAAGACCCACAAACTCTCCTCCTTCAGTGACTTTGTAACACACCTTCCCCTGGTCACAAGATCATGGAATTTAACTTTATTCAATTCATTTGTTCAACAAACAATGGATACCCACCACGTTCTGGGCACTGGGGACACAGCCTTGAACAAGTCAGCTGCAGCCCCTTGGGTGAACCTCACTATAAACAGGAAACAAATAAATAAACAAGTTGATCACATATATTCAATGTAGGAGGGATATAAACAGGGTGATGTCACTAAAACTCTGAGTGAGGGCTACTAAAGATAGGGTGGTTGGAGAAGAGATGGGCAAGGCAATGACTTGTGTGCATAGCTGAGTGTGACCTGCTGACCCCTGACTGTTTTCATATGTTCTGCTTTGAACATACGTAAACTGTGGTGGCCCCTGCTGGCTGCTGGGTCCTTAAACAGCATCAGGGGAGCACAGTGCATTATTTAGCTGTATGTGTCCTGGTCACTCTCTCAGCATCACTTCTTGGTCCGGAGATAGGCAGCCCCAGGGTGTCCTAGCCTTTCCAGGGGGACCCTGCCAAGGTCACATCTTGCTTCTCTTCCATGTTAATATCTACAAGAAATGACTTGCCCAAGATTTTTCTTCAGGAAGCTCACAGGACCAGTTAAGGCAGTGGAAAAATCCAAAATGCCTATAGTTGCAGTCATTCAGGCCTGTCTGAAAATGCTTGGCCTCAGAAGCCAATCTCATCTAACTTTAATCTGCATGCTCAGAACACCTGTCAGTGTGCAGCTCAGTCAACAGGAGAAATTATGGGGAAGATGGCTTTGCTTCCAGCTGGAGGTCTGGCTAAATATTGAATGGGAAATTAACTTGCCACATTAAGATTTTAAATTGGATGAATTTGCTCCGTAATAATTGTAAGTGATGCCATGACCTAAATATGCCTCTCTAAAGCCCTCTCCCCACTGTGTGAGTCTGTATGTGGTGGTGGGGAGGAGGTGGTGTGTGTATTTGGTAGAGGGCAGTGGGATATTGCCAGCCTAGCATCTATTCTTATTCTCCTATTAAATAATGGTGAATCTTGTAACAAGTGGGCTTTTTTCCTTCTTATGTAAAAGGAGAGATAAACTTTAAGACCCTTTTCTTCTTCCAAACCCTAATCGATATGTGCACATATGTGTACATCTCTGAGATCCCATATTGAAATTCCCCCCTAGGGTGAATTATACCCTAAATGCAATTCCGAAGTTGACATTGGGGCCCTTGCTCCCCCTGCTACTTCAGTACAGAACTAAGGAGGAGGATGAGATTCACTGTGGAGATCATCTAAAAAAAATTGCCACCAGGCCGGGCACATGGTCCATGCCTGTAATCCCAGCACCTTGGGAAGCCGAGGCAGGTGGATCACCTGAGGTCAGGAGTTCAAGACCAGCCTGGCCAACATAGTGAAACCCCGTCTCTACTAAAAATACAAAAAATTTGCTGGGCATGGTGGCAGGTGTCTGTAATCCCAGCTACTTGGGAGGCTGAGGCAGGGGAAGCACTTGAATCCAGGAGGCGGAGGTTGCAGTGAGCTGAGATGTGCCATTGCACTCTAGCCTGGGCAACAAGAGCAAAACTCTGTCTCAAAAAAAAAAAGAAAAAAGTTGCCACCAACAATTCCTCCCCTCCAGGTGTGCGACTCCTCCTAGCAAGCGGTATAGTCTTTCCCGCTTCTCACCTTGAATTTCAGCTCTTGTAACTTGCTTTGACTAAAAGGATGTAAAAGGAGTGACAATATGCCAGTCGAGGTCCTACACTTTAAGAGGACTGACAGCTTCTACTTTTGCCCTTTTAAAGCCATTTTTTGTATAAAAAAGTTCAGGTTAGACTGTTGAGTAATGAGAGCCCATAAATAGAGAGAGACCACATGAAAAAGAACCACAGCCTTCTGTCTGAAAGCCAGACAAAGCCCTGCACATGTGAGTGAGGTCACCTTGGATTCTCTGGTGGCAGGTGAGCTGCCCTGTTAGTACCAAGTGCAGGAGAGAGGAAACTTCCCCGCAAGTCCTGCACAAACAGAATCACAAACAATAAAACGGTTGCTTTTTAAGCCATGAAAATTTGTCTTGTTACACAGCAAAAACTAATTGAAGGATTCCTTTTTTTTTTTGCTTTTATTTAAATTTTTTGTAGTTTTAAATTGTGATCAAATATACACAACATAAAATCTACCACTCTCTTAGTCTGTTCAGGCTTCTATAACAAAATGTCATAAACTAGGTGGCTTAAAAACAACAGAAATTGGCTGGGCATGGTGGCTCACGCGTGTAATCCCAACACTTTGGGAAGCTAAGGTGGGCGGATCACCTGAGGTCAGGAGTTTGAGACCAGCCTGGACAACATGGTGAAACCCCATCTCTACTAAAAATACAAAAATTAGCCGGGTGTGGTGGCGCACCCCTGTAATCCCAGCTATTTGGGAGGCTGAGGCAGGAGAATTGCTTGAACCCGGGAGGCAGAAGTTGCAGTGAGCTGAGATCATGCCATTGCACTCCAGCCTGGGGAATAATAGCAAGACTTCATCTCAAAAAACAAACAAACAAACAAACAAAAATTATTTCACACAGTTCTAAAGGCTGGGAAGTCAAAGATCAAGGTGTCAGTGAATTTGGAGTCTGAGGAGGTCTCTCTTCCTGGTTCATGGATGGCACTTTCTCACTGTGTCTGCACATGGTGGAAGAGATATAGCAGCTCTCTGGGGCCTCTTTTATAAGGGCACTAATCCCATTCGTGAGGGACCCCCAGAGGCCCCGCCTCCTAATACCATCACATTGGTGGTTAGGTTTCAACATTCTAGTTTGGGGGAGACACAAGCATTCAGACCATAGCACAATCTTAACTATTCTTAAGTGTACATTTTTAGGTTCTGTGGCATTAAGTACATTCATATTGTTATGCAACTGAAGAACTCTTACATATGCTCTAAATGTGTCTTCATGGAGCTACTACAAAAAAATGCATGGGGCACAGATGCCTGCAAATGTGTTTTAACACATAATCAGGGATAAATGTGCACCGATTTTGCTTGATGTAAGGGTTTCTTCTCTAGTTCTGTATTTTGGGAGGAAAGTGGAAGAGGATGGGAAGCTTCCTGGAAACGAGCAACCCAGGGCTGCACACTGAGCCACCAGCCTCCTTCCAGGTGAGCCTGGGAAGTGCCAGAGATTTGCTTTCCTGCTGGACAAAGCCTGGTTAGGTTTTGCTGTTTAAGCTTCATATCCCTTATAAATACTGGCAGATTTTGGCCTTAGCTCACATAACATCAATCTTAGTTCTCAATATTATTGTACTGGGTTGTTTCTTTTCCAGGCTTTGCGAGCATTTGAAGCAGAGATTTAGAAATGTTGTTTAAAGAGCTGTAGCCAGATGACATTTTTCCATCTGGGGAATTTAAAGATTCTTTTGTTACTCATCCCACCTTTTCTACCAATGTTAAACATTTTCGAGGAGCTCCTGACACTATGTGTGCTAATATCTTGGCGAAGTGGCTCTCAGTTGGATCTTTGCCTGAGTCCAGGGGTGATCTAGGCCCTAGGCAAAGTGGACACTAGTGAGGAAAAGCACAGAGGCCTGACGGAACATCTCCATCATCAGCCTGCAGAAACTCGAATCGTCCAGGCAAGCCCCACATCCACTGCCAGCCCTTCACTACAGACATCACCAGTCTTTTTGGTGATGCACGATCAGTTCTTGCCCCAGGAAGGCTGGAGTTGGGCTTCTAGACAACTTTCTAAGCCCATTCAAGACAGTAATCTGGAGGGACGGGAGCTAACCAGGATCCAGAGATAGCGGCGCTTTCCTATTTCTTAATATGAAGCACTACGGGAGCTGTCCATGGTGCTGACCACAACCCCTCCATTACTACACCTGCGTCATCTGGATCCTGCCTGCACAGCGAGCTTGCTGCCTGCTTATTTAAGCAAGTCTTGGTCCTTATTTCTGTTCCAATCTCTGCCTGGCCCACCCCTGCTGTGAACTGTGGGTCAGCGAATCAGGCGGCTAATACCGCACTTATCAATGACACAGGGCCCCATGCTAAGGTACAGCCGGGTCATCAGAGTCACCTCCATGGCTATCAAATGCTGGTCTGCATCGGACAAATGGCTTAGATTTCTGAAGTTGTACTTTCTTTGTCTGAAAAGTGGTAACCATAACATGGTTTTGAAGAGTAAAATTAGATAATAAATGTGAAAAAAACTGGCACATATAATGCTTAAAACAGTAGAAAACCAATCAATATGATCTTCATTTCTATTTCCTGATCTTTTCCAAATTCTTAAGAATTACTTTGGGTCACTGTTCAAGTATTTCCCAGGGAAAAAGTAGAGGCAAAATCCCATCAAAAGCTTTTTTTAAATTATTTTATTTTATTTTGTTTTTTAAGAGTCATGATCTCACTTGTTGCTCAGGCCGGAGTGCAGTGGTATGACTGTAGCTCATTGCAGTCTTGAAATTTCTGGGCAGGAGGATCACTTGATGTGGCCTGGACTCAGGTCACTATCGACCTGGTCAGTCTTCAGCATTGGGCAGTGGCCTGCATTGCACCCCAAGCCTCTCCTCTGGAGGTCTCTCCTCCAAGACAGTCAACCTGCTGGGGGCAATCAATCAAAGCCTCCACCCTGGTAAAGTACTGAGTGGAGAATGTTGCCTGACTCACCTGACAGATTTCAGAGCAGGGAACAAGTCAGCTACTTCTAGCAAACAGTTGAATGGGTTTCATCTAATGATGCCAGCAAACTAACAATTGCTTAGATTTTTAAATCTTCCACTTCGAATAGACTTGGTAAAATTATTCAAGCAAAGCCTCAAATCTTCCTCAACCCCAGGAGCAGAGCCTCATTCAGACTAGAAACTTTCTTTCTCCATTTACATGAAGGTGATTTAAAGCAATTACCGCTTTGGGGTTTTACTTGGCTGTTAAAAATATATATAGTTCAACAGCAAATAAGCAAAACCTTGTCAAGCGATTTTAGTGTTTTTCACCTGCCAAGATTCATCTTATTCAATGAAGCAGAACTTGAGATACTTCTGAGTGGGTCACATTTTTCAAACATTTAAAGACAGAGGACTTAATGAGGTTACCTTTCCCACTCTTGTTGTCAAAGGCCCACAGGTAATCAAATGTAATATTTTGGGTTACTAATAAAACTCACAGTTAGAGGTAGGTTTGTGAAAAATAGGGCTGACCTCCTTCCCAAGTCCCGGGATGCCAGTGGAGCAGCCTTTCTGCAGATTTCCTGCTTCCTGCTGGAGGCCTGTTCTAGCCTCTGAAGCTGAGTCATCTGCCTGATGTCAGATGCCAGGCGAGGGATGCATGGGAGGAAACATGAGCAGTGACCCATGATGTCTCACAGGACCATTCTTGGCCAAAGTCAGAGGTGTTGCCTGCATGCTGTTCTCACTGCTCCTCAGGTGTGCTTTGATGGCTGGGGGGACAATGCCAGGGCTTCCTGAGGCTTCTACCAGGAGGTGATGTAGTCAAGAGGAATCTTGTCTGACAAGGGCCTGCTATGTCTGGTGGCTATGTGACACTGGCTGTGGACACCTACAGAGTCTGTTCCCTGGGATGACTCCATTTTACCTGTCAGTCACACCCATTGCTGCCTTTTCTGACCTGGAACCTTTACTATGTATTTGCCAAACCAACAGTGAAATGAAGACAGAAAAGTACATTGAGACACATCTATTCATCTAGAATTTCTCAGTCTGAGGTTTCAATTCAGAAGGTGCAGGCTGAAGTCTTGGGCTCTGCATGATAAGAAAATTGCTCCCAGGTAATTCCTATGCAGGGTGTCTTCTCACTAAGTCAGCACACCTGAGAAAGGACCTGCAGGGCTGCAAATCAAGTTATTGCTTACCTCAGTAAAGTGAAACCAGTGTGTCCAGGAGTCCATCGGCAGGTGTGCAGGACCAAGCTTTGAAAGCCCGAGTTTTCTGACTATGAGGTCTGGAGACAGGCAGCTCAGGGCGGGAGACTGAACAGTTAGAAGCAGAGCTGATGCTTTTGCCAAATGGGCAGAGGCCATTGGTAGGCTCTCAAATGGGTGGATATTCTCCTGAGTCCAAGGATGGCAAGTTTATTTTCTTCAACATTTTGAAAAATTAAAACACCTCCGGAAAAGTCGAGAGAATGGTACAAAAATAGTACAAGAAACGTCTGTAACACATACACACGTTGTTCTTCATCTCTATTTACAATTGGTAGTATGTTCTTCATTTCCTTTTTCTCTCTCCCCGCCCTCCACATATATGTCTTTCATTAAATGTATCTTTCAGTATACATATATTTTACCATACATGCATATACATATACATGTACTTTAAAATATAAGCCATTTATGTCACTTTTATTTTTTTAGACAGAGTTTCACTCTTGTCACCCAGGCTGAAGTGTAATGGCACTGTCTTGGCTCACTGCAACCTCTGCCTCCCATGTTCAAGTAATTCTCCTGCCTCAGCCTCCCGAAGTAGCTGGGATTACAGGCGCCTGCCACCATGCCCAGCTAATATTTTTGTATTTTTAGTTGAGACAGGGTTTCACCATGTTTGCCAGGCTGGTCTTGAACTCCTGATCTCAGGTGATCTACCTGCCTCGGCCTCCCAAAGTGCTGGGATTACAGGTGTGAGCCACTGCGCCAGGCCTATGTCACTGTTTTTTAAACAGCTTTAAGATATAATTCACATACTATAAAATTCATCCATTAAAAATGTACAGTTCAGTAGTTTTTAATACATTCAGAGCTGCGCACCCATCAATACATCTAACTTAAGAATATTTCATCACTCCCCAAAAAGATGCCATATATCCGTTTGTTGCCTGTCATGCCCCACTCCATGGAAGGGGGGAAGCAGCAGGAACTGATGTGCCTGACTCCGGCTTCCTAAGAATAAAGACTCCCCTGCCTTCTGGGGAGTATTATTTAGCTCTCAGGAAGCCCCACAATATGACCTCCTGTCCACATTTGAAGTGAAGGTCCATCAGGTATGAATCAAGCTTGGCACATTGAGAATGAGAGCCATGCAGACCTGAGGTTTCAAATGGGGCTCCAACAAGCTCAGAGCTCCACAAGGCTGCCAGCAAAGGTGCCCAGCACACAGACCCAGGGCCCACCACACCTAGCAGGAGGCAGGGGTGGCAGAGGGTTGAGGTCTGTGTACCCATTTGTGTGGGATATAGGAACTCAGCCAGGACCACCCAGCTGGTGAACTGAAAAGCTAGGATCAGAGTTCAGGTTCTTCCCCTACAGTGTCCTTGCTCCTCCACTCATCTCTCTGCCTTGTTCAGTCAGAGCTGCTGAGACAGCAGGGGCTGTCTGAGACAGCTGGGAGCTTCTGATCCCTGGATATATAAAAGCAGAGATGAGAAAACCACAATGGGAGAGGGTTCAGCCTGGCATGAGGCTTAGACAAGATGGTCTCTAAGGTCCCTGCAAGCCCAAGTTTCTATTTAGTGGAGTACAAAAGATAGACCCAGGGTGCATCTAGGGTGAACAACCAGCCCAGATTGCTCAAGACTGAGGAGTTTTCTGGAATTTGGGACTTTAAGTGCTAGAACCTGGAAGGTCCTGAGCCAACCAGGATGAATTGGTCATGTAGATGCATCAGAAGCTGCTCTGGTGTTAATGCTATAATTTTCTTCTGCCAGGTGACAAGATGCTTGTGGAGTCTTAGGGAGAGCAGCAGATGTGCAACCAAGACTGTTAACTACTGCCATCCCTGGCCACGGACTCTGTGCTGAACACATAGAGGCTGCTCAGTGAATGCCTAGAAACTCCCTTAGCAGCAGCCCCAGATGCCCCCGGAAACCATGTGTCCCACCTGTTGTAGGCATGATTATTTTGCCTCCAGAGCTGCCTGACCTGAACTCTGGACTGGTAGAAACACGTGTATTCCCCAGAAGCTCTATTTGGCTTCAGCCATCAGCTCAAATAGAGTCGCCTGGTAGCCTGGTTTGCTGAGGGTCTGGTTCCTTGTGCTTCCATCAGTGAGCATCACAGAGTCTCCATTCAGGGCTCTGATTGGGCTTCAAAGAGTGGGCAGACGACTGTGGCATAGCACGAGACCCAAAGTGCCTTGTTTTCTGGAGCTCTGGGTGCCCTGTCAGTGGGGGTGGTAAAACTGCACTTGTGTTTGGTGAGAGCCTTCAGAATGCACAAGCTCATGGCTATCTATTCTAAAGACAAAGGGCAGCAGGCCAATGTTGCAGGAGTGTCTTTGATATTGGTAACAATGTAGTAATTCTGAAACTATGTTATTTGTACCATAGAACAGAGAAAATTAATACACTGACTATTGAGAACAAGGGTTCTCACTGGAAGAAGACAGTCAAATTCAGAAGAGGGAAAGGTGAGGAAGAGGCCTGTGGCACTGGCTTTGAATTGAAGACATCAGGATTAAGATATGGCCCAGCAGCAATGCCCGGGAGGGGTGGGAGACCACGCGGACTCTGAACCGGGGAGACAAGGCTGGTTTCCCCACAGCTTTCTGCTGTTTCCAGTTTGTGAGAGGTCTGGCTGTACTTGGTTTTCTGTTCTTGGAGCTGCAGTATCTTAACAGTACCATCCCCTCTACCCGCGTTACCTCTTTTTACTCAAACTTGTAGGTCTCTTTCTTTGTAACCTAAAAGCCCTAACTAGAATTCTCTGCAAATCTCGCTTTGCTGAACCAGGTGCCCTTTCTGCTCCAGTTGGCTAGAACAATGCCAGGAGTTCTGCTAGATGGAGGCCCTGAGCCACAGAGGTCTAGGGTTGGGGGCAGGGGTGGGCAGTGCTGGAACAGATGCTATAGGCCTACAAGCTCAAACCATTTGAGTTTAATTGTATGATCTCTGGGAAAGCTGGCAGAATCCCGGAGATAGAGTTTCTCTGAGAGTTTGAACTTAAGTTCCCTTTCGTAAGAAGGGGCATCTCTGCTCTGTCCTAACTAGCGCTTCTGCTGAAGAAGGCCTGGGTCCCTGGGGCATTGGGGCTGGGCATGGGAGTGGGGAATGGGCTAAAGATAGGCAGGGCCCACTGGCATACATCACAGAATGCATGCCAGAGGGTGCCCCAAATCCAGCCAGAGCCTTTCCTGGGTCTAAAGCCCCACATCTAACCCATAGGGAGATTCCTGTTTTAGCTCCATACAGAGACACCGTATGTGGAGCGAAGAGGAAGAGGAGGAGGAAGGACTTGTAAGGTAATGTTCTTCAATGGTCCCTTTCCTCTTCACTCCTACCTCCCCCCAACCCTGAGACTCTCCAATGACAATCATGATGATGGGGGTGATGACAATGCCAGTAATGATGGTAATGATGAAGGTGATGGTGTGAAGATGATGGTGGCAGTGATGGCGATGGAGATAGTGACAGTGATGAAACACTGTCATGCCAATAATCCTGTTGATGATGATTATGTGAAGATAATGATCATGGTAGTGGTGGTGATGATGATGATGGTGATAATTATTTACTAAGCACTTAGTTTACAGCAGGCACCATGCAAACCCATTTTAATGCAGTATCTCATTTGATCCTCACACCATTGTGAGGCAGATATTTCATTATCTCTATTTTATAGAGAAGGAAACAGAGGCTTAAAAATTTTAAATAACATGCCCAAGGTAGTACAGCTAGCAGAGGGTGAATCAGGCAGTCTCACTCACTTACCTCTGTTTGTTTGTTTGTTGGTTTGTTTGTTTGTTTGTTTAGTATATGTGTCTTCCAGGTGTGAAATGTCTGTTGAAATGTGATTGAATTTAAAATTCCAGCTTAAGTTCCAGCTTAGTGTTTTACTGATGCTGTTAAAATTTAACATAAATTTAGTGTCTCAAAGAGTACAGACTTATTATCTTAAAGTTCTGGAGGTCAGAAGCCCAACACAGTCTCACTGGGCTAACATCATGGTGCCGCAGGGCTGCGTTCCTTCCGCAGACTCGAGGAGAGAATCTGTGCCCTGGCCTTTCCCAGCTTCCAGGGGCCACCCATGCCTTGCTCATGGCCCCTTCCTTCATCTTCAAAGCCAGCAATGGCAAGCCAAGCTCTTCTCTAGTCACCACCCCTCTAGATTTTTCTTTCCTGCCTTCATCTTCCACTTACAAAGACCCTTGTGATAACACTGGAACCACTTGGCTAATCCAGGACAATCTTACCCTCTCAAAGTCTGCTGATCAACACTTTAATTACATCCACAACCTGGGTGCCCCTTTGCCTTGCAACATAACATATTCACAGATTCCAGGAAATAGGACATGGATATTTTTGGGGGGCCATTTTTCCACCTGCCACCATAGTAACTTTAGTAAAGACAAACCAGAGTTTGACTCTTGATCTAGGCATGCCGTTTACCCTCTTTAGACCTCCTCAGCTTGGTAATGACATTCATTTTGCAGAGGTGTTACAAGGATTGGATGGAGTGTTGGAGGAGAAGCCCTGCTACCACTCTCTGGCAAGCCATTGGTGCCCCAGCTGTGAACTTCCTTTGCAACTCCTGACTTTCCCAGCTGACCACCTATCTCATCCTCCCCATTCTACTCCATGCAGACCACATTTTATACCTTCCACCCCTGGCACTTGGTCATGTCTGATTTTCCCCTCCTAGCATTCCAGGTACTCCATGATGGAGCCCTGCCATCCACCATACTGTGTCCCTCCAGCACCTGGCATAAAGCAAGCCCTCAAAACAAGCCATTAGGAGCCCTGAAACTTGAGTGTTAAACCTGGGCAGAACATACAAAATTATCTTTTTAATTCAGACTCTCTCCTTTCTCTCTCTCTCTCTCTCTCTCTCTGTGTGTGTGTGTGTGTGTGTGTGTGTGTGTATCCTCTTACCCATGACTGTTTCTGGCTGAACACAAAAAATATACAGAATAAATATCTTATTGGAAAAAGTTGGACCTGATCCCTCTCCACGAACAATGCATTTCAGAGAGGGCTGTTTAGGAATTTGCTTTCTGGTGCTACTACAAGCCAAAGAGGCCTTTGTGGGACAAAGTATCATAATCACCTCTTATAAATTGAATGAGTGTGTGTGACTTTTCTCCAGAGGGAAAATGGACCCTTTTTGAGCATAAAATCACACCAATCTTACTGCTGAAATATTTGCCTGAAGAGGATCACAAGCTGGGAACAGTGGGTGTTGGAGAAAGAGAGTGGGAAAGAAAAGTCATCTTTTGTGCCTTGGGGGCCTCTTTGATGCAGTTCAATGGGAGAGTAAAAGACAATATCCTCTTCATCAAACTTCAGAAGATCTGATGTTCCTGTCAGTTTCCCCAGCAGTGAAAATCTTTTCCCACAGCATAAGATGGGAACTTGCCTTGTAATCATGGCTGAGATGCCAGTTGCAGAAAATGGTCACATTTTTGTTACAAGGTATTGGATATTTATTGGAGAAGTGGGTTTATTACTGTTTTGTACTTTCTTGTATCCCTTTGTTGCACGTACCTTTATCTTTTGGACTAATGAACACTTTAAAGAAGCTCAGAAGGTCCCATCTAGATCTTCAAAGGTATCCGCTGATATTTACCTTGTCAGCTTACCCAAGCAGGAAAGTCAATCCTTCCACCAACAGGTATTTTTGAGTATTCTATATACCAGTTAATACACAGGCTCAGAGAATATAAAATTTAGAACACATGATTCCTGTTGTTGAGAATTAAGGGCATCTCTACACCTTCTTGTAACTGTCCAACATCCTTAACAGACACAAGGTTGGGTTCCCTCACTGGCTCCTGTCTCCCACTTCATGTTCCATTTTAAGTCAACCACCACGCTGTGGTTTGGATATTTGACCTCTCCAAAGCTCATGTTGAAATTTGATCTCACTGTTGGAGGTGGGGGCTGAATCAGAGGTGGCTGGGTCGTGGGGGTGGATCTTTCATGAATAGAATAGAGTGAGTTCTTACTCTATTAGTTTCCATGACAGCTGGTTGTTAAAAAGAGCCTGGCACCTCCTCTCTTTCTCTCTCTCTCTCTCTCTCTCTCTCACTTTCACTCTTGCCATGTGATCTCTAAACACGCTGGCTGTCTTCCCCCTTCTTCCATGAGTGGAAGCAGCCTGAGGCCTTCAACAGAAGCAGACGCTGGCTTCTTGCTTCCTGTAAATTACCCAGTCTCAGGTATTCCTTTATTGTAACACAAACGGACTAAGACACTCCACTTGTGCCCATTCTGCCTCTTAGGTATCCCCTGAATTCATCCTCTTCTTTCTCTAGCCCCTATGCTATGGTCTGACTGTGTCCCCCCAAATTCATATGTTGAAACTTAATCTATAATGGGATAGTACTAAGAGGTGGGGCCGTTAGGAGGTGATTGAGTCACGAGAGTTGTGAAATTAGGGGCCTTATAAAAGGGCTGGAGGGAACTAACTAGGCCCTTTTCACCCTTCTATCCCTTCTACCATGTGAGGACACAGCGGTTGTTTCCTCTGGAAGATGACACAGCAAAAACGCACCTTCCTGGAAACAAAAGAGCAGCCCTCACCAGAACCCTAAATCTGCTGGTGTCTTGATCTTGGACTTCCCAGCCGCCGAAACTGAGAAAAAAAAATTCATTCTTTATAAGTCACCCAGTCTCAGGTATTTGGTTATAATAGCACAAATGTACTAAGCCCCCCTGCCCCCTTGACTCAGGCCCCCATCATCTCAGACCCTCAAATCGCTGATGTCCTTTCATCTCAACCAACAACCTGTTCTACAGTCAGCTAACTTTCTAAAGCAAATCTAATCCTATCACTCTTCCACTTAAAACCTTCCAATGGCTTCCCAACTCCTTCAGGACCTTGTCCATAATCATCACTATGGCTCCCAGGACCCCTCATGGTCTTCTCCCTGTTTAACCACAGCTGAACCTTACATGGCCTCACTATGGACAGGCCCTGCACCAAGTGCCTTCTGTATTGCAACTTATTAAACCCCCCACAGATACATGAGGTAGGCACTACTACATCTTTATTTCACACATGAGAATACTGTGGAACAGAGAAGTTATGTAACTTGTCTGAGGTCACCCAGAGGCTCAGGAGCAGGGACAAAACTCAATCCAGCTGGCTCCAGAGGCCACACATTTGATCCCTTCATGAATATACCTGCTTAGGACCCCAGACTCATCTCTTTTCAACCTCCTGGCACCCTAAGCCCACTGCTTCTGCTGTGTGAACGATCTCCCCAGCTACCCACCCTCTCTCCCTCCCCTGGCCATCTCACACAGGCCTCAGGTGTTGCTTTCTCTGGAAAGCTGTCCTAGTCCCCCCTTCCCCAAGGGCCTATATTCCTTGCTCACCCTGTGCTCGCCTAATGGGGCCTTCAACACTTTGTTTGGCAAATATCTGCGAGTCAGTCTCCATGGTAGATTGCAAGCTCCTTGGGAACAAGTAACCTCCCTTAATTCACTATTCACATTCCAGCACCTCACTCAGCTCTTGGCCCAAAGAGGTTTAATAAAAACTGAGTGAATGATTAAGTGACAAAGCAATCTTCCAGCAGATCTCACCTGTTCTTTTCTGAATACCCTGAGATAGAGGACAATAATCTTTCATTTTGTGTAATAATAAACCAGGGTTCAAAAGTCCATATACTTAAAATTTCACCTACAGGACTCCTGGTTTCCACATGGGATGCAGAGAGCTGGGAAGACCATTGTTCCTAACCTTATAACAACAACAACAACAAACACAGACAGCCTGCAAACTCACACCTTTTCCTGACCCATTACAGCTGAAGTCACAGGGCAACCAACCAACCAGAAGTTTAAGGAAAGACTGGCACGTCCAAGTACAGATTTGCCTGCATGCACGTAGCTGGGGCAGATGCTGTCGACACCACTAAGGAGAATTCAGCTACAATTTTAACAAATTTCTGAGGGCTTCATGTGGGCCAATGAGAGACTATTGAGGCCCTGGGGTCACAGACAGAAGAGGGAAGTTGCACCCACACAGGTGCTTGGTCCTCTCCACAGACAATGTTGGGTACTCACACGAAAGCCTGGGGGACAGTGGGAGGCCCTCTGGGGGACAGTGAGAGGCCCTCGAAAGCCCTCCAGTAGTGCCCAGCTGAGGGGAAGGAGTAGCAGCTACTAGGGGCGGGGCGGAAAGTCCTGCCCTGACCTTTCTCCCCCATTTCCTATGGAACAAAGGCTTTAAGCCCTGGAAAAACAGTGTAGCCCTTTCTTACAGAGTTAAATATACACTTACCATATGCCTTGGCACTCCTACTCCTAGGTACTTACCCAAGTGATTTGAAAAGTTATGTTCACACAAAAATCTATACACTAATATTTATGGGATTTTTTTTTTTTTTGTAATCACCCAAACGTGAAAACAATCCACATGTTCTTTAACCAGTGAGTGGGTAAACAATGGATGTGTTACCTCCACACAGAGGAATCTACCCAGGAATGAAAACAATGAGCCACTGATAGCCGCAGCGACATGGATTCACATGATTCCACCTCTGTGATATTTCAGAAAAGGCGAAACTATGTGGACAGAAAACAGCTCAGCAGTTGCCAGGGGCAAGGGGTGAGGGAAAGGGTTGGCTGTAAAGGGACACAAAGGAATTGGGGGGTTTGATGGAACCGTTCTATATCTTGATTGTGATGGTGGTTACACAACTGGAGATATTTGTTGCAATAGCAAAAAGTGAACACTAAAAGGGAGAAATTTTGCTGTATGCAGATTTTACCTTAAAATAAAGTAGAAAAATACATAAATGCACAGAATGGAAGGAAAAGCAGTTTTACCAGCCCTTATATATTGGACCCAAATTTATCTGCCTGAAGGCCTATGGTGAGAAAAACCACAGACATGCTGTTTGGGATCCTTTTCTCAGGATCTGGATTGGGACCCCTTTCCTGTAACTCTTCTATGTGGACATTTTGGTCCTGGGAAGACAACTGAGAAGGGGATGCTTGTTTGAGACACAGCACATACCATGTACCAACTCTTGATTAGATCCTACTTATATTTGGTCCTTGTTATTTGCATTGGAACCTAACATGAACTAATTATAGGCATTTTCAGTCTACCCATCACTCAGACCACAAACCCCTAGATCCAATCATCTCAGCCTATTAGTTCTATGTAGGCTCCCAAAGATCTCTCTATTCTGTCCCCTTCTTTTGATCTCCATTTTCTTGATTTGGGACTCCTACCACTCACAGATCTCTTTTCCTCTGATCACCACCCCAAGCCATACAATGGCTCCCCAGTACACAGCTGGAGTGACGCACCCAACCAGGCAAACCCAGCATGTCACTGCCCATTCAGAATTCTTCAGCAGCTTCGATTGCTGCAGGGAACATCCAAATCTATGACATATCATGATGTTTATGATTCCCCTTAATCACAAAATAACTGTACATTCAACATTTTGTTTTAACTTAAAACCTATGTCATTCATTCACCAATAATTTCATGGACTGCCAAGAGCTTTTCTTTGAGAATGAGTCCTTTGTTTGGAATTTCCAGTTTTCTTTCTTACATAAACCCCACCCCAACCATATTGTCTATAACTTCCGATTTTGGCTTCTTTAAAATAAGTGAGAACTTAAGAAAGTGCAGGCATTTTTAGATGCATACAATTCTCCCCAAGCTTTTAAAGTTATCTCGCCCACACCTAATTTAATTGCAATTATTTTTAGTGACTTCCCTTTATAGAAAGAGCCTTTCTGAACAACTAAACTTAGTTTTTATGGAAACAACCCTTTTTCTTTTGGCACTCTTATTTCATCAGTTTTTGTAAACTGTTTAATTACAATAACAAGCACAGCTGATCCTGGGAGGCTTTCAGCTCCAGCCAGAGCAGAAGGGGCCAGGTCTGTTAGGCAGCAGCCCCGCTCTCAGCATTCAGGAGCTGGGAGCTTCCCTGTGAAGGCAGCCACATGCTGCGAGAGCTGTTATTTGGGAATTCTCAAATGGAATGGTTGCTCTTTCAACTGACTCCTACTTGACCCATCCCCCAGGTAAACCTACAGTTCTCTCTCTCTTTTTAAAATATATCCCTGACACCACCCTAAACCCTGTGCAGCCTATTGATGAACCCGTCACCTACCATCCCAGCTCCAGGAACTAAGCTGCTTCTACTTCTTCCAGAGATTGAGTTTCATGATTACTTTTATATTTCTGACTCTCCCTGTGTAATCGAAATATTAAGATTTACTGATCACGTGTTTCAAAAATCTTGACGGAGAGTCAGGGGGACTCAGTAATGCAGCATCCCTGGGTTGAATTGCTTTGTGGTGCACCAAAGCAACTGGATCACCACCCTCGCCTGACACCTTTCCCAGGGTGAGGGCTGCTTAGACCCTGGAGTTGAGATGGGCCCTGCCTCTAGGATGGCTGCAGCTGTGCTCTTTGTTTTTCTAGAAACTGCCTGGAAGGCAATACCCTGCCTTGACAGGTGTTAAAATCTCTTCCTCTAAATCTCCCTCCTCACACCCCATACTCTCACACACCACAGAACTTCGGCTTACATAGCATTTATTTCCAAAATTAAAGTGCTCCCTGGATATGCAAGTAAAAAGAGGCAAGAAGAAGAAAGATGGGAGGCAGGGGAGGGGAGAGAAGAGGAGGAGAGAGGAGAGGAAAAGGGGGAAAAATGAAACAAGGGGGCCGGGTGCGGTGGCTCACGCCTGTAATCCCAGCACTTTGGGAGGCCGAGGCGGGCGAATCATGAGGTCAGGGGATCGAGACTATCCTGGCTAACATGGTGAAACCCCGTCTCTACTAAAAATACAAAAAATTAGCCGGGCATGGTGGCAGACGCCTGTAGTCCCAGCTACAGGGACTGAGAGGCTGGGAGGCTAAGGCAGGAGAATGGCGTGAACCCGGGAGGTAGAACTTGGAGTGAGCCGAGATTGCGCCGCTGCACTCCAGCCTTGGGGACAGAGCAAGACTCCGTCTCAAAAATTAAAAGAAGGAAATAAGCAAACTAGGTAGCTCCCCAAGTCCAGGCACTGCACTTTTCTGTATAGATTTTTCTAAACATCAGTCTTGCATTAGCTAATTCTTAGTAGCAAGTGCTCTTAGCGGCACATCGGTATTAAAATTGGATTTGGGAATGGACATTCCCTGAAGCACTTAACTGTGCATATTCGCTTCAGAGGCTCCGGAGTGAGAGCTGCTTGGAAGTAGAGACCAGCTCTGGTTTCTGGTGAGGGAGGGACATTAAAAGCAGAAACCAGGGCCATACAGCACCAGAGGCCCCAGCCCACTGCAGAAGCCAAGGTGTGGCTCTATTAGCCCCAATGGCTAATTGTCCCTTGCAAATTCTCCTGGTGTCAAAAATGGCCTATCTTGGTGACTTTCAAATGCACTGGATCTTAGATCCCCCTGACCCCAGAGCTTTCGGTAGAAATAAAATGGGTGGATCCCATTTCAAACTTACTACACCAGAATGGAGGGGGAGGCCTATGCCTGCATTTTTAACAGGTCCCATGCAGTGGCTTCAAAAGCTATTTTAGTCCATTTTTGTCATTTGTATCATAGTACCTGAAACTAAGTAATTTATAAAGAAAAGGAAGTTATTTCTTACAGTTACTGGGGTTGAGAAGCCAGGGGTTGAGGGACAACATCTGATGAGAGCCTTCTTGCTGGTGGAGACTCAGTGCAAAGGCATCACATGGCGAAGGGGCCGAGGATGCGAATGTGCCCCTCAGTTCTCTCTTCCTTTTCTTACAAAGCCAACAGTTCCCCTCCCATGAAAACCTGTCGTCAACCTAAAATCATCGAAAGGGTTGGAATCCAATTTAAAGAGAACATATTCAAGGGCGAAGTGTGAGGGTGAGCCGCCTGGAAACACCAATTCCAAAGGAATGGAATGAGTGTTCTGAAGTAGGACAGTTAAGACTTCATTAATGTAGGCAGAGACAAAGGAGTTTTTAGCAGGATTGCAACAATATTCATACAAGGTTACATATACGGCAATTTGATTGGTTATAAGCAGTGTTTCTTTTTGGGAAGGGTACATTTAGCATTTTTTACAGAGGATGTAACAGTCTGGGGTTTTCTGTCACCCGATCTAAGCAAAGCAGGATAACAACGGGGAAGTTAATCTATCAGAAGGATCATGAACAGGAGGCAGGAGGTTTTTGTCCTTGACGTCATTTAATTCTCTCTAGTCATTGTAGAGAACAAGGAAAGAAATCAAGTTCATCTGAGAAGCATAAATTGTAACCATATGTGATTCAATTCACAGTGACATGCCTTTCAAGGCTTAAAGTGTTTGGGGATTCCAGCAGCTTTTAAATTATATTCTTTTTTTTTTTTTCTTGGAAATAGTGTCTCACTCTGTTGCCCAAACTGGAGTGCAGTGGCACAATCTCAGCTCACTGCAACCTCTGCCTCCTGGGTTCAAGCAATTCTCCTGCCTCATCCTTCCAAGTAGCTGGGATTACAGGCACATGACACACCCAGATAATTTTTGTATTTTTTAGTACAGACGGGGTTTCACCATGTTGGCCAAGCTGGTCTCGAACTCCTGACCTCAAGTGATCCACCCGCCTCGGTCTCCCAAAGTGCTGGGATTACAGGTGTGACCACCACACCCAGCCTATATTCATTTTTAAAAATAAATATATATTTATTTTCATACTATTCATCCATTAACCCATTCATCCATTAATCCATCAATAGATGAATCCATTCATGAGGGCAGGACCTTCATGACCCAGTCACCTCTTAAAGACCCCACCTTTCAATACTGCCACGTTGAGATTGAAGGCTCAACATGAGTTTTGGAGGAAACATTCAGACCATAGAAAAGGCCTTGCTCAAGGTCACTTTCTGCAAGTTCCTCATTGTCCAGACAAGGAAACCAAGGCTCCTCTTTCTTCTGGCTGCCTAATGCAGAGTGGAGACCTGCAGTTCCACTGGCTTCCAGGACAGTGACATTTCGACATCTGACTCTGAAGCCATTGAAGTTGTTGAAGGCTGCCAGGGGCAGACAGGCAGTGAGGAAGGCTTTCCTTCCTTCAGATTCCAATGGGACCCCAGGACCCGTGGGCCCTTTCAATACCATGAGGGCTATTGCCACCTGCTCACAACAGGGCTTCCACTGTGGAAGACAGCAAAGTGCAAGGAGAGGGGATTTTAATAGAGAAATGATTGATCCATCAATTGATAGATTGGCTCAATAGACAGACAGACAGATAAATGATAGATAATTTGGTAATAGAACATCTAGTCTAGACCATTCAGGTTTATCTCCACGGAGCTGTGGGTCTTGATGTGATGCGAGATGATGTGGGTCTCCGGGTCTCATTGCCTCTCTGAGCCGTGCATTGGTTATCTGCAAAAGAAGGAGCTGAGTCAGTCCCTGAGTTTGGAGCCCCCTCTGCCTATAGTGCCCTGGACAGCTGGGAAGGAAGGAGGTCACTTTCTACTGCGCACATCATGTCCGCACCATGGAGGTGGTATGGGTAAAAACAGGAAGAGGTGCAGGAATAAACTCCACACACCGTGGAGGTTGGAATGAGAAGGGGAAAGATTTCCATTGAAAGACAGTGGGCAGAATAGAGCTGGCTTCACTTAAGGAAGACGTGTCAGGACTAGGGGTGGAGGCAGCTTTAAGTGGGTGTGGCCGTTGGCTTCTGATTGGACATTGCTAAGCTGAGCCTTCCTGGGAGGAGATGAAAGGCGTGGGTTAGGGTCGGGTGGGAGAGGACCATATAATCAAATTTCCCTAAGCTCTTTTCCCTCATATCAGAGCTCTGCCACTTTGAGAGACACAGCCAAGGTGGGGGTGGGTCCTGCCCCTGAGGGGAGGGATAGATGCTGAGAAAGAAGAAATTCTCCAATAGTTGTCCTTTTTCAGGAAGCGTAGACTTTCCAAGAAGCATAGACTTTCCAATATGATTGCATTGACTTCCAGCCTCTCTGAGAACAAGCTTTTCAGAATGAGCTCTGGGCATCCCCCACAGCTGCAGAAGGCTTTGCTCCAGAGGGAGCTCCCAGGGTCTGAACCTGGGGCTGGCAGAGCTTGGTGGCTTCCAGGCACCTTTCTTCTCAGGGAAATGGCATCAGCCAGTTCCCAGCAGTGACAGAGATGAACTGAGGCGGCTGGGGGGATTGATGAATCCCAGGATTGGAGAACGGCCTCGTGTAGAAATCAGTAGGCTGCCCTCCTGCAGGCCTGGCCTTGTGCCTAGCTCATTCTGGGATTCTGAGCAAGAGGCTGCTCCTCTCTGCGCCTTTCGTGTGCATGTGAATCACCTGCGAATCTTGTTAAAATGATTCCACAGGTCTGGGGTGGGGCCTGAGAGTTTGCATTTCTCATAAGCTCTCAGCTGATGTTGATGCTGCAGGTCCACTGGTCACACTTCAGCAGCAAGGATTTAAGTAACTTGCCTGCAGTTATGGGGTGATTAGGGCACAGAGGATACATTCAACCATTTTTCTGTCTGTCATCTTTACCCGTGCCATCACAGAGCAGCAGTAACAATCACACAGGATGGTGGATGTTTGCATCTCTAGCTCCCCTGTTAGGCTGCATGTGGACATCGTTTATCTTTGCATCCCAGCAACCTACATAAAGCTAGGCACAAAGGAGGTGTTCCAAAAATTTTTGTTAGACTGAAAGAAGTAATAGAGTAGTGAGGAAATACACAAAGGTAAAATAGAAGGAAAAGGAGATTGAGTCAAGGATCACCCCTAAGTGGGGCCATCCCAAGGGGAGATTCAGATCAGGCCAACCACACCTTGCCCCACCTTAGCACCCTGGTCTGAGCACATGGCCAGAGTCATTGGGGGAGGAAGTATCATTCATACAACCCTATTTATTCCTCAAGATTCTTCTGATTAAAAACAAAAGGAAACAAAATGCAAAACAAAGAAAGGCACTACCTACCTATTGGAATGACTACATTTAAAAACCGAATAATGCCAATTGATAGCAAGGATAAAGAACGGCAAAACCTTTTACTTGTTGCTGATGACAATGTGAAATAACAGACGGTTTGGCAATTTTTTACAAAGACAAACATTATTTTATCATGTAGTCTAGCAATCCTGCTGCTAAGTATTTACCCAACTGATTTGAAAAATTATGTTCACACAAAAACCTGCACAGTAAATGTTTTTGTTGTTGTTGTTGTTGTTTGTTTGAGACAGGGTCTCGCTCTGTCACCCAGGCTGGAGTGCAGTGGCTTAATCTCAGCTCACTGCAACCTCCACCTCCTGAGTTCAAGCAATCCTCCTACCTCAGCCTCCCTTGTAGCTGGGATTACAGGCATGTGCCATCACGCCTGGCTAATTTTTGTATTTTTAGTAGACACAGGGCTTCGTCATGTTGGCCAGGCTAGTCTTGAACTCCTGACCTCAAGTGATCTGCTCTTCTCGGCCTCCCAAAGTGCTGGGATTACAGGTGTGAACCACTGCACCCAGCTAAATGCTATGGCACCTTTATTTACAAACATCAAAACCTGGAAGAAACCAAGATGTCTTTGAGTAGATTAACAGATAAATAGTGGTGCATCTGTATAATGAAATGCTATGCAGCAATTAAAAAGAATGAGCTATGAAGCTACAAAAAAAATGGAAGAAACTTAAATGCACATTTCTAAGTGATAGTAGCCAGTCTGAAGAAGTTACATGTTGTATTGTTCCATTTATATGACATTCTGGGAAATGAAAAACCATGGTGATGGTAAACAGGGGGTTCAGAGTGAGAGGGGGGTGAATAACTGAAGCACTGGGGACTTTTTAGGACAGTGGAACTATTTTGTAGGGTACTGTAATAGGAGATACAAATTACATTATGCCTGTGTCAAAACCCATAGAACTTTACAGCAGGAAGAGTGAACCTTAACTTGCAAACTTTAAAAAATCATTTTGGAAATTAGGGGGTCCCAGGATAGAAGGACAGAATGTTAAAAAAGAATCTAACTAAATTGCAGATGTATGAAACAACCTTACTGAGACGGATAAGGCAAAAGGTTCTGACCTAAGCAACTTTGGGAAGAGTGGTGACTATAAGACTAAAGGCAAAGGAACTGCACAAAAGCACTATGCTCTAGTTGATAAACTGTTTCCCTCAGGGGTATGGTTTAACAACGATGAAGCCACTGTCCATGGATCCTGGAAATGAACAATTAAGTAAATGATGGCAGAAGGTGGGAGCCAGGTTTCTCTCTGTTGGAATGGAAAGTTGTAGATAAGCAAGGAGAGAAGTCTAGAATAATCCTCATGGTGACAGATGGAGACATCAGTATGAGTTCATGTTGAATTTAATACAGATGCAGATGGATATATGTATATGCATATATTTATAGCCTTGTGTATATATATATGGCTTAGTATACATACACATGGCTACAAATTCCTTGCTCTGTCAGCTAAGAGGGCCTAGAAGCAATGACATCCCAGTAGCAATGAGCACACCTAGCAACCGATCTAGGTTTCTATCACCATTATCACCATTCCCCAATAGAAGGAACCAGTGCTTTTTGGAGAAATGACTGATTCTAGGGCTGAGGCAGGAAATATACAAAATATGCTTGGAGCATCTCGCAGTGTCAGAAAGTAAGGAAGTACTATAACACATTCACACGCACAGTGATAGAAGCATGTCAAAGGCACACATAAACCAATGGAAAGAGCTCCCAAGTTGAGCAATAAAGTAAATATAATAGTATCAGATTATAACCTAGAGTAGAAAATAATCTCCATGAGTCCATACTACTATAAGTAAATGACTGAATAAATAAATGGAGGAGAGGAGGGAAATCTCCTACATGGAAGAATTCCAAGTAATTAAGGTGGATACTTCATCCTCAAGGAGACAGAGCATAACTTCTCTCTCCTTAACATTCTGCCTTCACACTGTGACTTTCTTTCAAAGAGGACAGTATGGAAAGGGGTTTTAAAGAAGAGTAACCTTACAGTGGAGAAATCTGACAAACACACCTGAGCCAGGTGATTAACATCAACAGTGATAAGTCATGCTGATAGTATGTACCCTTGACATAATGTGATGAAGGATGCTTTAACCTGTGGTCTTCTTCACTAAAACCCATATTACCAATCGAATCATGAGAAAACTATCAGACAAATTCCAGTAGAGAGGCAGACTGCAAAATACCTGAGCAGAACCCCTCAAAACTGTCAAGGTCATCAAAACCCAGCAAAGTCTAAGAGACTATTGGAACCAGAAGAAGCCTAAGGAGATATGATAACAAATGGAATGTGAGATCCTGGGTGGGATCCTGAGACAGAAAAAGGACATTAGCTAAAGACTAAGAAAATTTGAATAAATTACGGATTTTAGTCCATAACACTTTTCATTAAGTGTGGCAAATATACCATGCTAGTGTAAGACATTAATAAGAGCGGAAGCTGCATTTGGAGTATATGTAAAGACTTGACTATCTTTGTAACTTTTGTGTAAATCTACATCTATCCTAAGATTTAAATTTTTATGAAAACAACAACAACAATGAAAGGAGGAGAGGGATAGCTCCATTAATATATTCCCAGAGTGACTTCGACATGTGCTGTAGGAGCTATGTTCACTTAAACGTCTCTCGGGGCTTTGGTAATTAATCATGCATAATGAATAGATTTAAAATTAGCCCAAGCGTTTTGGTAACAGCTGGTCCCCCCAATCCCCCAGAATCCATAATACACAATTTATTTTGACAGGCTGCTCCTGCAAGTGCTGGTGGGAACACGAGAGCTTTGCCTGTGCTTGGGAAATGGTCCTCGGGGTCCCCAGTTGAGGTTCAGCCAGGAGAGCGGGAAGCTTGGGTCCATACCCCACAACTTTCTCAGCCTTGGCTGGATCCATCGCCTCCTCCCAGTGGGGAGGTATGTGGCTGCCCCTGCGGAGCGAGGGAAGTATGTGCTGAAGCTGACCAAGTACAGTTAGGCTCTGCCTCTGCCAGAGGACATGCCACCCTCCTCCTCCCACAGCTTGTGAGAGGTCTACCAGGTAGGAGGGCCGGTGCTGAGACTGATCCATGGGCAGCCGACAGCAGAGCTGGGCTGGGGCCCGGGCTGGGCTGGGAGTGGAGCAGGATAGCGCGGCTCTGAATTAGGAGTTAGAGAGGCTCAGCTTGCTCTGGGTTGTAACTCTAAGAGGCTGAAGGTCTTTGAGAAAATAACTTCTTCCCTTTCAGCCTTAGTTTTCCATCTGAAAAAAAGAAAAAAAGAAAAGAAAAGAGAAGAGAAGAGAAGAGAAAGGAGAAGGAAAAGAAAATAAAAGAAGGAAGGGGAGAGAGAGAGAGAAAGAAAGAAAAAGAAAGGAGTGAAAGAGAAAGAAAGAAAAAGGAAGAGAGAAGGAAAGAAAGAAAGAGAAAGAAAGAGAGAAAGAAAGAAATGGAAAGGAAGGAAGGAAGGAAGGAAGGAAGGAAGGAAGGAAGGAAGGAAGGAAGGAGGGAGGGAGGGAAGGACGGAGGGAGGGAAGGACGGAGGGAGGGAGGAAAGAAGACAGATTTTAAAAATCTAATCTTAGCGCCTTTTAGAAGCTAAGAGGGCATAATGAAATAGTACCTTTTAAAAGTATAAAGTGGGGGTGGGACGCAGTGGCTCACGCCTGTAATCCCAGCACTTTGGGAGGCCGAGGCAGGCAGATCAGGAGTTACAGACCAGCCTTGAGGTCAGGAGTTAGAGACCAGCCTGGCCAACATGGTGAAACCCCATCTCTACTAAAAATACAAAACATTAGCTGGGTGTGGTGGTGGGCACCTGTAATCCCAGCTTCTCGGGAGGTTGAGGCAGGAGAATTGCTTGAACCTGGGAAGCAGAGGTTGTGGTGGGCCGAGATCACACCAGTGCACTCCAGCCTGGGCAACAAGAGCGAAACTCCATCTCAAAAAAAACCAATCACAATAACAAAAGTATAAAGTAGGGCTTTGAAGAGCTGTGGCCATGCACGGAGGGAGCCCGCCTGAGCCTCAGTGTCTGCTCCTATGTGGTGTGGACAATCAGCGTGCCTGTGAATCAGTTAGTAATTGTACTCAGATGAGCAACACAAGACCTGACAAATAGTGGCTTAAACAAATATAGCATTTCTATTTCTCATGAAATGGGGTTCCATAGGAACTGACTTCTGCCAACACCCCAAATGGGCCTGGAGGAGGACCCTGAGTTCCAAATAAGGACACAGCTGGCCCACAGGTGGTTCTAGCTTGTGAAACCCTAAGCAGAGAAGCACCCCCCATGCCAGGTCTGGACTTCTAACCTATAGAACTGTGAGTTCATACACGGTGTTGTTGTAAGTTGCTAAGTTTGTACTAATTTGTTACACAGTGATAGATAGTGAATACATCCACCAAGACCAATGGAGTCATGGCTAGGACTGTAGGGAGGCCCAGCAGGAGTGAGCAGGCAGCCTCCTGGGGCTCCAGAGGCAGGAGCAGCTCTCAGGAGAAGCAGGAACAGAAGTGAGGATCTGAAGGCCAGCGAGTGAGCTCACCTTCTTGTCTACTTCTTACCTCCCACACTCTGGGGCCAGTAGCCTCCATGCCTGAGGCTCGATCCCTCTGTCTATGAATTAGAGATCATTAAAATTAGGGCTCTTCTGAGCATCTGCAGAGACACTGTGCATAAGAGCATTTCATGAGTCATCAGGCAGCATGTCCTATCCATGACCACCATTGCTGTTTGGTGGGCAATAGAAGAGACAGCCGCTGGGCTTTGGGAAGTGAGGCGACATAGAAGATGTCAAGGGTATCTCCTCAGTGTCAGGTTCCCTTGTCCCATTCACAGTGCCTAGATGTTGCTTTGGAGAGTCATGTGGGTTGGGAGAAAATGGCCCACCCCTCTGGCTATGCAAGTGGTTCCAAGGTGACCAGGCCCACAGCAGTGGGACAGGGAGGGGCCATTGACCTACCTAGGGAGAGAAGTTCCCCCTCTTCCCTTCAATGATGTGGGATGAGAGTGTGGACTTGGGGCTGCCGTGGCCTTCCTGTTAACCGTGAGATGAGGTGTCTGAGGCTGTATCTAATACCAGGAAACAGCCAGGAGAACCAATCCTGGGGTGGACAACCAGTTGTGTTGCACTGAGTACACATACATGTGTGTGCACACACCTGGTGGATGCCAGTCTGCATGTCCTAGACACTTGTTTACTCATTGGTTGCTTTACATTGCTTCTAACAGATTCCACATCTGCACCAAATCCACTTAGAAATGGGGCCGTGACTTCCTTTTCATCCTACCAGAGAGAAAGGCAAGTGCATCAAAGGCAACCCAGCCACCGCTCATTTCCTCCCCACTGGTATTTTTTATTTTTAAAAAGCAAACAAATAAACCCTCCCCAAAGATGTAGATCCACTCTGCAAAGAATATAAATAATAATCAGATAATTTTAGATGATAAGGGACATTTTTTAGAACTTTTGCATCCCAAATCTTACAGAGTAGAACGCACTCTGGGGAGGTCCTGGCAATTGTTGAGGCTGAATGTGGACACAGAGACCCTACTTCCCATCTATGCAGTGAACCCTAGCTGCACAGTTACTCAGGGAGACCCCGGTTGAATTTGCCCCAGGTGACAATCTTAGTAACTCACACGTCTCAAGCTATACAAGCACACTTTTGTTAAAATCAAACCTCCCCAGTCTGATGCTAGAGAAAGTGGAGTGCTCAGGGCCCCAGGAGCAAGTGATTTGAGAACAAAGACCTGATGTTTCAGGAGTGCAGAGCTCCTGCCCTCCCCAGAGACAATGGTGAGTCCCTGGGCCATGCCTCCTCATTCATCACCCTCAGCTGCAGCAAGCATGCCGTGTGTTTTCTGCCTCCCCTACTCCATTCTTAGGCACAGAGTGGGGATGTCCTGGGAAACCTCCTCATAGCAAAGCCTGCAGAGGACAGACACAGAGACAGTGCCACTTGTTGAGATCTGAGGGTGAGACATGTGCCATCTTTTCAATTTGACATCTGGAGGTTCTAGGGTTGAAGGAAATAGAGTAGTTTTGGGAATTCTTCCTCAGCTGAGTTTCTGGGATAAAGAGAACCTGTAGGGCAGAGCAGCCATAGTGCCATCTGGCCAAAAGACACAGGCTGGAATTTGCCATGGCTGGACCCATGGAGCTAATTGGGAGGCTTACAGGTGAAGTTCAGAGACCACAAAGGAGGTTCTGAACACCCAATCTACAGTTAGAGTAAGATCAGAGCAGTTCTGGGACCCTCAGACGAGTGACCTTGGGCCTTGTCCAGGTGTTTGTCATTGAAGTAGCCCAATTCCAAAGATCTCTGTGTGTCTCTTGGCACCAGGTTTCAAATAGTTGGATCAGGGAATGCGATTGGTCTGGCTTGGGTCAAATGTCTCTGCTTGGACCAACCAGCTATGACCATGGGGACAAGATCACATAGCCCAGAAAGCCCCTGGGGGCTACCCCTGTGAGTGGGGGCCACTTCTAAATGAGGAAAATGCCTGGGAGGTGGGCAGCCAGCCCCACTCTCCTCTCCCTCAACATGTGTACCTGCAAATATTTTCCTATTTATATCTGCTTTTTTGAGGGAATTTCTTGAAAGCAACTTTTCCTTCTGCTCCTCACATACCTATGAGGAAGCAAACTGAGCATTTCCCTCCAAAGAAGCAGCATTATTCTGCCCCTCTCATAACTTTCTTATAGTTAAGAGGGGTTCCAAGGAATCGCACTTCATAGATAAGAGCTGTTTTGCTATTGAAAGCCTTGTGGAAGCAGAATGCCTCCAGTGAGCAACTACTGATGTGCCTGCCCAGGTCCCAGGGCCTCTGAAGACACATGGGGTGATAAGTGTGCTGAGCAGGGTGTGGCTGGGCCCCTGCTGGGTGCTCAGTGTCCATCACTGACCACAGGGGGTGACAGTACCTTCCCACCTTGATCCTCAGAGCCCATCACCAGACCCAGCTGTGCCCAGCCTCCTACCTGGCAACCTGTTACTTCACTGAAGGAGAAAGAAGACAAGCTTGCCCAAGGTCAGGTTGAAAGTAAAATCTGACCTTTGGCTTCCTTCCTCAGCTGTCCATTCTCAATAGGCAATGTTGCCCAGAAGGTGGCAAAAATTGGTTCTTTGGGGGAGAATAAAATCTTGCTATTTTTATGTATGAAGCATAGATATGCATACAGAACATAAATAGATGTACAGTATATCTGTATTAAAATGTCATGGGGGTGGATCCATTACAAAAACAGGTCTCAAAACTCTCTTTAGGGGGCAATGATGAACAAAAATGTGTAGCAGTGCCTTCAGCCCTCTCCCTGAGTGGATGCTACTTTTACAGACATTGAACGTCTTCCAGGGATGCTGTCCCTCCCAGCACCGCAGATACACAGAGCAAAGATGCTGGTCCTCCCCTAGCTTCTCTCTTTTCAGGGATTGGAGACCCAGAGAGTGCAGAAGGCAGGTACTGTGGAGACCAGATACTATCAGCCTATCATTAATCTTTGTCAGCTCTATTGAGGTAAAATTTGCATACAATCAGATTTGCCAATTTTAAGTGTACAATTCAATGAGTTTGACAAATGTATACACTAGTGGGATAGTGTATACTACAATCGTGATAGAGACTATTCCACCTCACTGAAAATGTCCCCAATGCCCCTTTGCGGTCAATCCCTTGCTACTCACCAGGCCCTGGCAACCATTGATCTGATTTCCATTACTATAATTTCCTTTTAAAGCATTCCATATAAATGGAATCATATAATACGTTGTTTTGTGTCTAGCTTTTTCACTTGGCATAATACTTATGAGATGCACCCATGTCATTAATATATTGGCAGTTTGTTCTTTTTTATAGCTAAGTGATATTTCACTGTATGGGTATGCTACAATGTGTTCATCTATTCACTAGTTGATGGACTTTGGGTTGTTTCTGGGTTTTGGACATTGTGAATAAAGTTGTTATAAACATTAGTAGACAGGGCCTTTGTGTGGACATATGTTTTCATTTGGTAAAGAGTGGAATGCCAGAGTCATATACTACATGATTGTTTACTTTTCCAAGAAATGTCAAAAATGCTGTCTTTTCTTTTTCTTTTCCTTTTTTTGGAGACGGAGTCTCGCTCTGTCGCCCAGGCTGGAGTGCAGTGGCGCGATCTCAGCTCACTGCAAGCTTCACCTCCCAGGTGCACGCCATTCTCCTGCCTCAGCCTCCTGAGTAGCTGGGACTACAGGCGCCCACCACCACGCCCGGCTAATTTTTTGTATTTATTTAGTAGAGATGGGTTTCTCCGTGTTAGCCAGGATGGTCTCGATTTCCTGACCTTGTGACCCACCCGGCTCGGCCTCCTAAAGGGCTGGGATTACAGGCATGAGTTACCGCACCTGGCCTCAAAATGCTTTCTAAAGTGGTTGTACCATGAACGATGTATTAAAAATTCAACTGTTTCTCATCTTCACCAATATTTGGTGTTGTCCATCTCTTTAATTATAGTCATTTGTGTGTATGTGTGTGTGTGTGGGGGGTGTAGCATTTCATTTTTGTTTTAATTTCATCTCCCTAATGACTGATAATGTTGAGCATATTTTTGTTTCCTTACTTGCCATCTGAAGAACGTTTTAGGTAAAGGGCCTGTCCAAATGTTTTCACCATTTTTAAAAGGTGGGCAGATCACCTGAAGTCAGGAGTTCAAGACTAGCTTGGCCAATATGGTGAAACCCCATCTCTACTAAAATTACAAAAATTAGCTGGGTGTGGTGGCGGACGCCTGTAATCCCAGCTACTCGGGGGGCTTAGGCAGGAGGATCGCTTGAACTCAGGAGGCAAAGGTTGCAGTGAACCGAGATCACGCCATTGAACTCCAGCCTGGGCAACATGAGCAAAACTCCATCTTAAAAAAAAAAAAAAAAAAAAAAAAAAAATTGGGCTGTATTTTCTGGATGCAAGACTTTTGATTGGATCTATATTTTGTAAGTACTTTCTCCCAGGCAGTAGCTTAGCTTACCTTTTCATCTTTTTAACATTATCTTTGAAAGAGCAGAAGTCTATAATATTGGTGAAGTTCCATATTTATGTGTTTTCTTAAAATTTGTGCTTTTTGTGTCCTATTTAAATATATTGACCTAATCCAAGGTCAAAAAAGGTTTTCTGCTCTTTTTTTTCTTCCAGAAGCACAATAGTTTCAGCTCTTGGATTTAGCTTTATGATACTATTTGAGTTAATTTTTTATTCAGTGTACAGTAAGGTTTTGGAATTTTTTTCTGTGTAGATATCCAGGTATTCCATTAACATTTACACATTGAGTTGCCTTGGAGCCTTGTAAAAAAACCAATTGACTATATATGTGTGAGTCTGTTTCTGGACTCTCTATTCTCTTTCATATATATATATACATATATATATAGCCAAAATCCACACTGGCTTGACTTCTGAAGCTTTTTAGTAAGCCTTGAAATCAGTTAGTATAAATTCTCCAATTTTGTTCATTTTCAGAATTGTTTTGGCTAGTCTACATCCTTTGTATTTTTACACAAATTTTAAATTGTTTTGTTGATGTCTACAAAGGACCTTGCTGAGATTTTTATTAAGATAATATTTTAACTATAGGCCAATTTAGGAGAATTTATATCTTAGAAATAATGAGATTCTTATCCATGAGCATGGTATATCTCTGTTTACTTAGATCTTCTTTAATTTCTGTCAGAACAGCTTTGTAGTATACATGTCTTGTATATCTTTTGTTAAATTTATTCCTAGGTATTCATAATTTGGGTGTTATTTTAAATGTTTGAATGTGTCCTTTAAAAAGCACGTGTTGGAAACCTAATCCCCAATGCAAAAGTGATGGGAGGTGTGTAGGTTATGAGGTCTCCACCCTCATTAATGGATTAATTGATTAAATATTATTTAACTACAATTTCCAATTATTTGTGGTTAGTATAGAGAAATACTGCTGACTTTGTATAACAACTTTGTACCCTATGATCTTGCTAAACTCATTTATTATTGCTAATAAATTTGAAAATATTTCTGTTGTGGTTTGAACGTGTTCCCTAAAAAGCATGTGTTGGAAACCTAATCCCCAACACAACGGTGATGGGAGGTGTTTAGGTTATTAGGTGTCCACCCTTATGAATGGATTAATGCATTTATAAAAGGTCTAAAATTAAGGCTGAAAGTTAAATATCTTGCTCTCTCTCACCCTTTCTTTACCTTTCTGCCATGGGATGCTATAGCAAGCAAGGAAGTCATTGCCAGATGCCTGCACCTTGATCTTGGACTTCTCAGCCTCCAGAATCATGAACCAAAACATTCCTGTTCTTTATAAATTACCCAGTCTGTGGTATTCTGTTATAGCAGCACAAAATGAATGAAGAGACTGTCAGTATTTTCTACATAGACAATCAGGTTGTCTGTGAATAAAGACAGTTTTACGTTCCCCATTTCATTCTGTTTTTTATTACATTTTCTTCTGCTAATAAACTGACTATGACCTCCAGTACAATGTTGAACAAAAGTGTTAAGAACCTGGTATACAGAGGGGATTGGTTCCAGGACCTCTGCATATACCAAAATCCACCCACACTTAAGACCTGAAGTCAGCCCTCTGGAGCTTGTGTATATGAAAAGTTGGCCCTCCATATATGTGGATTTCACATCCCACAAATACTGTGTTTTCAATCCATGCTTGGTTGGGGAAAAAAAAAAAATCCATGTATAAATGAGCCCATGCAATTCAAACCCATGTTGCTCAAAAAAAGGCTAACTGCATTTCCTTCCTTCTGGCTATTTTGGGTTTAATTTGATCTTCTTTTTTGTAGTGTCTTTAGATGGCAACTCAAACCATTAATTTGAGACCTTTTTATTCTCTAATACAAGTATTAAAAGCAGTGAGTTTCCTTAAAGCACAGCGTTAACTTCATCCCACAAATTTTGATATATGTTCATTTTTCATCAATTTGGAATATTTTGTAATTTTCCTTATTATTAACTATTTGACCATAGGTTATTTTAAAGTGTGTTTTTCAATTTCTAAATACTTGACGTTTCCCAAATATCTTTTATTGATTTTTAATTTAATTCCCTGCGGTTAATCTTCTACTTCTAGCCAAGATATGAAGTCACAGGCACCAGATTTACACTCCAATGTGCAGCAACTAAAAATACAGACACAGTATATAGAATGCAATTTTAGGACATTGGCTTTCAAGACATTGAATATCGGGGGAGAAAGAGAGCGATTTCTGAGAGACAGGAAACAAATGAGATATGCCCTATAATTGCCCCAGCTTGCAGTCTGGAGAATGTTTCCGGCTTCAACATGGAAATACAAAACCCAGACAGAAGTTAGTGAATTCCTTTTGTTGAGGAGATGGAACTGAAAGCTTCAAGAAACCAAGGAAGCTTGAATTTACAGGACAGAGTACTGGAGAGAGGAGGTGTGAACAGAGAATTCCAGAAATTACAAAGGTCTTCCATGAGTATTCAACTAAGTAATGATCAGTTTACGTGTTTGAAGAAAACTACCTGAGGCCTGGAAATGAACCACCTAGAAGCAACATAGGTATTAGAGTGAGAAATACTCAGAGATCACACAGAGTCAAGAATAGTGTTCCTACTAGTCAGGCTGGAAAACCTCATACATAATTCATAGGCCAATGGATATTCAATCACATTTTCTCTCAGTAGTGAGTAATAACTAGTCACAGTCTAAATGCTTCTCTCATCTTGCCTAACAAATCTTAAAAGCAGTACCCAAAAGGATCAAACTGATTTCAAGTAACTTTCCCAGAGCAAAACACTGAGTATTTATAGGAATTCAAAAATACCCAGCACTAAAATTCACAATATCTGACATCCAATCAAAAATTAACAGGCATGCAAAAAAGAAGAAAAATAAGGCCCGAAATGAAGATAAAACTTAGTCAATAAAAAAACTAAACATGACACCAATATCGGAAATAGTGGATAAAGACATTTAAAGTTATACCTGTGTTCCATGTGTTCAAAAATGTAGTGAAAAGACTGAACATGTTAAGAAGAGACATGGATAGACATATTTTTTTAAATATCAGATTGAACTTCTAGGGATGAAAACTACAAAACGTGAGATAAAAACATACATTGGTCAAGATTAATGCCAATTAGGCATTGCCGAAGAAATTACTGTGATCTTGAAAACATGGCAGTAGAAACTACCCTAAGCGAAACACACAGAGACACAGAATTTTTTTTTTTTTTTTTTTTTTTTTTTTTTTTTTTTTGAGACGGAGTCTTGCTCTGTCGCCAGGCTGGAGTGCAGTGGCGTGATCTCAGCTCACTGCAATCTCCGCCTCCCAGGTTCAAGTGATTCTCCTGCGTCAGCCTCTCGAGTAGCTGGGACTACAGGCATGCACCACCACTCCCAGTTAATTTTTGTATTTTTAGTAGAGACAGAGTTTCACCATGTTGGCCAGGATGGTCTCGAACTCTTGACCTTGTGATCCGCCCACCCCAGTCTCCCAAAGTGCTGGGATTATAGGCATGAGCCACTGTGCCCAGCCAAGAATTTTTAAATAAACAGAGCATCATTGAGCTATGGGACAACTTCAAGAAACTGAATACACATGTAACTGGAGTCCTTAAAGAAGAGGAAAAAAGTGGGAGACACTGTTAACAGTTTTGTTCCAGAAAATAAATAAGTGCTCATAGGGTAGAATACTGATCCTCTCTGGAACAAGCAAAAGGAAGAAGTCCCTTTTCAGTGTTCTTGCCTTTGAGCAACACTCTCAAGCCAGGAAAACTATGCAGTAACAAATGACTGCAGGACATGGAAAGAGCTGTTGAAGTCCAAAGCCAGGCAAGAGCTCAGTCTTAGACTGCGTGGGTGTTTGTTGATTTGAGTGATTCCTTTGCTCCAGGTTGGTCAAGACTGGTGCAGCCTAGGTATTTTTCTGTAGTTTCAGCCATATACTTCCAACAGTGAAAGCATGTGTTTTAAGTCATCCTATGTTTTAGGTCTGAATGGAGAGTTTGCATGTTGGAATGCAGGGGCCTCAGTGCTCCACTGATGGTGTGGCTGGTGTAGCAGAGGTAAGAGTCTCAAAAGTCTTCTGTGCCCTGCAGCACTCATCCCCATCTGCTTCCTGACCACATGGGCTTCTGAAGGCAAATGTAGCCATGTTAACAACATGTACTGTGCCTGAGAGGCAGCCCAAGGGATGCCCTCACCTGCTGAAGTCTTAGAGCCATCCCTAGCACTTTGGGAGCCTTCGGATGAGTTAGAAGCAGATGCCCCTGCAGGCAGATGAAGCGCATGAGTCTCAGCTTCCTGTGAACTAACAGAGCCCCTGCCCAGTTACATAGCTGCACATGTGGACTTCTGTCTGGCATCTAACCCCGACTGCACTCCCTGGGCAAAGTGCCTATGGTCAGGGTACAATGTGCACCATCTTAAGCAATAGCTCCTTAGCCGGCTCCACTTGTCCTATTTCCCATGGCATGTGCACACTGCCTGGCCTGTCCAGCAGCTCTCACAGAGTGGTGGGGTTGCCTCTGTAAAGGGTCCTCGTGGCCTCGAAAGCTCCTCCCCCACTGATAGAAGGAACCTGTTCTCTTTCCTCTTTCTCGCTCTGACTTTGCCTTGCGTCGTCAGAGAACTTGGTAATTTTCCATTCATTTCTGTCTGTTCATTCAACAAAGAGCCATTTCACATGGGAGGAAATATGTATGGTTGATTTTGATAAAATGCACATTAAAACAATAATGAAAGATTATTTTCATCCATCATATAGTTAAGAATTTAAAAGAGGGATAATATCAAGTGTTTGCACATATGCAGGGAAATAGGCAGGCTTATACATTGTCATAGGAGCGCAACTGGATGATGAGTTTCAGAAAATAATTTGATAGTATGTATACATATATATATACACATATATATATACTCCAGCTCTAATAATTCCACTTCTAGAAATCATCACATTTTCAACTACTTCACATGTCTTCAAAGATATATGTAACAAAAATGTTCATTGCTTCATTTTCTTCAACTGTGAGAAAATGGAAAGAACCTAAATGTTCATGAATAAGGGGTTGGTTAAATAAAATATGCTCCAACTATCCTATGGAATATTGTGTGGCCATTAGTGAATGGAGCAGTCCGTGTGAACAGCTGGAAAGGCCTCCAAGACAAAATGTTAAATGAAGAAAGCAACTCACAGAATAACACGCATATAACACAAACCTATTCATCCGTGATGAAGGTAGACTGTGCATGCGCGTCTGTGTGTGCGTGTGTGTAAATGCATATGCACAGTTGACCAAAAGGATGGCACGTTGCCTCTGGGAGGGGTATAGGTTCAAATCAGCCTAGCTGTGTGAACTCCGATCAGGGCTGAGAGATTTCATGATGGCTCAGTGGCCAATTCAGTGCTTTTGAATTCTTAGTTTATCATGAGGCTGTCACACACCAACAGTCACACAAATGTATTCAGCCCACACACAGGCAGTGAGAAGAGAGAAGGAGACTGAACCACTGAGAGTAGCTTGGGAGCACTCTGACAGGTGATCCTGACTGGTCCGAATTCCCCTCAAAACGCCGACCAGCTTGCGGGTGGGAGGGCCATAGCTCTTCTCCCAGCAGAGCATCCAGCACCACTGCCCATGCAGAAGAGGTCTGAGTTGTCACCGGCACAGCCTCTGCATCTTAGCCATGGTCAGTTTCTTTGCTGTTTTTATGGCATCTGTAGGAATGCCCATGGCCATTATCTCAGTCGCCTTTTGGCTTCACTTTCTTGTCAGGTCTCGGTGGTGCCTGGCACATGTTCTCACCACAATCCACCATTCCTAATGTTGATGACTTTGAGGGGGTCTGCAGTTTCTTTTCTTTTTTTTCTTTTTTTTTTTTTTTTTGAGATGGAGTTTTGCTCTTGTTGCCCAGGCTGGAGTGCAGTGGCACGATCTCGGCTCGCCGCAACCTCTGCCTCTCGGATTCAAGCGATTATCCTGCCCCAGCCTCCCGAGTAGCTGGAATTACAGGCATGTGCCAACACACCTGGTTAATTTTATATTTTTAGTAGAGACGCAATTTCTCCATATTGATCAGGCTGGTCTTGAACTCCCGACCTCAGGAGATCCACCTGCCTTGGCCTCCCGAAGTGCTGGGATTACAGGCATAAGCCACTGTGCCCGGCCCTTGGGGGCCCTTCAGTTTCACTGTGGTCTGAGTCACTTGTCATAAGGGACTCCATCTTGAGACGTTTGGGATCACAAAACATTATTATATGTCAAGGCGGGGAGAGAATGAAGAGTGGGATAAGTCAAAGACACAAATAGCCAATGGTAAAAAGGGGTGCACAAAACGGTGGGGTTCATTCATTTTCATTCATTTGTGATCTGATGAAAGCAAAGAAGTATCTAGATTCACTCCTCAAACACAATCTTCAAAAGTTAAAGTGTAAAGTGTAAAAATGAATTATAGAAAAAGCCCAAATGAAGTATTTATGACTTCTTTAGAAAAGTAAATTTTTTTTCTAAACGTTGTGGCTCTGGAAGAAATCACCAAGGGAAATGCTGACACATTCCCGTACATCACAATTGGAAACTTCCATACAAAATGCCCTAACAAACTCAAGGGAGACCAACAGGCCGATTGTTGCTCTGTTGATTGTGCAATAAATACAAAGTTTCTCAAATCAGGGCTCAAAAACCCCAACTGACAGATAAATTAGAACACACACATTTGCATTTGAAATGAACTCACCATGTGCTTCTTTTGAATGGGAAGATCTACTAGAGGACTTAAAATATAACTCTATTTTTCTCCAAATTCCTCCACCCTAGACTTTCCAGTTCAAACCACTGCATAAATTAAGAAGCCGTCTCCAGCTCCCTGGCTGTGTTGGCTTCCAAGGTGCAGCAGTCTGCGATCTGGTCCACACATGGTAGGTGTTAACGTGGGCTGGACTTTTCCAGGCGTGGGGAGATTTCAGGACTATTGAAGCACTGTTCAGACGCCCCACAACTCACACAGCGACTCAGGTGTGCAGCGGGAGGTCAGGGTGACGAGGAATCTACACTGCCACTCGCAGCTGTGGGGCCTGGGGCAGTCACTCAACTTCTCTGGGCTTCCCTCTCTTCATTGTCTCTGCCCTGCCTTCTCAGATGACCCAATGGGTTAATACACAGAGGAGGCTTTGCAAAGGGGCAGGCTCTGCTTCCTGTTGTTTCCCAGGACCTAGAGTCCCCCAGGAGGTCATCTAGCTCTTGTCGGATGCTAAATGCCCTGCCAGTGCTTGGGCCTGTGAATCAGGGTCTCTTCTCTTTTCTGGCTGTATAATGCGGCAGGCTCTGTGGCATTTTTGCGGCAGGCTGGAGGATGCCTGGGAATCTTAGCTTTTTCCAAACCCCGTGCAGGAAGAAGGCAGCCTCTCTATCCAGGCCAGGAGACTCAAAAGTCCTGGGGCATCTCAGCTGCTTCCCACATAGGCATATCCTGGAAGCTCCTGCATGCAGCTGGTTCTGGGGGAATCTGGGGAGGCTTCACAGAGAAGGTGATACTGGAGGAAGAGCTGGAGCTCCTGGAGTGATGACGGGAAGGGTCAGCAGGTGCTAAGGGCATGGCAGACTCCCTTGCAGCGGACTAGGGAGTGAGGGGAGAATGGGGATGGAGTTGCAAACAGGAACAAGGCAGGGGTCAAGGGAGGGATTTGAACAGAATCCTGGTGGGGTCCGATGAGGAAGCTTACTCTCCCTGTCCCATGGAGATGGGTTTGCTGGGTTGAGGCTGGAGGCAGGGGCAGGGGCTAGGAGGCTGTTGCAAGTCGTGGAATAATCCACATCATGTAATCCTATTTATGTAGGATAAAAACACATGGAGAGGCTCATATGCCTGTGTGTGTAAGGGTACAGCCGTCAATGTGGGGTGGAGGGCACACAGCTCTCATCCCCTAATTCGATTATGATTCCAGGGCATTTATTCTGGGTTTCAGCCAGGCCCTGGGGCTCTGGAGGACTCATACTTGGTGGCTAACCGCAAGAAACAGTGTTAGTGCGGGAGGCTTGTGAGCAGACCTCCGCCGCTGAGCGTGTAGACGGAGTGCTATGATAAAGGAGGGGCAAAAGAAGCGAGGGAGTCAGAGCAGGCTTCCTGGAGGAGGTGACGTTTCCATAGGGTGACATGAAGTCCATCCAGGTTATGGATGAGACCAAAGCAGACTCCATGAGGATCATCCAAACTCACATCTGTTGAAGGTGCCCTCCACTGCCGTGCCCTCATCCTGAGTGGGACCCGAGTTGCTGGTGACTGGGAGGTCTCCGCCACCAGGAACTGGGCCTCGGAAGGAGCGAAGCCTGCGGGAGATGGGCGGCCGCCTCTGAATGAGACCCTGCTCCTCGGGGAGTCACATTCTGTATGGGACCCAGGGGCTGGAAGTGGCCCGGGACAGAGCTGAAGTCTGCCTCGCACGCCCCTGGAGACACCCACAGCCTCTCACCTGGAATTCTGGGACCGTGTCCTGCTTATCTGGGCTGTGTGGCCAAGGGGAAGGTCCCCCTTCCTTCTTCCCCAAGTGGGAGGGCCTCGGGGACTCGATCCAGCTGTGTGAAGCACGTTCAGGTGTTCTGCTGAGCTGACCTCTGCCGGAGGGAATGCACCCTCCACAGGAGCTGGCTCCGCCTGACTTCCAAGCTCCGTGGCCATGTTGAAGAGCAGGAGAGGAACATCCCACCATGCCCAGAGGCAAAAACAGAGCCACCCCTGGGCAACTGGGGAGGAGGACAGAAATAAACTCCTCTGTGGGGGATGATGTTGGCAATTACATTTGGGACTTGGGTCCACCCAAAGAGAGAGCTAGACCACCTCTCCCAAAAAGTGATTCATGCTTTGCAGGCGGCAGGCACTTCCTTTGTGTGCCAAAGAGAAATGTGTGCCAGATTGCTGGAAGTGAGCAGCAGATAAAAATACAACTCAAGTCCCTGGAGCCACACCTCCTGGCTGCTTTGCAAATAGCCTGCTCTGGAAAAACCCGACTTGGAGAGTCCTCCGGAGTCAAAACTTGCCGCAGTCTGGTGGAGGCACGGCCTGCCCCCTGGTGGTCTGGGTCCTGCAGAGCGACACCACTTCCCACCCTTCGGACGCTGCAAGTTCGGCACAAAGTCCAAGTGAGCATTTATTTGAAAATAAGCCAGTGCTCTTCCTCACCTTCGGGACTTTTTGATGGCATGTCTAACAAAGAAATAGTTCATCTCCATTCCCGATACAGGCTCTGCTTTCTTTAACATTTACTGACTTCTCTCCTATTCCGCAAAAACAAGCAAGTTTTCCTGTAAGGATGAACTCTACAGACAGAAAAGTGGTTTTGTCGTTAAACTATAAAGAGAAGAAAGTTAGAAAAGCAGAGAGACTCCAAGCTGATGTGCGTGCATTCTGTTTGGTTCATTCCCTGGGTATCAAGTGTTACTGAAGATGCCGAAATTTAACGTCTGACATGGCCACATAACACACGCTTGAAAGGACCAGGTTCCCGGGGTTCAAATTCCCACGCTACCCCTTACTAACTGCGTGACCTTAAGCCAGGCATTTAAACTCTCCGTGCCTCAGTTTTCTCACCTATAAAGGGGGGATGATAATAGAATCTATTTCATGGAATCTGTGTGGGGATTAAATGGGTAGATATACATAAGCTATTTGAATGATGCCCTGTGTGTGGCGTGTGCTATACCTGCATTTGAGATTGCTGTTGCTGCTGCCACTGTTATTTTAAGGTGCAACAGCAACAATCCAACAATCAGATCTTGATATACAAATAAGAAGTGTGGCAAATATCTGTCACTTTTAGCCACCAGTCTCCAAAATCTGTTCCATTTGGGGGCTGGTCCCTTTCTGCACTGTGGACATAAAGAGGTCCAAAATCTCCTTTTCCATCCTTGGGTAGGTGGATTGTGGCCAGGTAGCCTCCATGCAGGGCAGGAACCATGCAGAAAGGGCACACAGATGCAGGGACAGCCAGGTTAATCCAGGGTGGCAGAGGGGTGCCAGAGTCCCTCAGCAGGGCTGGGAGTAGTCAGGGCAGGGAGGAGTGACAGAGGTGGCCCCGCAGGCCAACCAGTCCCAGGTGACCTTGCTGGGCCCTGTGGTGACAGCAACCTTGTTTCTTGTTTCACCAGTTCTCTGCCCCTCCTCTGAATTCTGTGAGCTGCCCAGTGGCTTCACTTAGTCATAGTTCTGTCACTTCTACCCAAGAATCCTGACTGTCACAGCAGACTAGGGCCCAAAGAAGGCAAGTGGCTTACTCAGGGTCACACAGCAATTCCATGGCAGAGCCAGGCTGTACCTGCTTAAGTTGGCCACCCCTGTCCTAGTGAGCTAGTGTGTCCTTCCCAGCTCTGCCATATCCAAAGTCAAGGACACAGGTGGCTCTCTTGGGAGCCACAGCAGATTTGAAGGAGTAGTGACAAATTCTTAGCTGCTGTGGGACATGAGAAAAGCTCAAACCAGTACCTACTAAGGCACCTCGTTTCTTCCCCTGCTGCTGACCTTCTTCTTAGTTACAGATCCCTTCTGTCCAGGCAACATCTGTGGTTGATGGCTCACGGGCTCCCCCGAGTGGTCACTGGCTGGCAGCAGAAACCCTGGAGGCTTTGACTAGGAGCTTCCAGAATTGAAGACAGAGACCCTGAAAAAGTAAGAGGAGGGCAACTGTGCCTTGGCCTCTGACTCTCATGCATGGTCAGGTAAGGTCAGGCCCCTGGGAGCAGAGGGGGCTCAGACCCAAGCAGTGTTTCAGAGAGTGACTGTGTTCCTGGGACTGGATTCTCCCTGAGGCACTCACCTGTAGGGTTCGGTCCCCGGAGGCCCCTGCCACGCTGGTCTTGGTTGTCCTCTGGATCTGTAAGCCAGGCTCCCCATGTTCTGAGTCCAGTGACATGCATGGGGCTCATCTCCACTTTACGGACTCCAAAAGTAGCTCACAAACTGCTGAGCACCACGCAGAAAGAGAGACGCGTGTGCTGCCGGGCGGGGGTGTGCCTGAGCATGCCTCACGTGCACACACACGCGCACACACACGTATGCACATATGCACATGCATGCAGGCACATGCACACACACCTGCACACATGCATATATGGACACACGTGCACAGGCACAGCCACAACCCACTTTGTCAACATATCATTAGCTGAGCTTCATTTTTCTTTTCCACTTTTTCCTCAGCTGCTCTGGTAGAGCACACAATAAAAAACATAGAACTGGCTGGGCGCAGTGGCTCGCGCCTGTAATCCTAGCACTTTGGGAGGCCGAGGCGGGTGGATCACGAGGTCAGGAGATCGAGACCATCCTGGCTAACACAGTGAAACCCCGTCTCTACTAAAAAATACCAAAAAATCATCCGGGCATGGTGGCGGGCGCCTGTAGTGCCAGCTACTCAGGAGGCTGAGGCAGGAGAATGGCGTGAACCCGGGAGGCGGAGCTTGCAGTGAGCCGAGATCTCGCCACTGCACTCTAGCCTGGGCGACAGAGCGAGACTTCATCTCAAAAAAAAAAAAAAAAAAAAAAAAAAAAAATAGAACTTTAGAGTCATCCAGAATCAAATTAAAATGGAAGTGCTTATTTTTCTTGCACAATTAATTTAACCTCCTGAGCCTTAGTTTCCTCCTCTGTGAAATGGGGCTCAGAATGGTGCTGTGAGGTTAAAGAAGATACACTGTTCAGTTTGGGGAACAGAGGAAGGCTCAGTGGATGAGTGGGGCTTTCTGCCCTCCAAGCTCCAAAGAAGAGGTAGAGGGACCAGGTGTCATCATGGCACCAAGTCCTGCTCTGACATTCAATTCTGTAAATAGGCAAACCTCCCCTAAATGCCTGTGATGAGCCAGGTCTGAAGGTGATGAGTAAGACAGCATTCTCTAGTCAAGGAGAGTACAGCTGTGCAGGAGAGGCAGACACAGACAATTACAGGTCAGATGTGTGTCCTGACAGAAGTCCAGAGAAGGGGCAGAGGGGAGGGAGACATAAAGTCACATAGGGGTGGAGGGAGGGAAGAGAAGTGAGTCTATTAGCTGAGAGTGAAGAAGCATTACAGAGACAGAGAGAGAGAGAGAGAGAGAGAGAGAGAGTGATCGAATACATATACACCATGTAGATATCGTTTGGCATGTACCTGTCTGTGTGTGTGCATATGTGCCTGTATGTGTGTGTGCATATGTGCCTGTGTGTGTGCATGTGTGTCTATGTGTGTGCTTGTGTGCCTGTCTGTGTATGTGCATGTGTGCCTGTGTGTGTGTGTGCATGTGTGCCTGTCTGTGTGTGTGCATGTGTGCCTGTGTGTGTGTGCATATGTGCATGTGTGTGTGTACATGTGGGCCTGTCTGTGTGTGTGTGTGGGATGAGAGGATGGACGCTCTAAATGGAGAGACTTGGAGAGAAGTCAATGATGGAAAAGTCTTTATGAGAAACTCAAGAAAACATGGGCTCCTTGGAGAAGGAGGTTCAAGAAGGAGGAAGTGGTCCAGGTGAGGCTGGAAGGGCAGGTAGGGGAGAAGAGCCATGGAGTTGTCACTGAGGGGCACATTGAAAAATGCAGAAAGGAGGCTGTGCTAGGGAGAAATGAGAAAGGAGGCTCGGCTGGGAAGCCACTGTGAGCGGAGAAGCACATGAGTGGGTGTGAGAACTGCATAGGGCATAGAATCAGCAGGACCTGGTGAAGGCTGGGGTGAGGACATAGAGGAAGGAGGTCAAGGCTGACTCCCTGGCTTCTGGATTGGGTACCTGGGCAGCTGGAGGGAGCAGCCACGGTAAGGAGCACAGGATGGGAGCCAGCCTGCGGGGGCACTGGGAGGAAGCTATAAAGGCAAATCTACTCGAACATGAAATTGAGATACCTGTGAGAGAAGAGGAGGAAGGCAAGGGGTAATCAATGGAGCCCTGGCTTAGGTAGAATTTCTTGTAAGGTGAGAAAGTCCTGGATGGACTTTTCATCCTCGGGGAGTAAAGGGCCACTGAGTGGGGAGAGGGTCGGGGAGGTGGACAGGGCTTCTGATATAGGGTCACATTCTAGAGGAGCTGGGGTGGAGAATGATTCAGAGCTCCCATTTAAGGAGCTCCTCCCCATCCTTCTACATACAGGAGGGAAAGGGGAAAAGACAGCCGGAAAAAAAACGTCTATATCCTGGTTTCTACGTGCAGGGGTCAAGATTATGGTTTTGTAGAATCCAGAAAACCTTGGAGGAGCTATGCAATTCTTGATCTCTTTTATCTACCAGCGTCCAAAACCCTTCCTACTGGGCACTGGTTCCTTTTCACTGTGGAAATAAGAGACAGAAATTCCTTCTCCTCACCCCTGTGCAGATGGAGGGCAGCTATGTGACCTCAGCACTTGAGCATGTTGCTTACCCTTGGAGTCTCTGTGAGATGCGTGATGGCAGAACCCATCTTTATTGATTTGTAGTGAAGATTAAACATGAGAAGCAGGGAAAGGAAGGAAGGCAGGAAGCCCCGCCCCCCTGAGTCCAGTTCTCCCCAGATGTTGGCTGTTATTGTTGTGCTGTCTAAGTCTCTTTTGCTGTGCAGGTTTGCATGTGTGCAGGTTATATTTTCCAGGTGTCTTCTGACATGGTCCAGAGAAAGAGGGACACTGAGGAGCACTGCCTGCAATGACACACTCTGGGACCTTGGCACAGAGCCTGGCAGCTTATGAGTATGCTGAAACAGCTTCCCATCGGGCGAAGCAGCCAGACTCAAGAGAAGCAAGGAAGTTGCACTGAATGTCTAACAATCATCTGTAGTTTTTTGGTAAAAATAACCTATATTCACTATGAGAAATAACCATCACCCACTGTGGTAGGCAGGACATGATCCCCCACTTCTCAGAAAATGTCCTCACTCTAATCCCAGAAACCTGTGAATATGTTACTTTATGTGACAAAGGGGGCTTTGCAGGTTTTGATTCTATTAAAGATCTGGTGGTGGGGACATTATTCTGGTGGGCCCAGGGTAATCACATGAGTCCTTCAAAGTGGAGAACCTTCCTTGGTTTGGGCAGTGAGATGAGATAGGTGGTGTTCTGTTCTTGTCTTCAGAAACACAATATCGTGTGTGTGGGTCTTCTTGGTTTTTCATGTCTACTGTCTTCTCTAAATTTCCTTTCATGCCATATTAGTCTGTTTTGCATTGCTGTAAAGGAATATCTGAGACTGGGTAATTTATAAAGAAAAGAGGTTTATTGAGCTCACCATTCTGCAGGCTGTGCAAGCATGGTCCGGCATCTGCTTGGCTTCTGGTGAGGCCTCAAGAAACTTTTACACATGGCAGAATGTGGAGAAAGAGCATGCATGTCACACAGTGAAAGAAGGAGCAAGAGAGATGCCAGGCCTTTTTAAACAACCAGGTCTCGTGTGAACTCAATGCTGTGGAGCAGCACCAAATCATTCATGAGGCATCCACCCCCAGGACCCAATCACCTCCCACCAGGCCCCACATCCAACACTGGGGATCACATGTCAACATGAGATTTGGAGGGGACGGACACCCAAACTCTATGGCATGCTTTTGTTCTTTTCCATTTGTTCCGTGTGTCCTCTGTGACTCCTGGGTGACACTGGTTGTTAATTCTGTTCTTTGTTGTTTCCAATATGGCTTTCAATGCCTGAGAAGGGTGGGGAGGAGGGTGCTGAGGTGGCCTGGGAGAGACTGCAGCTTCAGCTAAGTTGCATCTGGACACCCCTTCGCCAAATGCTTTCTCTTTCTGCTGCAGAAGCCTGCCTTCGCTCAGCTTTCCGAGTTTCAAAAATGGTGTGGCTCACAGTTCATCTCACTGCAACATGGCCCATCTATGCTGCGGTTCTGTGCTCTCAGCCTCCCTCCCTTCTCATACCCTCAGCTCTTCTCTTAGGAAAAGGGTAGATCAGCAGGGGCCTTCTCTTGTCTCTGCCCTCTCTGGGTCTCCACGACTGCATAACCAATGCAGCAGTCTTAGTGGCTTCAAATAGTCATCATTTGATCATATCTTATGGTTTTGTGGATCAGGAATTTGGGGCAGGCTCTGCTGGGTGCATCTTCTGTCCCACATGGGAATGGCTGGAGCCATCAGTGACATTCAGTTGGTGACTAGTCTGGTCTTGGAGGATCCCAGATGGCCTTAGATTCCTGGGGCCATGGTGGGGACAACTGGAAAGATAGGCTGTCTGGGGTGCCCCCTTTCTCCCTGGGGTCTCAGTGCCTCTTGACATGGTTTCTCCAGCAGGGCAGTTAGACTTTTCTCATGGTGGCTCAGGGCTCCAAGAGACAGGAAGCACAGATTTGAAATAGTCTCTGTAAAGCCCAGGCCAGAACTGACAGAGCATCACTTCTGTTGTCCTGGAGCCGAGGGGAGGAAAATAACTTCTCAATGAGAGGACTACTGAAGAATTCATGGCCGCCTTGGATCCATGCTATAGAGACTCTGAGGGGAGGAGTCAGTAAGCATTTTTCTTGAAGGCAGTAAATATTTCAGGCTTTGAAGACCATACAGTCTCGTTGCACCTACTGCACTCTGCAGTTGTGATGTGGTAACAGCCATAGACCGCATGCCAGTGAAGGAGCCTGGCTGTGTTCCAATAAAACTTTACTCATAAAAACAGCTCGCAGGTCATCGTTTGCCAACTTCTGTTCTAAAGGAACACAGTGAGTCTCTTTGGGGACATTTCCCCTGTCACCTCTAAGTCTTATTCCAATCTACAGATCATTTGATAGGCCTCATAGGACCACATCACTTTCTCTCAGGACTCTGCGTCCTACCTGTGGCCTCGGGAGGTTGTGTGGACACCAGTCTGCTTTGCTTTGGCCCAGATGTCACAGAATGTGTGGCCCATGCACATCGTGGGCTGTAGTTTGGGGCCATGGCCATTTCCGTGTTTGATTGATGGGGTTGGGTTGGGCTTTTTCCCTCTCCTGTGTGTGCGTGTGTGTGTGTGTGTGTGTGTGTGTGTGTGTTGTTTTGAGGAATGCCATTTTTATCTGGAAGTGAAAATTGCTTTTGAATGTGGCTGGGGGAAGTTTTCAAATGTGGTTGGGAGTTCACAAACAGCCCACTGGTCCTCTCCTCTGTCCGCTGTCTTCTAACCCGCCCTCCTTTTCCACTGTTTCTTAAAGTCCCTCCCATTGTGGAGCCACATTATTTTTTTGAGTGGATGTAAGACACAGACGCAGAGTTAGGACCTGGCATGGCAGCTGCAGGCAGCACGTTCTTAGCTACCCATTTCCCTGCAACTACCAGCATCAAGATGCAGGCACCTCCTCCCTGCCTGGGCTCCCCACACTCCAGCTTTCAGTTGCCACCTCAGGGCTATTGCAGAGAGTAATGACAGCTGGTAAGGGAATGGAGCAAGTGGGCACTGCAGGTCCTGCTGGAACCCAAATTCCTTATCATTAGGGTGACAGCACAGCACAGCTCTCTCTTGCCCTCATGATAGGGCAAGAAGGCTCAGAAGGGTGGTTAATGTGCCCAGCAGAAGAGGTGGGAACTTTTGCCTTTGGAGAACTTGGATTTCCCAAAGCACAGCTTACAAGGTGCTCTGAGCTAGAACACCTGCCTGCCTCGCCAGTGTCACCTTGACCAATCCTCTCTCATTCTGTTCACTCTGCCAGGCTGAGTGAACCCATTTTCAACTCAGCAAGTGGGCCACCCTTCATCTTGCTTCTGGGACTCTGCTTCTCTGGTCTCTGTCTGGGAGGGACTGTCCTTTCTGTGCTCTGTCTGGCTAACTCTGAACTTGTCCTTAGAGCTTAGCTCATGCATCACTTTGAAGGGCACCACCACCCCCGCCCCCAGGCCATCCTCAACCCAATCTGTATAATCCCCTTTCCTGGGATGTCTTAGCCCTCCCATTGCCTTCTCACCTTTTCTATCTATTTTTTCTACCCATGAGGCGGTAGGATTTCCAGAGGTGAGGACATTCTATGCTGTGTCCCTGTGATTGGCACAGTGCCTGTCATACAAAAGTCACCCAATAAATATCGGTTAAGAAAATACATAAATGAGACATAGTGATATGCACAGGCAGGTAGAGCTAGAAGAACTCATTTTTGAGTTAAGCCTCCCCAACGAATGATCTAATTTTAAAATGCAAACCTGGAGGCAGAGAGATAAGGGGTCTTTGCAAGCGGGCAGGTTTACACATCACTTGGAAACCAGGACAACTTTGTGCTTTTCATGTGCCTTTGCTGTCTTTGGGCCTCCAAACACCATGCCCTCTCCTTTTGGGGTATTTCTCCTCCACCACTGCATGCCACCTGTGAACTATCAGTGTAGGAGCCCTGCCCTCCCTTAGGCCAAGGGGTGGATGTGAGATCAAGCAGGACCAATTGGGCTTTCTCCTAGGATTCAAAATCTGGGGCAGAGAGACTTAAGGATGAAATTGTATTGATTGGTGGTAACTCATTTACTGCAGTAGTCAAACCTCAGCCAAGTTCTGAATAGTTCCCATTGCCTGTGGCAGAAATAACCAGTGCTGTCCAGGGTTCCACCTCTACTTCTTCCTGGGAACAGACTTAGACTACATTTCCCAGGCTTCCTTGCACTTAGTGGGATGTGAATGGAAGTGATAAGTCCATTTCCCACTGAATGGGATAACTCCATTTCCTCTGAATGGAGAGGATTCCATTCAGCCAATATAAGATGAGGCAGACTAAGGACCTAGAACAGAGAGAAGCCACAAGATGGAAAGAACCTGGGTGGCTAAATGACTGTAGAGTAAAGAGCCACCCTCCCACCTACCCCTGGTCTGATAAGGCTATGACACGTTGAAGTGTATTAAGCTACTGAAATGTTGGGTTCCTTATTATGAAAATTACTCTACCTCCATTAATTCTGGTTGTGCCCATTTCTGAGCCACCAGCCGTCCCATAGATTCTTTCCAATAAATTTCTTTTATACTCAAGGTTTTCTACCCATGGCCACATTTTGTTGTTTGCAATCAAAGGACCCTCATGATGTGACTTGGCGGTGGCTACAGAGACCATTTTCCAAAAGTAAGGTCCAGAGGGGTGAAGTAAATAGCCCATGAACAAACACATGTAAATGGCAGATCTGAGCCTGGAACCCAGACCTCCTGACTCCTCATCAACCCCCTTTCCACTGCCCTGGGATCTATCTTGCCCAGAACATAAATCTGGATTCCTGTGATGGCAGCAAAATGCACAGTGTCACCTGCATGCATCGATTTTGCCCAGAGGACCCTGCACCTGCACTGGGGGCTCGGAGGAAGGATCGATGTGGGGCCCAGATCTTTGGCTGTAAATCACAGCAGAGCGAGCACAGCAGAGCTGTTTTCTGGCAATAAATTCACCTCCAGCCAGCAGCCCAGCTTTTCTTCTTTCATGATTCTACCTTGTAGATCAGACACTGTTTGAAAGAGAGAGTGGGACCATTCCTTGCCTCGTTTATTTTCCCCTAATACTTTTAAAGAAACTTAATTTTGAAAAAGAATTTAGATTCACGGAAGAGTTGCAAAGATAATACAGAGAGGTCCAGTATACCCCTTGCTCAGCTTCCCCGCATGTTAACATCTTCCATAATACAATCATTAAAACTAAGAAATTAGTATCAGCACTGGTAGTAATTCAGCTACAGGCTTGATTTGGGTTTCCCCAGTATTTCCACTGATGTCCTTTTCCATTCCAGGGTCCAATCCAGGATATGATGGTCATCCTATCTCCTTCACATCTGCCAACCTGTTAGAGATTTTCAACCTTTCCTTGTTTTTCCTAACATTGAGAGATTTGAAGAGTATTAGTCTGGTGTTTTGTAGACTGTCCTTCAGGTTGAGTTTGTCTGATATTTTCTCATTAAGAGAGTGTTGTTTTGGATTTGGGAGAAGAATAACACAAAGACGAGCACCCTTCCCTTTGCACCATGTGAAGCTGCACATGATATCAATATGATTGATTAGAAGTGATGAGAACTTTGGTCACTCAGTTTAGGTGACATCTGCCAGGTTCCACCACCATGCGGTTTACTTTTTTCCCCTCTCCATACTTGATTTGTCATGAGTGAGTCACTAGGTCTAGCCCACACTCCAGGAGAGAATTTTCCCTCAACACCTTTGAGACATGAACAATGCCCCCTGGGGTCTGATGACCTCCTGCTCAGCCCTAGGGAAACGGGAGGGCCAAGCCAGTGGCCCTGGCTCAGCTGCAACTGAGTCCTATCTTCTACAACGCTGCTCAGCTGCCCACTTGCCGCTCAAGGACAGGAAAGAGGCTGGTTGAGAACTGGCCTCTTGTTAAGAGCCTGGTGAAGGCTGGCAGGTTGGGGCCAGGTGGGGATGCTGAGGAGGTTTGGGGGTGCTGGGGCCACCCCTTCTCCCTCTCGTGGTTCCTCCCTACCTGCAGCAGAGAGCCCCAGCTTCCCCCTTTGGGAAGCTGAGAGGTTCAGAGAGCACACAGACTTGGGGTTCTAGTCTTTCAGGAGTCTGGGATGTTGGTGCTCCTCCATCTGGCAGGCTCTGGATGATGGAGCCAACACAAAAAGAAAAATGGCCACGTGGGAAATAAAGAGCTGTTTTGTCTGGTCAGATGCCCAGAACCTCCAGTGTGAACCTTTGGTTAAAACAAACAAACAAACAAACAAACTCCATTGAAGAGAAAAACTTCCAATCAAGGGCAACTCATTTTTGGAATGTGGAGTCTCAGGCGTGCCCTGGGAGAAGAGGAGGCAGAGGCTGGACCTGTCGGGCACAATCTGGGCACACTTACCTAGATCAACCCACTACCTGCCTGGTCACAGGTGGGCAGAGAGAGGCAGGCCTGCTTCTAGAACAGTAGTTCTCAACTTGAGTTACATGTTAGAATCTCCCACAGAGCATCAAAAAGTATTCATTTCCCGGGTTCTGCCTCTAAAATGACTATAATTTATTATTTCTGAGTGGGGTTTGGAAATAAGCATTTTTAAAATAATCCTCAGGTGATTGTTTCCCCACGTGTTGAGCTATGATTGTAGCCCATTGCTTTGCTCCTCAAAGTGTGGTCCTCTGACCAGCATCAGCTGGGAGACTTAGACTAGCCCAGCCCTGGGCGCCCTGGCACAGCTGAGTCAGAAGCTGACTGTTAACAAGATCCTGGGGAAGTTTGGGAGGCGCCGGATTAGCAGGTAGGGTGTGCCTTCTGGATGGGAGCAGGGGAGCGGCTGTCCCCCCATGGAGGAAGCACAGAGCAGGGCTAGAACGTGGGCATCCACCTTTGAAACAGTCACAATGCCTTCCAGCAAATGCTGCGGACGCTGACCAAACAGCTTAGCAACCCTCCTCCCATGACGGGGACAAGCATCAGGCAGGTGCTGGGAGAAGCTGCCAGTGTTTCTCAACATGTCTGCCTCCCCGGGAGGGGCAGCATGGGTGGAATCCCCCAGCTTCCCATGGACGGGACAGAAACGTCAAGAGGGACAAACACCTTCTCATCAGTGGGTCCTGCCTCCTTTACCTCTCGCTGCAGGCCTTCCTTGGGCAAGCCCTGTTTAAACCCCTCTGGGACTCAGCTGCCTTCTCTGTAAAGTGGAAGCAATAATGATTTTCTTGTGGGTTGGTCACTGATGAGATGGCACAGGTGAAAAGCTGGGCCTGGTGTTCAGTACTGGTGAAGGCACGGTCAAGGCCTGCTTGGAAAAATGTATTCGAGCCAGGGGCACTTCTTTGGGCCCAAATGAGTCAATTCCTCCCGCCTCCTAAGCAGTACCTCTCTCCCCTCCCATACCCCTCCTCTACCCCGTCCTTCTCCCCTCTCCTCCCCTCCCCTCCCCTCCCCTCTTCTCTCTTCCCCTCCCCCTCCCATCCCCTACCTTCTCCTTCCCCTTCCCCTCCTTGTCTCCTCTCCTCTTCTCTCCCTCCTTCTCCTCCTCCCCATCTTCTCCTCTCCTATCCTCTCCTCTCCTCTCCTCTCCTCTCCCTCCTTCTCCCCTCCCCTCTCCTCCTTCTCTCTTCTCTCTCCCCACTCCTCTCCTCTCCTCTTCTCTCCTCTCCCCTCCCCTCTCTCCTCCTTCTCTCCTCTCCTCTCCTCCCTCCTCCTCCTCTTCTCTCTCCTCCTCCTCTCCTGTCTCCTCCTCCTCCTCTCTCCACTCTCCTTCCTCCTCCTCCTCCTCTTCCTCTCCTCTCCTCTCCAGATGTCATCTCCGATGAAGTTTTGACCTTACTTTTGAGGGTTCCAACTCTGCCAAGACAGCACAGCCCACCTCTCATCAGGAGGCAGAGCGACTGTCACTGAGGCTCATATCATGCTGGTTTCATCAATATCTCTACTTTTGATGTGTTTGGCAAAGTGGCTCCTGAGAGGTACACGGGAACAAATACAAGCACCTGCTCTGTGCCACCACCTTGAAACCCACTATTTCCTGTAATCTTCCTGAGAACACTGTGATGTGTGGATTATCATCCCCTGGGCAGATGTGTGAGGAGCTGCAGATCAGAGAGGGGGAGTAACCTGCCCGCACTCACACAGCACTGGAGCCCACTGTGAAGCTGGGGTTCGGATCCCGTCCTCGTTCTGTGAGACTCCGAAGCCTGCTCCTTTTGCGAACCCTGCCCCTTTCCCTTTTCCCTTTCTCCCTTCCCTCCATCTGTGTTTTTGGTTAAACAAAACAGTTAATTTTTACTCAAAGTGAAAAATAACAGAATAGGAAGATACAATTCCATAAAGAACTATAAATCAATGCAACTGCTAGAAATTAGCTGCTGCTTTACCCAGCCCTGGGGGTGCTACTCCCCTGCCTGTCATTTGCAGCAGAGCCTGTGATATAAAAAAAAAAAAAGTTCTGAATCCCGTAACGAAGCATCAGAGATGAGAAGGGTTGAAGGTTCTGTGCTCCCATCCAGCTTCTCTCATCCCAGCCTCCACCACCCTGACAGGTCTGTCCCCAGCAGAAAAGCCAAAATCAGGGGTGGGGGAACTCAGGGGAAGGGGGTCCCCACCCCACCCCACCCCTTAGCATCAGTTTCTGCTGGATCTTGAAGTTTGGAAATTTGAGAAGCATGAAGTTCATGTTTATCTGGGTCAATGGGAATAAAATTCAGATTTTTTTTAGAAATGTCACCTAAAATAAGCTTTTCAGACCAACCCGTCCCACTTCCTAAACTACTTCCTAGCCCTGCTCTCACATGATGCTCCCCGCACTGCATGCCAGACCTTGCCCCCTCTTGGTTGAAACTGTGGTTTTGTTGAGGGATCTTAAGTCTGAACTTGGGCCAGGAAACCGAGGAGTGCTCCCTGGGACCACCCACCCTCCTCCCCACCAGGTTCCCAAAGAACAGACGTGCATGAAGGAGGCAAAGGAGGTGGAGACACAGCGTGCCATGGCTAAGATAGGGCCTCAGCTCCAGTGGGCGGTTTGTGTAAAATACAACAAACCCGGTGAGCTGGAGTTACCGCCCCCGGGACCGCTTAGTGCACTTCCCCAGAAACCCTCCCTGTTTCTCCTTCCCACTCCGGTGGGAAGAAAAGCCCCATGGGCCATGGAAGCAGAGCAGAGGGGCCCCCAGGAAGGCTTCCAGAGGGAGAGGTGAAGGGGGCGGCTTCATGGCTTCAGGCTCTGGCCTTTGCTACCCTGGGAAAGCCTGAGAGCTGCTGCTAGCTGAGCACGGGGACCTGTTTTATAGCCCAGCCTGGTGGAATCTGGGCATTTGTGATAGGAGGGGTTGTTCTGAGTGTCCCAAACAGGTCCTCATGAGGTCAGCCATCCTGGGTCTTGGGGGTCCCAGTGTGTGTGCAGCCACCAAACACACCTTGGGCCGGAGTGTCCTGCATGATTAGGTTGTTGCGTCTATGACACAAGAGAGGATGCTGGAACCATTGTGAAACACAGCCCCATAGACAAATACATGGATTTTTAGATCTTAAGGAAGTTGATCACTTGGGCCCCTGGAGTCTGCCCATCACCGAGTTGGCACATCCAGGCCACAAAGGCTGGGAAAGGGACCTGGGACTAGAGACCCCACTACCTCCGACACCTCCTCAGGAGCAGCACTCTCCAGGTTTCGGTGGGCCAGGAAATGGGCAGAAGAATATTGGCAGTCCTCACCTGCTCCCGCTGGTTTGTGACTCTCTCCCCAGCCAGCATCTTGCTCTAACTTAGCCTGAGCACTGCTCTGTGAGGTACTCATTTGGCAGACTAGGACCCTGAGGCTTGAGCCTCCCAGGCCTGGAATTCCCATGAACAGCCTCCTGGGACTCCCATCTCGCAGATCCTGGGCACAGAGTGCAGCTAACTCTCCCAGCGCAGAGCCAGCTCTGGGGAAGGAGGAAGGGAATCCTGTCCAGCCTGTAGCACTGGGTGGAATACAATGGCAGGCAGCACTGGAGACCCTGACTCAGTGGGTCTGAGGAGGGCACGGGAATCCATCTTTCTAACACGTTCCCAGGTGGACCTGCTGCCATCCACAGCCGACTTAGGGGACCAGGGCTCTGCAGCTGTGCTCTGGACTCCGGCACACATAGGCGTTAGGGGCTCTTGTTTGGATTTAGGGGTCTGGTGAGCCCTGAGATGCTGCATTTCTAAAAGGCTCCTGGTGCGGCCAGGGCTGTTGGTCCGAGGACCACACTTCCCACCCCAGTGGGCAGGCCTTGGTCATTGCAGGTGGGAGGATGCAGGGAGGCGGCTGGGCCAGCTCTCCTCCTGCCCCCTGCTGCTGGGCCTCTCTGCGAAGCAGGGAAATCAGATGTAAAGGCCAGTGAGAAAGGGACAGCCTGGGGACATCTTGCCCATCCTCCCCCATCCCAGAGGCCGGCCCTGTATGAGCCTCCCCAATCCCAGAGGCCCGCCCCCCATGAGCCTCCCCCATCCCAGGGGCCCACTCGCATGAGCCCCCTAACCCAGGGGCCGGCCCCCCATGAGCCTCCCCATCCCAGAGGCTGGCCCCCCATGAACCTCCCCCATCCCAGAGGCCGACCCCCCATGAGCCTCCCTCATCCCAGAGGCCGGCCCTGCATTAGCCCCCCCATCCCAGGGCCGACCCCCCACGAGCCTCCCTCATCCCAGAGGCCGGCCCTGCATAAGCCTCCCTCGGAGCTGCCCTTGCCCGTCGGAAGAGTTGTGCTCCAATGGGCCCAGAGGACTTTTCGGAGGACTTCCCCTCACTTCAGTTGCCATGTGAGCGGTGGCACATCTCTGCAGACCCCCAGAGGTGGATGTGGCCTTCTGCTGGCTGCTGGGCACCCCCCCAGGCCTGGCTGGCTCCCTGCGTTACAAGGGAGGCCTCATCTTCCCTCAGAGCCCTGCTCAGCCCCGGCCTGGGTGGTAAAGCCCTGGGGCCCAGAACGCCTAATCCCTGTGGGTGCAGTGCGTTAGCTTCCAAGGGCAGCCATAACAAATTACTATACATGGAGGGACTTCAAACAACAGAATGTTGTTTCTGGAGGCCAGAAGTCCAGTCCTGTGGGGTCATGCTCTCTCTGAAGGCTCCAGGGGAGGATTTTCCTTGCTTCCCTCTTAGTTTCTGGGGCTTGCCCGCAATCCTTGGCTTGTAAATGCATCACCCCAGTTTCTGCCTCGCTCCACATAGTCTCGGTCTTCCCTCTGCATGTCTGTGTCTCTGTGTCTGAATCCCCCTCTTCTTTCTCTTAAAGGACATCATTGATTGGATTTAATGACCATCAAACCCAATATGACCTCAACTTGACTACATTTGCAAATATTGTATTCCCAGATAAAATCACATTCACAGGTATCAAGATTAGGACTTGAACAGATTTTTCAGGGACACACAATTCAGCTCATAGCTGCCTCTCTGTCCCCCAAGACCCATGGAGTGTAGCTGGAAAGGATCCAGCATCAGGCTGTACCTTGAGCCGGAAGCAGCCCCCTCTCCAGATGGTCTAGACATGGCCAGATGCCCCAGTGCTGCTAATTCTCAGTGCTCCGTCACCCTCCCTCCTCCTGGCCTCCAGCAGAGCCTCTTCAGGCCAACAGGTTTGCAAAAAGAGGAGGGAGAATTTGTTATTCAGTCCTCTGTGTGTGGTCCTCACATGGCTCCCTGGGCACCCTCCGTTTTCAGAGCATGTTTGTATCCAGGTCTCCATCTCATTGTGAGCCAAGGATCATTGACTCCATTGTACAGATGGGGAAACCGAGGCTCAGAAAGGGCAAATTGCTTGCCCAGTGTCACACAGCCGAAAGGCATAGCTGGGACTTGAAACCGGGTCTTCAGAAGCCAAGTCTAGGATAACTATTGATCAGCTCCTTCAGTGACATCAAATGGAGGGGTCCTGTACATGTTGGGGACAGGCATATGACAAGGGGACCTCTGACTGGAGCAGGACTGGCGCTCACTGATGTGCTGCAGAGGGTGAAATGGTCACTTCTCCCGCCATCCGCCCGCCCCGCATGCCCTGCCGGATGACACATGGATAAGATGTCGTGAGAATGATCTCCCTAGGGACATAAATATCCCCCTCTTGATAGCCCGGCACCCTGCTTTCATATTGTTATGGCAATCTTTTTTCATTTTTTAGCATCTGCTGTTCAGAACGCTTCATACCTTGAATAGAGAATGAAGTGAAGGCATAAATCAGCAGCACAGCACCCGCCTGGCCAGCTCCCGGGGTCTGTGCCGGGCCACCTCCGCTGCTTACTGCCGCTGATCTAGGAGCTATTGTAACTGCTGCTTGGTTTTAAGGCCTGTTGATGTATTGGTGGCTTTTTTATATGTGGTGGGTCATTTGTGTGACTGATTTTGTGACTCACGCGCCCGCTGCAGGATGCCCTGGAAACAGGTCTACCAGCTGCGCTCTCAGGATGAAAACATGTGGAGAGCAGACTGGCCAGAGAGGGACCGCCATCACAGTCCCCTCCTCCACTGCCTGCATGGGCCAATTGGACATGGTTGGCCCAGAAAGAAAACGGGAAAATTGATGGAATTCAGGTGTCAGTCTTTGACATCGAAATCCTTTCTCACCCAGTACGGAGTAAATGGTGTGGATGAAGGTAAATAGCAGCTTATGCTCTAAATAGACTCCGAGTAAACGTTCTTGTGCCACCTGTTAGAGTTTTAGCAGGCGGGGGAATCCCTGCGTAGACTTTTCAACATGACAGTGAAAAAAAGAGAGAGGGAGTTGTTGTTCAGTTTCCAGAAGCAGAGTAGCTGAAACAGCTGGGTAATAGGGTTTACGTGTGCTTCATCACCCCACTGGGATGAGTCTGGTCTGCTGTGTATTGCTGGCAACGTTCACTGTCGCAGTGGATTTGCACAAATGCCCAAGTTTACAGGTATTGTCCGGAGGGGTGGACACAGGGAGACGCTCCTCTGCGGCAGAGAATACTCCATGGCTCTGCGTCTGAACAATTCAGCAGTTAGAGAAGGTGAATCCGTTTCTGATTTTAACATGTTCCCTTTTCCCTTTTTTCTTTCTCTCCTTCTTGCCTGTCTTTCTTAAAACAGAAGGCTATACATTATTCAAGATACTAAGAGGTTTAAAAACAAATAAAATAAGTAAATACAACCCTATCACCCAGCGTAAGAAATAAAACATTGCATACGCATTAAAACCACCAGTGTTCCCACCCCAGCCGCCTCCTGCTTTCCATGCCGCAGGTGACCTCTTTTCACTTGAATCAGATGCTCTTTAATTCCACACATTTTTGTAGCTTAAGCAACTCACAGTATGGTTTTGTGTTTTACATTTCCTATAAATCATGTCATTTGTCTATTATAAATAATAGACATTATTTCATAACTAGGTTTTTTCTTTTTTGGGGTGGGGGGCGATGGAGTTTCACTCTTGTTGCCCAGGCTGGAGCGCAATGGCACAATCTCAGCTCACTGCAACCTCCGCCTCCTGGGTTCAAGTAATTTTCTTGCCTCAGCCTCCTGAATAGCTGGGATTACAGGCATGTGTCACCACGCCCAGCTAATTTTGTATCTTTAGTAGAGACGGGGGTTTCTCCATGTTGGTCAGGCTGGTCTCGAACTCCTGACCTCAGGTGATCTGCCCGCCTCACCCTCCCAAAGTGCTGGGATTACAGGCATGAGCCACTGCACCTGGCCTAACTAGGTTTTTTCTTTCAACATTGTTTATGGGATTGATCTGGGTTGATACATGTAGTTCAGGTTCAACCATTTTTACCGCAATAAGCATTCCATTATATGAAACTCACAAGTGATCCATTCTCTTTTTGATGAATTTCCATGTGTTTGCTATTAGAAACCATGACTGTGAGCTTCTTTCTTCATCTCCAGCCTCCTGACCCAACCTCCAGGATGGCAGCAGCACTACACTTAGCACATCCTGGGGAATAATGCTCCCGCTGCCTGTCGGGGAAGAGCATAGCGCGTCAGCTGCCCTCTGCCTTTCAAAGAGATGCCCTTAATGTCAGTTGCAGGGAGGGAGGCCTCCTGCCCTTGGCTTCCCACAGGGTGCAGAGAGTGCATCGCCCTGGCCTCAGCCTTGCGTTTTGTCTCTAGGCAGGCAAGTGCACTGAGTCCTCCAACCCTCATGTACTCATGTGCTCAGTAAAAATGCTGGAACCAGAGCTATGTGCGTCAACTCAGATAAATCTCATCAACAATGCTGAGTGAGAAAATCTCATGGTGGAAGAATGGACACGATGTGATGTTGCACACAGAATTTAAAACCCAAGCAGAGAGGGTTTCCTTCGCGGAGCTAAGCTGGTGAGATGGCACAGGACAGTGCTGGAGGGTGGTGGGGTCGGGCAGAACGGGGGGCTTTCAAACTATGTTCTGAGGACCTTGGAGCTGCCATGGTGGTGGCGGTTCCTGGGTAACCCCTCCCCCACGATTTCAGGAAAGCCAGCCCCCAAAGGGAATCGTTTGACTGTGTTAGGACCCCAGCTTTGCTTCTGTGCTCTTTGGCAAGTTTCATGCCACTCTGGGCTTTCCTATGTCTGTCTAGAATGGGGATAACGATAGTCCCCACGCATGGGGTGGCAGTGAGGAGGACTTGACAGTGCCCAGCACATAACATCCACCAAATTCATTGGGCTCTTTTATGATCATTTACCATTATCTGGTATATTACTCAGGGTTCTCCAGAGGAACATAACCATAGAATATATACAAGGTTGACCTTTGAACAACTCCAGGGTGAGGGGCACCAATCCCTCTTGCAGTTAAAAATCTGCATATAACTTTTGACTTCCCAAAAGCTTAACTACTAATAGCCTACTGCAGAGCAGAAGTCTTCTCAATACCATAGACAGTTGATTAATACATAAATAGCCTAGCATCTACATATATTTTATACATTAATAATATACCTGTGATGGTTAATAAGAGTGTCAACTTGATTGGATTGAAGGATGCAAAGTATTACCAACTTGATTGGATTGAAGGATGCAAAGGAGATTACCATCTGAGTCAGTGGACTGGGAGGGGCAGACCCACCCTCAACATGGGTGGGCACCATCTAATCAGCCGCCAGCACTGCCAGAATAAAAGGTAGAATGTGGAAAAACTAGACTGGCTGAGTCTCCTGGCCTCCATCTTTCTCCCATGCTGGATGCTTCCTGCCCTCAAACATTGGACTCCAAGTTCTTTAGCTTCGGGACTCTTGGACCTTCAACCATAGGCTGAAGCCTGCACTGTTGGCTTCCCTACTTATGAGGTTTTGGGACTTGGACTGGCTTCCTTGCTCCTCAGTTTGCAGATGGCCTATTGTGAGACTTCACCTTGTGATCGTGTGAGTCAATACTCCTTAATAAACTCCCCTGTATATATATACATCTATCCTATTCTGTCCCTCTAGAGAACCCCGACTAATACATACCTAACTTTATCTGATTTTTTTGTTTGTTTGTTTTTTAAGACAGGGTCTTACCCTGTCACCCAGGCTGGAATGCACTGGCGCGATCACGGCTCACTGCAGCCTTGACCTCCTGGGCTCAAGTGATCCTCCCACCTTAGCCTCCCAAGTAGCTGGGGCTACTACAGGCATGTGCCACCACACTCAGCTAATTTTTGTATTTTTTGTAGAGATGGGATTTCACCACATTGCCCAACCTGATCTCAAACTCCTGGACTCAAGTGATCTTCCCACCTCGGCCTCCCAAAGTGCTGGGATTACAGGCATGAGCCACTGTACCTGGCCACTTTTTCTTAAATTTTCCAATATTTCTAGGCTATAGGCTATGTGGTTTATCTTCCAGTTTTTTCACATTGTCATAAATTCTTCAAAAATTTTTTCAATCTATTTGTTGAAAAAAAATCTGCAAGTAAGTGGACACATGCCATTTAAACTTGTGTTGTTCAAAGGTCAACTACAGACATGTAAGAGGGGACTTATTATGGGAATTGGCTCATGTGCTCATGAAGGCCGAAGAATCCCTTAATCTGCCATCTGTAGGCTGGAGAACCAGGAAATTGGTGTGAATTCAGTCTGGGTCTGAAGCCAATGTTGCAACTCAGTCAGAAGCCTGAAAATTGGGGCCACTGGTGTGAGTCCTGGAGTCTGAAGGCCCAAGGTCCTAGAGCTCTGATGTCTGGGGCCAGGAGAAGGTGGATACCTGAGCTTCAGAAGAGAGAGAACTTACTTTTCCTGTGCCTTTTTTGTTCTGTCCGGGCCTCAACGTGTAGGATGCTGCCCGAGCTGAAGGCGGAGCTGCCTTCCTCTGTCCACTGATTCACCTGCGAATTTCTTCGGAAACACCCGCATAGATGCACCCGGAAAGTTTTTACCAGCCAGCTGAGCATCCCTTAACCCAGTCAAGTTGACACATAAAATTAACCATCACATCTGATTTGTAGATTTGCTTTCATGTTAGTTTTACTTTGAAGAAAAATGTTCACTTGCTTAAACAAAACGTTTGAAAACTCCTGACCTCATACCTCCCCCTCATGGACAGGAGAAGGTACGGAGAACAGAGGTGTGTTATGACCCAGCCAGGCTCCAGTCACTCGTGGGTCCAGCCTGTCCAGCGCTGGCCCTGGGGCTTCTGGCTGGTCACTTTGCTTCTTGGGGCCTGGGCTTCCTGTGGGCTGGAAGATCCTGCAGGCCCCTCCAGTGCTGGCATTCTGAGGCATGCCCTCTCCTCTCCAGCGACCGCAGAGCCAGGAAGGACAGGACAGACAGAATGAGTAGGGGGACCTGGAAACTTGGAGTGTGGTCTGGGAAAACAGACCCAACCAGGACATCGAGCCCAGTGTCCCATCATAGGCTCAGTGCCTGCAAACAAGTCCCAAGCCCCATGCTCCTTGGCAGGCAGGATGGTGCAGGCCAATACTGCATGTCTGCAGGAACTGCTGGTAAGATGACATTGCAACATCAAAGGCACTGCAGAGATGCCTCTTCTTGCCATTTTGGGTTCAAGGGGTGAGGCTCAGGTCTCCCAGGCACAGAGGAGCGAATACCTGGGCCTACTGAAAAGGACTGGTTCAGTGTTTCTTGGAGAACAAGATCAAGGTCCCCTGGTGGGGGCAGCACTAGCCCAGGAAGCTAAAAACCCACACTCAAGTTCCTACAGCCCTTGGGGAGGAATCTTTCATAGGACATGGGAGATGGACTCTTTTGTAGCTAGAAAGACCTTACAACATCCCCAGGTACATAGGGGTCTAAGACTCTTCCCAGAGCCGGGCTGGTCTTTAGTTCTCAGGAGTCTGTGATTACCAGAACCTGGAGGCAGCCTTGCCTTCCAGCACTGAGGCCCTGGAGGAGGCCTGGAGGGAGTGGAATCTGGCATGTTCCTTCCCTAGCAGAGGCAGCTGTTCGAGTGATTCAATCGCCTTGGGCAGCTTCCTGGTCTCCAGGGCTGGGCCAGCAGAAGGGTGCACACTCAAAACAGCACCATCGGTTTGGCCCAAGGTCCCTTCCTCAACTGTCTAATTATGCACACATAATTACTTCCCATGTTTACCACTGTTCTAGGTCCTGGAGACAGAGCCATGTTTTCCTGCAGCTTACAAATAACAAGAAAAAGAAGTGAAATCTGTTCTCTCAGGTGGTGACAAGAGCTAAGTGGCAGACGGGATGGGGAGCCTGGTGAAGGGGTGGAGCATATGAGATGGAGAGGCCAGAATGAGCTCCCCAGGTAGGCAGCAGCTGAGTAAAGATGTGAGGGAGGGAGGCAGCCATGTGGATGGGTGGGAGGAGAGCAGTCCAAGCAGAGGCACAGCACGTGCAAAGGCCCCAAGGCAGGACCTGCCTGGCCTGTTGAGGAGTATCAAGGAGGCCAGTGTGGCTGGAACACATGAATGAGCATGAGAGTTGTAAGAGAAGAGGTCTGGTGGCAACAGACTGAGGGGCACCTAGAGTCTTAGGAGTCATGGAGTTCTGCTCTTCTTCTATGAGATGGGCCATTGAGAGAATTTAGCAGAGAATTACAAACATGAAAGTCCCAAATTATGAGCATGTAAGTTTAATCTTCTTCTTTTTCCTAATTCAATTTAACCCAGTTCTTCTAGTGTGGTGTAGTTTTGTATGGGGTTGTATTAGAGTTCTCTAGAGAAACAGCAATAGGAAATACATTTAAATGAGGATATTTATTTTAGGGAATTGGCTCACACGGTTATAAGGCTGACAGATCCGAAGATCTGCAGTGAGTTGGCAAGTTGAAGACCCAGGACAGCCAATAGTGTAGTTCCTGTCCATGTCCGAAGGCTTGAGAACCAGGAGAGCTGATGGTGTCGTTGTAGCGTAGAGGCAGGAAAAAGCCAATGTCCCAATTCTGAAGTAGTCAGACAGGAGGAATTCTCTTACTCGAGAGAACTGAACTTTTTGTTCTATTCAGGTCTTCAACCAATTAGATAAATGTTGCAAAAACATTGTCATAGAAACACTCAGAATAATGTTTGATCAAATATCTGGGCACACTGTGATCCAGTCAAGTTGATGCAAAAAATTAACTATTACAAAGATTGTAATAAAGAACACAGATCTCAACTTTGCTATTTCCCAGTTGCATGACCCACAGGGACATTACTTAACCTCTTTAAGCCTCAGTTTCTTCATCTGTAAAATGGGGACAGAGTTTACTTCATAGGCATTCGACCTGCACAGTCGTACTTAGATGGACCCATGCTTGCTTGAATGCTCTGCTGTTGAAATTCTTAATAAATTTTAAATAATTTGTTAATAATTCTTAACAATCTTTAACAAAGGCTCCACATTTTAATCTTACATTGCACCCCACAGATAATGTACCCAGTGCTGAAGAAGGATAATAACCTTAACTTCCTCTCAGGGTGCTTGTGAAGGTCAAATAAGAAACCACAGGTAAAGCACTCAGCACCTTGCCTGACACAGTATCTGCATCATAAACCCAGCTGTCATTATTGCTAACAACATGTGCAAGCCCCTACTTGGGGCCAGACCCTCAAGTCCACAGAGATGCACATGACTCCTGCCCTGAGGAATTTGTGGTTTATGGTTCGGGAGTTAATGGATTCAGGTAGAACAGCCTGGGTCACGCCCATCCAGGTAAAGGCATCCCCCAGGAGGAAGCCTCCTGATTCTTCACTCCTGTTGGAAATTGAGGACGTTGGAAGGGTCCTAGGCAGGGAGAGGTGATGAGGGAAAGGGCCCAGAAGGTCTCAGTAGCTGGGGAAAGAGCCGCTTGGAGAGTGGCATGGGAGGTGTGGAAAGGAAGCCCAGAGCTGGGTGCTGATTAGGGACTGTGACCAGCCAGGCCCTCCAAGGCCACATCCCACTGGCCTGGAGCCTGAGAGGCTGAGAGCCTGCTCACTGGCTGTGTCCCCTGAGTAGGCTCCACATATCTGTAAGCCCCAGGTCCTCACTAAGTAAGTGGGAGACATGACCCAGATGAGGACGAATACACACAGAATGATACCCCACAGAGGGCAAAGGTTATTGTGCAATCAGGAGTGGGAGGAAGGGGCTTCTGGAATGCCTGAAGATGTGAGGCACCCATGAGACTTAAAACCTTCGCTTTAAATGCCAGGAAACCACAAGGCACTGTTCTCTCCTGTTCACTTAGCAGAGGGGCCCCAACCTAGCTCCCTGGGCTCCCAGCCCCACCTCACACCCTCCTTGCCAGTCTTTTACCCCCCAGGAACTCAGAAAGATTATTTTAAATTGCAAATCAGATCATATCACTTTGTTCTGCAAAACCCCCTGGGGCTTTGAGACTGAAATGCTTACCCCATGTATGCCCCCTCCATGTCTGTGACCTCATCTCCCACCACTGGCCACTCAGTTACAGCACTGGGGATGGCTGGCTTTTTCTATGCATGGAGTCTCTAGCACCTGCCATCTTGGGGCCCTTGTCCTTGCTGTTTCCTCTGACTGGAGTAATTCCTGTCCTCTATGGCTTGCTCCAGCACTCCAAATGCCCCTCCTCAGACAGGCCAACCCTCACCCCATCCCCTCCCCCATCTTGAACTTAATGACCATCATTGCCTTTTCACCTGGCTGTGTCATCATTCATGTATTATAACATGACCTATCATTATAGTTCCCTTGTTTATTTTCTGTCTCTCCAGCCAAAATACAAGCTCCACACAGATGGATACTTTTACCTTACTTATGTTGTATTGTATCTCCACACCTAGGATTGTGCCTGCACAGGATATTTCATAAGTGATAGATTCCTGCTTTATAGATACAGAAACTGAGGTTCGATGAGATCACATCCTTTGCCGATAACCCACAGCTCTGGAGCTGAGACTGGTGGCTGGGCAGTGTGGTGTGCTGGCAAATGTCTTAAACCTGGCTCTCCTGGAAAAGGGGAGGGCCCGGCTGCATTTGCTGAAGTCCATGGTGTAAATACTTCCACCGTGTCCGATTTCAAGTCACCAAGGTGACCTCACTGAATGCGAGGTTCGGAAGGATGCGTCCCTGGGCTCTGGAAGGAAGCCAGTGTCAGCCAAATCAGGACCCACTGCCCGGCTACTTCCTATTCCTTCATTTTCTTCACTCTGCACTTTGAGTGAAATAAGTCCTTCTTCGCTTTCCCCTCTAAATCCCAACTACCTCACTCCGCACTGAACACATCAGGTGAAATAACTCCTTCACTTTCTCCCTTCAAATCCTATCTCATACTGAAGAAAACAGTCCGAGCCAAGTCTCTGCATGCCTCTGGGCCTCAGTTTCCCCGTCCATAGGGTGGGATGACTTCTAAGGCCTGGCTCTCCCCCATCATCCTTGCCTGAAGTCTGGGAGCCTCGGTCTTGCGCAGTGCCCCTGTCGACCACCAGGGGACAGTCTTTCCCCACCAAAGACGCTGGCCTCGCCAGGTCCCCGTCGGTGTCCTCCTTGGACACAGCCTGGGTATTGCAGGCCCTACCTGGCTTATGAATCAGCGATTGTGCCCAGCCCCGAGCGGGCATTTGCAGGAAGGGCCCATTGTTTGCAGTGAGGCCTTTTGTTCCAGCAGTGGCCTGGGGAACTGGGATTGGGCTGGGGGCCTGATTGGTTCCCAGGGGCCCCTGGTGGGTGTTGGGGTGTGGACCCAGGCGGACCCCTCTCCGCTCTCCCCGCTGCCCGCCCCAATCCCATCTACCAGGCTGCTGTGCCGGGCACTGCTTACCTATGCCTCAGCTCTGTCCGAGGTTCTCGCCCCTGCAGACCTCCTCTGCCACCCTCTGAGGCCCGTAGCACGTGTTCCCTCCTCCAGGCCGGGGTTCCTGTTACTTCCTTTAGCCTCATTCAATCCAACCGCACTTTAAGAGGGTAGGTGTCGGGAGCTGGGCGTCTCCCTGAAAGTTTGGCTCCAGGCATTACCGCAGCCCCGTTTTCTTTTCCGTTTCACTGCAGCGGAGGGACACAGGCTTTGGGCGCTGCCTGGGTCTGCAGCAGAGGCGGTGGCCTAACCCTGAGAGGTAGCCCAAGGTCAGGCTAGAGTCTGCGTCCTCCCCTCAGCTCTGCTCTCACAGACGACTGTGAACCCGCGGAGCTTCCATCTCCTGAGCCTGGCCTGGGCGAGCGGCTCGCAGTGCCCTGGCCCAATCCCACCTGCAGCCTGGGAAGCCACAGGGTCACCCAGGGTTCCACGGCCTCCCTGACCACAAAAGGGGAACCGCTGCAGCTCCTGGCAGCGGGCATGGTCTGCTGTGAGGCTCCGGGGGTTCCAACACCTGAAAATGTAAGCTAAGTGTGTTCTGGGAATGGTGAGGCCTCATCTTACTCGTGTGTGTGTGTGTGTGTGTGTAAATATCTCTTGCTTCAACTCACGGCAAGATCTGGAGCTGATCCTCCAAAAGAGGGATGAGGGTGGGAGGGTGCCTGTCACCTCCCCGAGGGTAGACCTGGGTTTCAGTCCCTGTTCGGTTGGCCATGGGAGTAGTTGGGGAGCACCCTGTTGCCATCTCTGAACCTCAGCTTCCTCTACTGTTTAATGGGGGTTAAAAAGATGCTCTTCTCATTCTGGGGGTGGAGGGAGAGTCAAGATTAGAGCTCTTTTCAGTCTCTGACATGTGAAGCTGGGGCTGCATGAGAATCTGTAGGGTATTTTATTAGCAGAAAAATTGTTGTGTATAAATATCATCTGGCTGTACCTAATCCTGTCCTTACAGCGTCAGGAGTGACAGTACAGGCAAGGAAAGCTCTAGCTTTCCATGACTACTAATCCCACAGAAATTAAAGCAAATTATTCACTGCGGGACAAGAATTTATTGTTAAAACATTTGACCCTGATGTTTAAAAATATAAGCAGGCTTTTTGGAGGACACTGGTGGGTTTGAAAGTGACCATTTGGGGCAACAGCATAGTGAGTCTCTCTTGGTCCTTAAACCTGAAGCCAAGCCTGCTTTTTCACCTCCTGTGACCCCTGAAATGCCCGTGCATAGGTGGGCCCAAGATACCCCCGGCAGCCCTTGATGCCCCTGGGGAGGGAGTTGGCCTATTGATTGCAGCTTCTAGAATTCAGTCTCCATGTATGCTGTTTCTGTGAAAACACCACGCCTCATGCTGAGATTGCATTTTTGGGGGGCTTTGTTTTTCTAGTTTATCCCCTTGACTCAGGTGAAGAGCAGATGGCATTAGAGAAACTGAGGCAAATGGTCACAGTCTGCCATGCTGGGCTGAGGGATGGTGACATGGGGCACTCCTGCCCTGGCCTGGGGCTCAGTCTTCCCAAGACATGCTGGTGCCCGGGTTCCCCCAACCCTGCTGTTCTGGGTGGAACAGTCCTGTGACTTCAGTGTCAAAGGAGACAGATCAAGCATGGCCCCTGGCTCGGGAGGGCTTCCCCCTTCCCCCCTTCTGGCAGTAGGTCAGGGGGCTGCACGGAGGAGCCAGCAAATGCCGGGGCCCTATCTTCCCACCTGGCAACAGCGTTACCCCCTCCCTATTTCACCTGTCAATACCTTTATGTATCAGCCCAGAGGAAAAGCCCCCACTTCCGTGAGGCCCTCCATGGTCCCATAAGCATGTGTCCTAGAGACACCCTGGCGGACCTCATTGCCCCAAATCTTCTGTTCCATTTAGGATTCTTGGTGGAAACTTAAGGCCAATGTTGGAAGGATACTGGATAGTCCATGGTGAAACTGGGCTTCAGATGGCTGGGAGCTCCTGGGAGTCCACCCACCCTCCTTCTCTAGGTGGCTGCTACAGATTCAAACTCCCAGGGGAGAGTCCATTTGGCCAGTGAGGACCACAGGCCACCTCGATGTTGAGAGTGGGCTGGTCACAGAGCCAGACAGAGCAACACTAACGGGGAGGCAGGGTGCCCCAGGTGAGCCAGGAGGACACACACGCCAGGGTCTGCTGGGCACCGCTGCCCAGGCCTGGGGCTCAGCCCTCCCCGAGGCATGCTGGTGCCCAGGCCCTCAACGAGCCTGGTGGGGCTGCAGGAATGGAGTTTTCCCTCGGACACCTGAGACCTCGCCCGGCTGGGGAGTGTCAAGTGCGGAGCAAACACCTGCACAGGCCAAGGTTCCTGAGGCTACGCCCGCTACCCCCGGATAATGGTGCTCAGAAGAAGTCCGGGAAACTTAACTCCCACTTGCCTTCCAGTGAACAGGAGCACGGGGTCTGTCCACACTCCCCCACAACACAGGGCGATTGTTGTAGAGCAGAGCTGGACATGCCCCCAGCCCTGTTTACAAGGTGGCATCCAAGGGTCCGCGCTCTTTCCGGTACACGGGGGCTTGTTCGTTTTTCAAAGGACTCTCGGAAGGGGAGAATGTTCTCAGCGGTTTATGCTTTCTCGGATGATCTTTGCGTTGCTGCTCCTCTGGGGCTGCAAATCTTTTCAGCCACGAAGACAAAACAGTTCCTCCCGCTTTGTTCTTCTCGACCCTCAAAGAAGCCCCTTTCAGGGTGAGGCTTGTTCGCTGTGTCTTTGGGAACCTGGCATCAGCGGATGTCTGGGTCACGTCCCCCATGGCTTCTAAGCCTCCAAAGGCCCACAGCGTGCGGTTCACGCACTGAGGTCGGCACCAGCCCTGGACCAGGCCCTGGCTCCTCGCCAGCCTCCCTTCCTGCCATTCTCCTATCTCCCGACCTCCTGCTGTACCTGGGGGCAACTCAAACCGAGCACTATTCTGCAAAGATCTGTCGGTCCCTGACCCCAGCCCTGGACAGGCACTGCACTGGGCAGGCGCTAGGTGTCCCAGGAGTGTCTCCCTGTGAGTATGTAGTGAGTGCATGGGGACAGTGCAAGCCCCTGGGACACCCGGGCAGGAGGCAGGTGGAGACAGTGGCTTGCTCGTCAGCCCTTGGAGCAAATGTGGAGGTCTGTCTCTGGGTAGGAAAAGAGATTTAAACAGGGCAGTTTGAAGTGATACATGGTGGAGTGTGATGACGGAGCACAGTGATCACCCTCCTTCTCCCCCAGCCACATGTCTTATGCGGGAGAGAGGATTACACCCCTGGGTGAGTTACTGCCAACTATACTTCCAAGCAGATTCAAGACCCAGGTTGCAGGAGCAGGGCACAGCCCACAGAAGGCAGCCAGTGTGCTTGGTTCTGGTCTGAGCCCCCGTTCCACCTGCCCACTGAGCATCCCTGGGCAAATCAGGTCACTTCTCCAAGTCCAATGTCCTCATCTGCAAAAAGTGCGTCTGTCTTGAGGAACTGCCGAAATAATCCACCATGAGAAGGCAGCAAAGTCCACCTGGCCCGCGGTTGGGGCTCAACAAATGTCAGATGCTATTTTTATTAATTGCAATCTTACTCAAAACAACTGAGAAGTGGCAAAAGGTGGGTGCTTAACTCCAGGTGCACTTTGCCAGTTCCAAAAGTGTCCCAGGTGCCGTGTTTATTTTATTCAAAATCCTTGACATGGCCTTGAGCAGGGACTCAGTACAGCGGGTCAGAGCTCACACCTGGGAGTCGCACACACTTGCATCCTGAGGCTGTCTCCCCCGGCTCGGTGATCGGGGGCAGCTTTGCCTTGTCGGTTTCAACCCTGTGGTATCCCCAGTGCCCAAGACAGGGCCTGACACACGCAGATATTCAATAAATGTTTGCTGGTTGAATTTAACTTACTCAACATTAGTGGGTCTCCATTTCTGCTTCTGTGAAATAGAAATTATAAGAAACCTGCCTCAAAGGGCTGTTGTGAAAATTAAATGAGATGACCCAGAAAATGCACACAGTACATAACTTATTAAAAGCTGCCTGACAAGGAGTCAGCGCTGAACGAAGGATCATTCCCCTTGAGTACACGGAGGCTGTCAGATAACCAGAATCCTCAGTTACGCAGAGCAATCATCACATCCGTGGGCTTGTTGCCTTTTCACAAAGCACAGGAATTTTACCTCTCAGTCTAAACCTCTAGAAACCTATTCATTAAAATAAAATTCAGTCTGTCTTGGCAAAACCCTATGAGCATGTGGATGAGAACACAGAGGCAACTGTTGGGATGGATATTTGGCCTCAAGTTTCAGGACGTGGCCCCGGGGCCCTGGCAAGGGGGCCCACGTGCTGGGAGTCCAGGTGGCTGCAACTTGAATTCTCAGAGCAGACGGTTCAGGAAAAGCGAGCAAGTTCAGAGATGTTCTCTCCGCCAATATTGAAATTGCCTTTGGAAACTTTTCACGGGCTGCTAAGCCAAGTGAGAGAAAGAAAATTGAGGGTTTATGTATTTTTTAAATCAAAGAACCCTAATTCCAATAAAAAATAATGCCCTTCCGTGGCCAATTGCCATCTCCTCAGCTTCTTCGTTTCTTTTTAATAAAAATTTTTATTGTGCACATTAGGTTAACCAGACCTATGCATAGCCTCTCTCTCAAACTCTGAGTCACTCAAGGGGAACCACTCCTGGCTTATGCCTAGATTTTGAATCAGGACGGCTCCCTGGGCAAGAAGTCAGTTCATATGAGCTCTCCGGAGATCAATTTGGGCAGCTCTTCTGATCAGAAGCTAAGGGACTAAGCATTTTATTCACTTTATTTATTTATTTATTTATCATTTTTTAAAATTTATTATTTTGAGATGGAGTCTCTCTCTGTCACCCAGGCTGGAGAGCAGTGGTGCAATCTTGGCTCACTGGAACTACCGATTCCTGGGTTCAAGCGATTCTCCTGCCTCAGCTGTTTAAAGTAAAAGATGCTGGTTTTAATGGCATTGAGGCCGTTGCATGCACTCCCCTCTGGTCCCCAGTTAGATTCCCAAGATTCAAAGTCAGGAGTAAGCTTGGGATCTGCGGTGAGGGAGCTGGGGCTGCATGGTGCTCCTTGAATGCATTTTTCGTGAGAATATTTCATTTGCATGAGGCAGACAGGAATGGTCTGAATTCTGTGACTGCTACTTGTTGTCTGTGTGACCTCAGGCAAATTAGTTAACTTCTCTGCATCTCAGTTTCATCCCCTGTCAAATGTGGAGGAATAATACCTGCCTCCCAGTGTGGCTGGGAATGTCCAAGCATATGCTGTATGTAAAGTCTTTAGCACGGGGCTGCGAGAAGCTGATGATGCTCAATATATGGTGTTAATAAGATGATTATGATCATGATGAAGATGAATGTTGTCAGTAGCAAACCCCAGCATTTCTCATCCCTCAAGTTGGAAGTGGGTGGGTAAGTTCACAGGTGCATCAGTTAGCTATTGCTGCATAACAACCAATCCCAAAATCCAGTGGCTTAAAATGATAATCATTTATTATTTATAGCCATGAGTCAAGGCTGAGGGTTGGGAGATCTCCTCTGGACTCAACTGATTTTGAATGAGTTTGGTCGTGAATCCAAGGGTGTTTGGCTGTGGGCTGGTGTAGGCTGGTCTCATCGAAGGCTACTGTAGCACACCAGCAGTGCAAGAGAGAGCAGGCAGACTGTGAACATCCTCTTGAGAGCTACGCTCAGAACTGGTACACCCTCACACCTGCCACTGGCTATTGGTCAAAGCAAGTCCTGAAGCCAGTCCAGATTATCAGGTAGGAAACAGGCTCCACCTCTTCAATGTGGGAAACTTCTGAGTCACAGAGCAATGAGCGTGGGCACTGAAATCAGTGAGGAACTGGGGCCACTGAGGCAGCCAGCCAACCCCAAGGGTTTTGTGGGCCTGAGTAAAATTTCCTGTGAAAGCTTGGCCTTTCCAGCATCAATCATGTAGAGATCTGTGTCTCTGCAGAGAGCCTGCTTGACACCAGCCCCTGCTCCACCCATGGAGGCCTTCCCTGGGGCTTGCAGGTCTCAAGGGGCCAGGCCTACAGCACTCTTCAGAGGCACAGGAGTGTTTTTTGGGACAGGAGCTAAGCCATGTCTGATCCAGACAGCCAGGTGTTGGCCACAGAGGCTAAGTTTCCTTGAAGCCCCTGAGCCTTTGGCCAGTAACCGCTCTATTCTGCTGGGTATGTAATGAAGGGTGGGGCAGAGTCAGCAGCCTCCAAAGATGGGGGAGGTGGCCCTGGCTGTGTGACACAGTCACAACAAATATCCCTGAAAACCTGCCGCTCTCCAAGCCTTATCTCTGCCTCCACGCACTGACAGAAGCACTCGTCCCTGCAGTGCCTTTCAAGGTGGCCAACAGCCTGGTGGCTTCATCTACAGCACTTACCTGGTTCAGTGGAGAGCTGGTTCTCTATGGTCATCCGTATACAAGGACTGCACCTCCCTCGAAGGGACTGTAAGGGATGCCCCCAGCTTCCTCGTACAACTGTGACTGTCCTGGTCTTCATTCATTGACACAACCAAAGCTGAGACCTTCCATAATCAGAGAGCAGGCTCGTGGTCACCTGTAGATCCTGGAGGGCTTCAAGGGACAAACATGGTGGCACATGTGGGGCATCTTCAAGAGAGGACCACACTGCGAAGGGGACACGCAGCTGTGACTGCAGATTTCCTTGCCATGGGATGAAGACACGTGCAGTGTGGGGACTTTTTAAAAATCTGAGAGTCAAGAGAGCAGTGTGACTTTGGGGCCAGACAGCCATTTGATGTGGGCTCAGCCACCATTCACCAGCTGTGTGACATGGCCGAGTCAGTCATGGAAATGGGAGCATGAGATCACCTACCTCCTACAGGAAGTGGGAGACCTTGAGGGCACAATGGGCACACAGCTCTGGGCACAGATAAGGCGGCCGTGGAATGGTCAACGTTACCATTGCCAACCAAAGGGGAGGCAAAAAGAAGCCATGGAAACCCAGGGGGCCTCCTGAGAACGTTTCTGTCCTCTTGGGAAACAGAGCAGTGTGTTTTGCAGACCTGTGCTCCTTCCTGAACTCTGTTTCTGCCCTTGTCCCTGGATTAACTCTCCGTCCAGCAGCCAGAATGACCTTTAGGAAGCCAAGTCAGCTCACGCCACCCTTGCGGTCAAAACCTCCCAGTGACCTCTCAATGTCAAGGCACTTAGAATAACATTCCCATTCCTTCTGATGGCCTGTACAACGGCCCTGTCACTCTCCACCTCCTCTGCTCCCCATCCCTTGCTCACCTGGCTGCAGGCCAAGGCTCCTTGCTCCTCCCTGAACCTGCCAAGCTCATTCTTCCCCCTCTGCAAGGCCTTTGTCTGGCTGAGGCCCCCCACCCCTGCCCGGCATGCTCTCCCCTCAGAACATGGCATGGCTCACTCTTGTACATCCTTCCAGTCTCTGCTCGAACATCACTTTTGGGACAAGTCTTGTCTAACCCCAGACCTGCCATCACCTCGAACCCCATCCGGCTTAGCTTCAATCACAATGTTTCACTTTCAGAAATGATACGTCTATAGTCAATTGTTTGAACGATTTTTAACTATGGCAGGGGATTTCTCTTGTTCCCTAGTGCTAGGATGATGCCTGCCACACAGGAGGCCGAGGGCTGGACACACGAATCCGTAATATGAGGCTTATAGGTTCTTTGAAGGCTCAAAGGGCTACCTCATCTAACCCTCACAGGGATCCTCTAATACAGACAGAATAGTAGCCCCATTCTACAGATGAGGACAGCAAGGCTTAGGAGCTGACACAACTTGCCTGGACCACACAACCAGTGGATCCGAGACAAGAACCTGGTCCCCTGATTCGGGCTCAGTGTTCCGCCCAGTGCCTCCTGGGTGTGCCTGCCTGTGTGAGGAGAGCCTGGCGGCTGCCAGAGCCCACCCACCTCCAGGGCCCAAGGCCAGGTGCACTCCCAGGGTTGCCCACTCCAAACAAAGGGAGATTTTGGGTGCCGGTTGTTTCAGGACCCTGGGAATCACAAGAGCAGTTGTTGTAGACGATGCACCAGGCACTCCCAGTGAACACATTATATGGGGATTGTCGTGGTCACAGGGAGCCACATCATTTACATGCTAATGACAGAGTCAGTGCAGGAGACCCAGGTCGGAGCGGGATGGTACCCACACTTTGTCTTATGGCCATTTCCATTTTCACAAATTCTGAAACTAAAACAGGACTTTTCTCTTACTTGGAGCAGATGTTAATTTGCAATGCAGAAGCCTCCATTTGTCGATGATTTTCCATTATCCCTATAATTGCCCCCACGTACAGTGCTCGATAAAGTTTTAAACCTGTCCTCTGGGAACACCAGGTCAATAACGGGATCATTGATTAGGCCGTGAAAATGGTCTCCTGGCACTAGGAAGATTCACTGTGGAATCCTGGGACGGGGGTCCTGAAGTGGCTATTTCTGTCCCGTGCCTTGGGTCTCCCTGGATCTGCAGATTAGGAAGGGGCCGAGGCAATCAGAGGCCATGTTTTTACTGCAGATGAGCCTGGGAGGCAATTGGACACCAGAAGGCTTTTCCAAGCATCTGTAGCCACCGTCCCCCCAAAAAGTGCTTTGGTGGCCCTGGAGTTGGTCACTGTAGTTTATGTGTGGCAAAGACACCCTCTGGTTTCTAGCTGTGTGACTTTGGGCAACTCACCTACCGTCTCTAAGCCTCAGTTTCCTTGTCTGTATGATAAAGGAAATAATAACGCCTTTGCCTAACTCCCAAGGGGGTTGGGAGAAAGAAAGGAAAGAAATCAAAGATGTGCCAAATGCATTTGCAGACTGTCATGCCCATTCCGTGCTACCTGATACGGTTAGCTCTTTGAAACTCGAAGTGAACTTTCCCGGTTACCGTTTGTGGGGTCTGCCTTCCTGATGGGAGAGGTCAGTAACTGACATTTTAATGAGCATTACTAAAAACTTCCCATGGTGCAGGCACTGCTCAAGGGAAGGACTGAAGAAACAAAGCTGATTAAAACATGGGCCTGCCCTCAAGGAGCACCCAGCACACAGAGAGGAAGTAGGTCATTGCCATAAGTCTTGCTCAGTGTCCTGTCAAGACAAGCCCAGAATCAGGGAGCCTGAGAAGGCTAGGGGAGGGGAGACCTTAGGCTTCCAGGATGGAATGACTAGAGTGTATAAAGTGCCTATGATTATTAGTATTACCACCCCCACTTTACAGACTGTAAAATCAAGTCTCTGAGAGTTAAGTTACATGACAAATGAAGGATAAAGTTGGCCTTGAGCTAGGGTGACCAACAGTCCTGGTTTGTCTGGGACTTTCAGGGTTAAAAATAGTTAAGTTCCAGGAAAATGGAGATGAATTGGTCACCCCACTTTGAGTTATGCCTGACTCTGTAGTCTTATCAGTGCACTGCTCAGCCAAAGCACAGGGATAGGCTGTTTCTGCTGGCGACACACCTTGCTGAGCTGGAGTTCCCTGTTGGAGGTTCAAGGCCCATCTTGGTGCATCTGTATATTGTTGCTCTAATACCTAATGCCTTTCTACATTCTTCCAACATCCTTCCTGTAGGAAGGATCCTCACGTCAGTGCTGGTTGGAGGAGGGAAGATCAGAGGCCATAGGCTTCAATTATGGGAAAATAGGGGGTTGTAACTTGCCCAAGGTCACAGGCTGAGATGGGCCAGAATGGAGATGCCAAGTTCAGCACTCTTGCCCTTTTGTCCTTGTTCTCCACCTTTGGTGAAGGCCTTCTGAGAGCACCATAAGAAATATAAGCTTCTATTTGAGTTTGTGTGAGATGCTGTTTGGGTTTCTCATGAGTTGCTGGCTCAGCGCTTGATTGGCATGTGAGCAAGCAAATGAGATTGAAGTGAGAACTGGCTGGGTGGGCCACTCAGAGTGGTAGGCAGAATTGGCAGTTAAAGAAAGAAGCAGAAATGTATCAGTTTCCACGTGCTTCTCAGGGGCCAGGCTTCCTCACAGCCCTTCCCTTCCAGCTTGATTCACTGTTATGATCCAAACCTTGCTCCAGACAACACCAGACATTGTGAAGACATGACTAAGAGGTGTGTTAGACGGCACAGCTCTTTCCAGGGCACCCTTTCAGATCCATGTATCTCAGAACAAGTAGTTCCTCTAGAACCCAGCCAGGGGAGGGCTATTCTCTGTTAGAAAGACACTTAATGGTGTGGCCTGAAGAAGCAAGGAAAAGTCCTGGTCTAACTTCTCCGCATTCTTCTCTACTCCCATAAAGCGGAATGGCCTTCAACTCAGAATCACAGGCTATTCCGGCATGATGGAACCCTTGGCCTCAACATCATGGGATGGTTGAAGACATGAAAGTCCTGTTTTGCCCCTTCCAGTTCCTTGGTCACCCCCTAAAACCATACGGTGGAGAAATAAAGGAGACGAGGATGTGCAACATTCCCTTTTCCTCTCATTGCTGTCTAGCACGGTTGAAAGCACTGCTTCTTACCTTCTAAAGCCCTTTAGGAAGTTTCCACACTTACGGCCTTAGGCCCTAAAGCTGCAGGCCGTTTGCAAACTTTAGTGTTTATCAGCACAGACTTCTGGGCCCTACCACCTGTGTTTCCGACTTAGTAGGTCTGGGTGAAGACTGAATTCCCAGGTGATGTTGATGGGGCTGGGACTACACTTTGAGACTCATACTGCTCTGGGCTGTACCATGACAAATGCTTTCACTCCTTTGGAACCTCACTTTCCTCAGCTGTCAAAGATGGCCAGTACTGACTTAGCAGGAGCATAAGCTGAGTTACAGGAGATGACAAAGGGGGAGGGCATTTTCTTGTGCCTGGTACTCATAGCAGAGTCTCAACTTTGAGAAAATCCCTTCTTGCTGGATCCGGAAGTTTCTTCTCACAATCCAGTGGTAAAGTAGGTCAAATGTCTTCTTTGTCCAATGCTCAAGTTTAATAAATGGAGGGTTACTGAAAGTCCCCAGATGCTGGGCTTGTCACCATGCAAAGGAGGCTGTGAGATCCTGACAAAAAAAATTACAGGAGAATTCCTGGGAGGCAGCTACATACAGATGCTCAAAAGCACTTTGAGCCTCTTTTTTCTGAGTCTTCCCTGGGAGGTGCTGGTAGAAACGGCTATCAGCAAACATCATCTTTGCACCATGGCCAACGTGGGGTTAAGTCAGGCTGCTAAGTCTTCCATCTCTCCTCCTCTTGGTTTTTCTTACTCTCGCTCACACCCACCCCCAACCAGTCCTGCTTTCTCTTCCAGGGCAAGTTTAATAAGCCAGTATCAAAACCATCTAGGCCTGGAGCTTTCAAAGATTTAAGACTTTTAAATGTGAAGCACCTCATTATATCCGACTATTTTCAATAAAAAGACCTGATAAGCCATTGATATGACACCAGTTATCAGTGGGATTTGTTTGACGTCGATTTGAAATGTGCACTGCTTGCTTTTCGGGTAATGGAATCAAACACTTAGGAGCTGCACAGTGCAAGTAGATCACTTTTCAAGTAAGAACATTAAAATGGAGAGAGACCTTGTTTGGGGGTTTATAAAAATAAAGCACTATTGTACAATATGGCATATAGCAGTGGCTACATGGACAATTGACTTCCTTCCTATTAATCAACTACAATGTTTACCTTCTTATTCCAACCATTTCCAAACCATTAAAACTAAGAGGATTAGCATCGCATTTCTGCCAAGGTGTATTTTTATTTCAGCAAATACTACTTTCGCTCTCGGAGGAGATTAAAAGCCTGAAAGAAACGGTTTCTTTATCTGGCATACTTTGTCACACAGGTTAAAAAAAAAAATCCCGTTAAAAGAATACAGTGTCCTTGTCCAGAGAAAGCTGATTGTGAAAAGAGTTAAATTTCAGGACAAACAACATAAATTGTGAAGAATAATCCAATGTCAGGACTGAGTATTTCTTGCCCTGTAAATAGTGCTTATGAAAGCATCATTTAGGAACCAGAAAAGAAGTGGTTACCTTCCCTGTGATTAGGCTTTATGACCCATATGTTTCTAAGGGAGATTTTAAAAATATGTAAGCCCTGGAGTTGAAATAGGATGTTACACTTATGTAGATTTGCCTACTTATATTATCCCTGAGATGTTTCAAGACATATTGTTTTCTACCTTCTTCTTTTTAAAAATCTGTGAATTTTTAATAAACCTATATTAGTCCATTTTTATGCTGCTGATAAAGACATACCCAAGACTGCAATTTACCAAAGAAAGAGGTTTTTTTAATCTTACAGTTACACATGGCTGGGGAGGCCTCTCAATCATGGCAGAAAGCAAGGAGGAGCAAGTCCCATCTTACATGGATGGCAGCAGGCAAAAAAAGAGAGAGCTTGTACAGGGCAGCTCCCGTTTTTAAAACCATTAGATCTTGTGAGACCCATTCACTACATGAGAACAGCACAGGAAAGACCCACCCCCATAATTCAATCATCTCCCACCTGTTCCCTCCCACAACACACGGGAATCATGGGAGCTACAAAATGAGATTTGGGTGGGGACACAGAGCCAAACCATATTAAAACCCAACTTGCAAAATTTACCATTGCATCATTTGCACTGCCAAAAGCACCCTTTAAAATTGTGTATTCTCTCTGTCTTAAGTTTGTTGTTGCACAGTTCATAGTTATCTTAAAGGTCTGCACAAGTGGTTTTTGCAAAGTGTGCTCTCTGGACCGGCAGCATAAATATCATCTGGGAATTCACTTCAAATGTAAAATCCCAAGCCCCATTCTAAAGCTGAATCAGAAACTTGGGACAGGGCCCAGCAATCCCTCCCTGGGAATTCTGGAGGTTAAGAACCACTGATCTAGGGCTAGTTAATTCTCTCTGCTATAGTCTGAATTGTGTCCCTTCAGCATTCATATGTTGAAGCCCTAATCCCTAATGTAACTATATTTGGAGACAGGATCTTTAAAGAACTAACTGAGGTGAAGTGAGGTCATAAGGATGGGGCCCTAACCCAATTGGACTGATATTCTTATAAGAGGGAGAGACACGAGGGATGCATGCATACTGAGAAAAGGTCATGCAAGGTTACAGGAAGAAGGTGGCCTTCTGCAAGCCAAGAAGAGAGACCTCAGGAGAAACCAAGCCTGCTGACACCTTGATCTTGGAATTCTAGTACTCAGAACTCTGAGAAAATAAATGTCTGTTGTCGGAGGCATCCAGCCTATTGTGTCTTGTATGGCAGCCCTGGAAAACTAACATACTCTCCTGTGTCAAAGAGTGAGGCCTAGAGAGAGGTTTTAACTTGCCGAAAGTCACATATTCTGTTAGTAACAGAGCCTAGGCTAAAATCAGTACAGAGTGAATCAGAAATAAAATGCAGACAAGTCTCACTCCAACAAGATAATGTAAATACTAATGTGCAAAAAAAAAAAAATATTTAAGTTTAAAAAGAGAATGATATGGTTTGGTGGTGTCCCCACCCAAATCTCATCTTGAATTACAGCTCCCATAATTCCCAGTAGTAGTTAATGGAATCGTGAGGGTGGATCTTTCCTGTGCTGTTCTCATGATAGTAAATAAGTCTCATGAGAGCTGATGGTTTTATAAAGGAGAGTTCCCCTGCACATTCTCTTTTGCCTGCCGCCATGTAAGATGTGACTTTGCACCTCCTTCACCTTCCACCATGACTGTGAGGCCTCCCCAGCCATGTGGAACTGTCTTTCCTTTACAAATTACCCAGTCTCAGGTGTATCTTTATTAGCAGCATGATAACTGACTAATACAGAGAAACAGCAAGAGAATATGTCCATAATAAAAGGCTTAACCTCAGGACTTCTTTAAATAGTTTCAGTCACCAAAGGCATTGTTCCAATTTGCAAATAAATTGATTTGCATAGAGCTATTTATGACCACATTGACATAAATTGAAGTGCACATATATAGGCACACACATGGTCAGTGTCAGGCCAAGCATACACTTTTGAAACATCAGCAACCGGTGACAGAAGACCATTGCCAAAGTCTCTTAAAGAAGGTCCTATAATAAATATCCCCTAAGGGGGAAATGTTGAACAAGAATGCACTTTCCTTGGCTCATCAATACTGGACATTCTCATTTTATTTTTAATCTTTACTAATCTGATAATCAATAAATGATATCTCAATGTTGTTAACATTTTATATCCTTTCTTTTTTACATAGTTAATTATAAAAGCAATGTATTCATACTTTCAAAATTCTGGAAATTACAGAAAAGTATAAAGAATGTATTAAGAATTAATACTTTTACCAACCAGTTAAGTCCACTGTTTACATTTATGTATTTTCTTCTAATATTTTTTCTGGGCACATTTTAAACATATTTAAGGTCATACTATATATAAAATGTTATATCATGATTTTTTTCACTTAACAATAAAGACAGTATTTTATTACACAAAGAACTTGTTCCAAGATTAGATATTTCTGAAAAAATAGTAAGAAGACAAAATAAAATTGAGAGATGAAAAATACTTTAAAAATTAACAAAGCATCAGTGAACTGTGGAACAATGTCAAGGGGCCAAATACACAAGTAATTGGAATCCCTGAAGGAAAGGAGAAAGAAAAGGGACCTAAAAATATTTGAAGTAAAAATATCCAAATATTTTTAAAATGTGAAAACTACGAACCCATAAATACAAGCAGCTCAATGAATCACATGTGGAAGAAACATAAAGAAAATTAGACTTCATCATATATTCAAATTGCTTAAAATCAACAATAGAGAGAAAACCCTAAAAGCAGCTAGAGAAAAAGACACAATGTGTCCAGAAGGATAGAGATTGGGATGATAGCTGATTTCTCATTGAGAATGGTACAAGCTAAAAGATAGAGAAGCACATCTTTAAAGTACTGAAAGAAAAAAATGACAACTTAGAATTCTTTATCCAATAAATATATTTTTCAAAATTTCAGGCAACAGGGTCTTTTGAAGACATACCAAAAAATTAATTACCACTAGACTCCAACTATAAGAAATATTCAAGAAAGCCTTTTAAGCTGAAGAAAAATAATACTAAACAGAAACGTGGAGCTACAAAAAGGAATGAAGAGGAGCAGAAATGGAGGCTACATTGACAAGCATAAATACTTTTTCTTATCATTTAAGTATCTTTAAAAGATGGTCAATTGTGTAAAGCAATAATGATAGCAATGTACTCTGGGGCTTATAAAATATTTAGAAGTAAAATGTATGACATAATAGCATAAAGGCCAAATGAGAGATCCTTTTGGACACATTGTATCTTTTTTCCCTGCTGCTTTTAGGGTTTTCTTTTTTTGTTGATTTTAAGCAATTTGAATATGATATGATGAAGTCTTATTTTCTTTATGTTTCTTCTGCTTGTGATTCATTGAGCTTCTTGTATTTGTGGGTTCATAGTTTTCATAACATTTTAAAAATATTTGGACGTTTTTACTTCACATATTTTTGGTCTCTTTCCATTCTCCTTTTCTTAAAATATAATGCTGTAAAATCTTTATAATATACATGACGTGGTATACAATTGCTTGAAAGTTAAAAATGATTAAAGTTGTGTACTATAAACTATAAATTTAACTAAAATAACACAACACAAAGTTATAGCTAATAAGCCAACAAAGAATATTACAAATAACTTTAGGCCAATAAATTCAGCCACTTACATGAAATGAAAAAGTTTCTTATGAGACAGAAGCTACAACACTTCACTTAAGAATAAATAGATAACTTGAATAGCCATGTATATAAAATAATTTGAATTTTTAATTAAAAATCCTGCCACAAAGAAAACTTTAGGATCAGAGGGCTTCACTGGTGAATTCTACCAAATATGTAAGGAAGAGGTAATACCAGTTCTGCATTTTCTATCCCAGAAATTTGCAGAAGGAGTAAGACTTTCAAACTCGTTTTATAAGACCGGTATTACTTTGATATCAAAACCAGACAAAAATGTTACAACGGAAGAGAACTACAGATGAATATTCCTCATAAACATAGACGCAAACATTCTTTATGAATTTGAGTAAATCAAATGTAAGTATATATACATGTATATGTGTGTGTGTGTGTGTGTGTGTGTATATATATATATATATATATATACATGAATGAATGAGTGATGTATCATGACCACATAAGGTTTATCCTGGGGCTTTCATATTCAAAAATCAATTAATGAAATACACTGTATTAATAAACTAACAAAGAGACATGTGATTATTTCACTAGATACAGCAAAAGCATTTGACAAAATCCAACATCTATTCCAGGTAAAAACACTTTGCAAACTAGGAATAGGGGGAAATTTCATTGACATTTCAAGGAGCATCTACATAAAAACTTACAGCTAATGTCATAAGTAATGGTGAAAGATTAAATGTTTTTCCCTTAGACTGGAAACAAGGCAGGGGTGACCACTCTCATCACTTCTATTTAACATTTTATTGGAGGTTCTAGTCAAGGTAATGAGGCAAGAAAGAGAAAAGAGATCCAGGAATGAAAATAGAGAAGTAAAAGTGTCTTTATTCTCAGACGACATAATTGTCTTCATCAAAAATCTGATGGAATCTACAAAAATGCTATTAGGACTAACTAATAAGTTATTTTAGCAAGGTTACAGGATATTAGATTAAATTACAAAAATCAATTGTATTTCTATTTACCAGCAATGGACAATTGGGAATTGAAATTTAAAAATACCATTTACCCATAGCACAAAAACATAAAATATTTATAGATACATCTGATAAAATATGTGCAAGACCTGTACACTGACAACATTGCTGAATGAAATTAAAGAAGACCTAAATGAAGTGGTAGCTGTATTGAGATTATACATTAGAAGATGCGATATTGTTAAGATATCTATTATCCTAATTATAGACTCAATATAATCAAAATTTCAACAGGATTCTTTTGTAGAAATTTGTAAGGCAATTCTAAAATTCATATGGAAATGCAAAAGGTTGAGAATAGCCAAACAACTTTGAACAAGAACAGAATTGGAGAATTTACATTGCCTGACTTCAAGGCTTATAAAGCCACAGTAACTAAAAGAGTAGGGCATTGATCAAGCTCGACAAATAGACGAATGAATCAGAATACAGAATCCAGAAATAGACCCATGTGTATATGGTCAATTGATTTTCAACAGAGGCACATTGGAAAAGATAGCCTTTTGAACAAAAGATACTAGAACAATTGGATATCCACATGCAAAAATAAACTTTGATTCATATGTTTTACTCTATAAAATTAACTCAAAAGATATCATAGAGATAAATGTAAAACCTGAAATTATAGAAAATCTAGAATAAAACATAGGAGAGAATCTTTGCGACCTTGAGTTAAGCAAATATTTCTTAGATACAACACAAAACGCACAATCTATAAAAGCAAAAATTGATACAGCAGACTGCACTGAAATTTAAGAACATCTGCTCTTTGAAAGACACTAAAATAATAAGCCACAGTCTTGGAGAACATATTTGCAAATCACGTATCTGATAAAGGAGTTGTATCCACTGTACATAGTTTTAAAAAAAACCTCAAAAATTCAATAATAAGAAAAAATACAACCCAATATAAAAGTTGTGCAACAGGTTTTCAAAAACAATTCATCAAAGAAGATATACAGATGGCAAATAAGCACATAAAAAGGCACATCATTAGTCATTAGGGAAATGCAAATTTAAAATGCAATGAGATATCACTACTCACCTATTAGAATGTCTGAATTTAAAACGACCGACCCTCCCAATTATTAGCAAGGATGTGGAGCCAACATGAACATGCCTGGTGGGAATGTAGAATGTACATCCACTTTGGTAAAGAGTTTGGCAGGTTCTTTAAAGCAGGGGTGTTCAATCTTTTGTCTTCCCTGGACCCCACTGGAAGAAGAAAAATTGTCTTGGGCCACACATAAAATACACGAGCACTAACGATAGCTGATGAACAACAACAACAACAAAAAATCACAAAAAAACTCATAATGTTTTAAGAAAGTTTACAAGTGTGTGTTGGGATGCATTCAAAGCTGTCCTGGGTTGGACAACAAGCTTGCTTTAAAGGTTAGACATATGTCTACCACATGACTCACACATTCCACTGCTAAGTAGTTATTTGTCCAAGAGAAATGTAAGCATATGTCCTTACGAAGGCTTGCACTTGAATATTAGTAGTGGTTTTATTTGTAATAGTTCAAAGCTGGAAGCAACTCAAACTGTCCATCAACATCTGAAAGGATAAACAAATTGTAGTATACCTGTGTAATTAAATACTACTCAGCACTTACAAGGCTTGAACTACTGAGAGATACAATCATGTGGATGATTCTCAGAATAATTAATGCTAAACAAATAAGCTAGAAGCCAGACAAATAAGAGTCCATGCTGCATAATTCCAAATAAAATTCTAGAAATTGGAAAGCATAGTGACAGAAAGCAGATCGGTGGTTGCGTGGGGATGAACGGAGTTGGGAAGGAAGGAGGGACAGATTGGAAAAGGAAGAGGAGAGTTCTGAGGGATGATTAATGTATTCAATATCTTGATTGTGGTTAGAGTTTCATAAATGTATACATAAATCCACACTTTATCAAATTGTAAATTTTAGAAGTGTTGTTTATTGTATGTCAATTACACCTCAATAAAGCTTTTTAAGGAAAACTCTCAAAAGATTTGTAACAAAGAGTATAAAGTAGTTTTTGATCTGATTATTTAGTTTTTAAATTTTTTATTTAAAAACTTAAAAATTTTTTATTTTAAAGTTTTTTGTTTTTTATTCCACCTTGGTTCATGGGAATTTTAGGATATTCCCCAGGTACTAGATATTTTTGTAGCTCCTTTTCTATTTTCGCTGATAAAGAATACTACAGTACATCTCTCCTACCATAAAGCTTTTCTTTTACGTTCCTTAGTAATTCCTTGGGATACATTCCCAGAAGTGGAACTACTGATTGAATGCATACCAATATTTTAGATACTGTTGAATTGTTTTCCAGAAGAAAAGATTGGGCCAGTTTCTATCAGTACATATATGATTTCACAGTTCTCTGCACGTTTGCCAAGCCCACAACTCTCATTTTAAAGTGCTAGCTCAATGTTAAAATTTGTTTCATTGATGTTTTAGTTTTTACCTATTTGATTTTCAAAGTAAGTTTAAATACCTTTTTCAAAGTGTATACTAATCATTTGTATTTTGAAGGGCTGTAATTATCTTTTTTTTCAAATGACTTGTCAAGATCATAATTTGAATGAATGCACAGTATATTAAATCGCACAATCTTTTGCCACATTTTGGGAAACTTCTTCTTAAGTAGTTTTGGTTTTGATTTGGTTTTGTTTGCCATATGTAAATTTTATTTTTAGTAATTAAATATCTCACTCTTTTCCCTTTTTTCTTCATTAAATTGGAACTTAGAAATCCCTCCTCATTTACAAATTTTGTTAAATGTTTATTGCAATTCTACTTCCTTTTTATGATATTGTGTTTCTTTTAAAGAAAAAAACACTGAACTCTTTAATCCCTCTGGGATTTTCATGGGCATAGAGAATATAGGTGTTTCACACTGGTATTTCCCCTTCCTGTAGTAAACCACTTGCCGAATCACCATTTCTGCATATTCCCGAGGAAGGAGGGGAACCCTTGGTCTTGTCTGAGCAGGAGGAGCAGTAAACGGGTCACTGGGAGCAGATGCTGAGTGAGGTGTGCAAGGTGGGGAGGATGGGTTAAATATTGGAGCTACTTGCTTGGGCATATTTATTGGGACTTTGCATTTGACTTCTATTGCAGAAGAAAGCATTGGTGCTCTTCAAAAAAAGGAAATCATAACAATTAAGCTTAAGGAAGATACTGCCATTTTTAGGGAGTGATTAACACCCATCAAGGTCCCTGCAGGAGTTCAGGGTCTCCTATTAACTCCACGCAAGTTTAGCCATATGGAACAGAAAACCCCAGGAAAGCAAGATTGAGCTTGATTTCTCTCACATAAAGTAAATCCAGAGCCCTGTCCAGGGAAGCTCAGTGAAGTTGACAGAGATCCAGGCTCCTTCCAGTTCTCCTCTCCTCCATTACCAGCGGCTGCCCAGTCCCTCTGGGCTAAGATGCTGCTGAAGCTTCACACTTCAGGCAGCAGGATGGGGCGGTGGTGGTGGTGGGGTCATTAGAAAGCAAATGGGGCATAACTCCTTCTCTTTTCAGGAGACTTCCTGGGGGTCTATGTCTTACTGGCCAGAATTAGTTGCATGGCAACATCTGCAAGGGATGCTGGGACATTCTGCCTGGTGGAAATGGGTATTGGGAGGAACTCAGCACTTGCCACACTCTCGGCCTTGGCACACTGTCCTCTCCTGCTGGGCCTCCTTTCCTAGCTATAAAATGAGCAAATTGCTCCAGCTGATCTCCAAGGGCCTTGCTAGTCAAGAATCCCTACATCCAATGGTGGGTTCTCCTCGGGGTGGTAGTACCTTCCATCATGTTTGTATTTCCTCCCCTCACTCCCAGCTCTCCTCCCACCTCCCAGTGAAACCAGTCCCCTTATTCATTTCTCAGAGCTAAAATATCTTCAGGGGTAAAATAGACAATTCTATTTGTACTGTGGCCTGAATATTTGTGCCCCTTGCAAATTCATAAGTTGACACCTAATCCCCAGTGTGATGGTGTTAGGAGATGGGGCCTCTGGTAGGTGCCTAGATCCTGGGGACAAGGCCCTCATGAATGGAATTAATGCCATGATAAAAGAAGCCCCAGAGAGCTTTGAGAAGGGGTCATCTATGAACCAGGAAGAGAGCCCTCACTAGACTTCGAATCTGCTGGTACCTTGATGTTGGACCTTCCAGCCTCCAGAACTGTGAAAAATAAATATCTGCTGTTTATAAGCCAGCCAGGTTATGGCCTTTTGTTAAAGCAGCCCCAGTGAACTAAGATCACCTGCCTACTGAGTTCCCAGGAGAACCAAGTAAAATAATATATGTCATCGCCCACCACATAACAAGAAGGCTGTAGGCAGCTATTTTTATGTAGCACAATAAAAACAGACAATGCTTTCCTGTTCTGGGCAGGACAATTTTCTTATTAACATGATTAAAAATAGTTTAACCACTGTCTCATTTGGCCAAGCTGAACCTACTGAAGGAAGAAATTAAAATACTTCTACAGATGTTGAAGTAAATCTTTCTTCTGAGGCTCTGAGGGGTGGCTTATTTCTTCCCAAGCTCAGATCCTAGAAGGGAACTGAAAACAGCTTTCAAAAAACCAGAAGGTTGTTTATCCAACTATCAGAGCTCTTCACTCCAGCAGTTGACAAACTCATGCCACAAATACCCAGTGTGTCTTCAAACTGACTTTTCATCTGGGAGATGACTTCTTCCAACAAAAATAGAAAACAGAAATAAGAAGAGTGTGGCTGCATCCTGCCCCAGCCCACCAGAGGCTTGGGGTGCGAATTCTTTACCCCTCCCCTCTTTAGTCTTATTAGCAGAAGACAGACCCAAGAGGCCACTTGGCATCCAATTGTCCTCATTATCAACAGTGCTGGTGGCTTCCCAAGGACTGCTCAAGCTGGGCACAGGAAAGAAGCTTTCTCACTGACCTCCTGCCCCACATTTTAGACATTTCTTTTCATTATTCCCCAAGCAATACAGAATAGCAACGATTTATATAGCATTTTTAGTGTATTCGGTATTATAAGTAATGTAGAGATGATTTAAAGTCTACGGGAGGAAGAACGTAGGTTCTATGCAGATACTACACTGCTTTCTATAAGGATCTTGAGCATCTGTGGACTTTGATATTGTGGGATCCTAGAATCAATACCGGGAAATGACTGACTGCATTTTTGTGGAAGAGATAAAACCAACCCTGCAGCTCCATAGACCATGATTCCTACTGAAATTCTTGCCTGCAGATTGTTAGAAAGATTGAAGGAAACCCAGGTTTTAGTCTTGGTCAGCCCTTTCTTAGCATATGACTTGAATCATCTTTTCTCTCAGATCCTTGGGCTTTGTCATCTGAAACAGTTCTCGCTGAGTCTCCATTGGCCTTCCAGTCACTCGGGCCAATGGGCATTCTTCATTCATCATTTTTCCTCAGCCTACCACATCCTCCTTCAACCACCCTTGCTCTGCCCTCCAGGGCACAATACTTGTTCACTATCACCTCTGGTGTCTCCTGCTCTATTCCTGTGCAAGCATGTCCTCTCCTAAGTGTCAGGGTCCTTCAGGCCTTCCTCTCCTCCATCCTTACCTCTTTCTGTGTCATATACTTCTAGGCAACCTCATGCATCTGAGGGCTCAAGGAGCACTGAGGGCCCAAGAAACACCTCTTAAGAGGGGGATTCTCAAGCACACTTCTCTAGGCTCCATGTTGCAGGCCACATATCCATAATTTCCTGGATCTCTCAGAGCCAGCCTCACATTCAACATCTTCAAAGCAGGACCCAAGGTCTCCCCTTCTGACCTGGTCATCTTCCATATCTCACTGACTGGACCACTGCTCATTGAGCCCTAAGATAAGAAAGGTCTCAATTATCCTTGATACGCCTCTGTCCTTTGACCCCACCACCAATCCCTCATCAAGCCCTGTCTACCCCTCCTGCTAAATCTCTCCCCAGCACATCACTTTCACTCCACCTGGCCCACTCTCACCCGACTCCAGGTTGCCATCTCTGCTCATCAGGACACTGCTCGAGTCTCCACGCGGCCTGCCCCCTCCAGCCTGTCTCCAGTCTGGAGTCCACTATAATCAGGGTAATTTTTTAGAAATTGAAATCTAATATATCATTGTCTGGCTTAAAATCCTGAAGTAGCTTCTCATTTTTTTTCTTTTTTTATGGAGACGGAGTCTTGCACTGTTGCCCAGGCTGGAGTGCAGTGGCACGATCTCGGCTCACTTCAACCTCCGCCTCCTGGGTTCAAGCAATTCTCCTGCCCCAGCCTCCTGAATATTTGGGATTACAGGCACCTGCCACCATGCCCAGCTAAGTTTTGCATTTTTAGTAGAGATGGGGTTTCACTGTGTTGGCCAGGCTGGTCTCAAACTCCTTACCTCATGATCTGCCTGCCTCAGCTTCCAAAGTGCTGGAATTACAAGCATGACCCACGGTTCCCAGTCGCTTCTCATTTTTCTAAGGATGAAAACAAAACTCCCTGCTGGGTTGTCCTGCCTCTTCTTGCACCGCCCCCTCCTCTCTACTTCTCTCTCCTGGCCTTCTCACAGATCCTAACATGCACTGTCTCTGCCCCATGACCCTTCCACAGCCCACCTCCTACCTGGAATGCTCTGCCCTCCCCTCTTTGCCCAGTTACATCCTACTCAGCCTCCAGACTTCGGCTCCATGTTTGCTCTGCAAGGAAGCCTCCTTCCCCCTGTTTAGATCAAATTCCAGGTTTCTCTGTTATAATTAACACACTGGCTTGTGTGTTTCTTTAATGTGTCTCTCCACTCTAAGTCCTATAAGGATAGGTGTGATGCTGTTTGGTTTTTGCTCACATCTGTATCCCTAGCTGCTAGCACGGTGTACAGCAAGAAGCAGATGCTCAATAAATACTCACTGAAAAAATAAATGAATAAAATTGAGATAAAATATCAGACACATAGAATTGTAAGTACCTGTAAGTGACATAGTATTTTACTTGAATATAGTTTTTCTAGTAAACCAAGATTCTCATAGTTTCAGAAAGGGCTAGCTGATCTATCTCTTCTTGCATGCAGCAATGATAAAGTTGCCTCTGAAGGGACATCATCTCTGTACAACAGTTAGAAAACAGCCCTTATCACGAGAGACTTGGAATTAGAGGCTACACTGGACCTGGATAAACGTACTTAATGACATAACCCTTATCTTCCACCTTTTTTACACGCCCCACCCCCTACCTCCCCCTGCCTTGTGACTTCCCTAGAAAATTTTACCACCCTAGCCAAATTTTCTTTGTCAGACTTGTTCATCTTCATATTTGCGGCATTTTGGCCAGAACCTGGTGTTGAAAACTTGGTGACTGAACATAGGAACTTACAGCTGTAAGCCATTAAAACTGGCATCCAACTTGTTGATTTAAGTTCCTTATAGATCCTGGATATTAGACCTTTATCAGATGCACAGTTTGCAAATATTTTCTCCCATTCAGGAGTTTTCTGTTTACTCTAAATTTCTTTTGCCATGCAGAAGCCCTTTAGTTTAAGTAGGTCCCACCTGTTAATTTTTGTTTTAGTTGCAATTGCTTTTAGGGACTTAGCCAAAAATTATTTTCCAAGGTCAATGTCAAGAAGGGTATTTCCTAGGTTTTCTTCCAGGATTTTTATAGTGTGAGGTCTTACATTTAAATCTTTAATCCATCTTGAGTTAATTTTTATATTTGGTGAAAGTAGGGGTTCAGTTTCATTTTCTGCTTATGGCTGGCCGTTATCCCAGTACTATTTATTAAACAGGGAGTCCTTTCCCCATTGTTTGTTTTTGTCAGCTTTGTCAAAGATCAAATGGTTGTAAGTATGCAGCTTTAGTTCTGGATTGTCTTTTCTGTTCTGTTAGTCTACAGGTCTATTTTTATACCAATACCATGCTGTTTTGCTTACTGTAGCCTTATAGCATACTTTAAAGTTGTATACTGTGATGCCTGTGACTTTGTTCTTTTTGCTTAGAATTGTTTTGGCTATTTGGGCTCTATTTTGGTTCCATATAAATTTTAGAATTTTTTCTAATTATGTGAAAAATGACATTCATAGTTTGATAGGAATAATGTTGTATCTGTAAATTGTTTTGAGCACTATGACCATTGTAACAATATTTAGTCTTTCAATCCATGAGCATGGATTTTTTTCCATTTATATGTGTCATCTCTGATTTCTTTCAGCAGTGTTTTGTAGTTCTCCTTGCACACAACCTCCTTGGTTGGCTGTGTTCCTAGGTATTTCAATGTTTTGTGGTTATTGCAAATAACCACAAAAAATCAAACAAATTTTGATTGGATTCTCAGCTTGAATGTTATTGATGTACAGAAATGCTACTGATATTTGTACATTGATTTTGTATCTAAAAACTTTATTGAAGTCATTTATCAGTTCAAGGAGCCTTTTGGCAGAGTCTTTTAAGATTTTCTAAGTACAGAATCATGTTGTCAGCAAAAAAAGATAGTTTGATTTCTTCTTTTACTATTTGGACGCCATTTATTTCTTTCTCCTGCCTGATTGCTCTGGTTAAAATGTTCAGTATTATGTTGAATAGGAGTGGTGAAAGTGAGCATTCTTGTCTTGTTCCAGTTCTCAAGGGAATGGTTCCACCTTTGGCCTGTTCAGTGTGATGTCAGCTGTGGGTTTGTTATAGGTGGTTCTTATTATTTTGAGGTATGTTCCTTCAATGCCTAATCTGTTGAGAGTTTTTGTTATAAAACGATGTTGGATTTTATCAAAAGCCTTTTCTACATCTATTGAGATGATCATATGGCTTTTGCTTTTTATTCTTTTTATGTGCTAAATCACATTTATTGACTTGAACCAGTTTTGCATCCCAGGAATAAAGCCCACTTGATTTAACTTTTTGATATGTTGCTGGATTCGGTTTGCTAATATGTTGTTGAGGAGTTTTGTGTCTGTGTTCAACAGAGATATTGGCCTAAAGTTTTATTTCATTGTGTCTCTGCCAGATTTTGGTATCAGGCTGATGATAGCTTCATAGAATGAGTTAGAGAGGAGCCCCCGCTCCTCAATTTTTTGGAATAGTTTCAGTAGGATTGGTACCAGTTCTTTTTACCTCTAGTAGGGTTCAGCTGTAAATATTCTGGTCCAGAACACTCCTTTGGTTGGTAGATTTTTTATTACTGATTCAGTTTTGGAACTTGTTATTGATCCGTTCATGGTTTCGATTTTTTTCCTAGTTCAATCTTGGGAGGTTGTGCATTTCTAGGAATTAATCCATTTCCTCTAGGTTTTCTAATTTGTGTGCACAGAGTTATTCAAAATAGTCTCTGAAGATCTTTTTTATTTCTGTGGGATCAGTTGTAATATCATCTGTGTCATTTCTGATGGTACTTATTTGGATCTTTTTTTCTTTGTAAATCTAGCTAGCGGTATATCAATTTGTTTATTCTTTAAAAAAATCAAATCTGGGTTTCATTTATCTTTTGTATGGATTTTTGCAGGTCAATTTTGTTCAATTCTTCTCTAATTTTAGTTATTTCTTTTCTTCTGCTAGTTTGGGGATTGGTTTGTTCTTGTGTTCTAGTTCCTCTAGGTGCAAAGTTACACTGTTAATTTGAGATCTTTCTAACATCTTGATAAGGTATTTAGTGTTATAAATATTCCTCTTAATACTGCTTTAGCTGCATCCTAGAGATTTTGATAAGTTGTGTCCCTATTTTCATTAATTTCAATTTTTTTTATTTCTTCCTTAATTTTGTGTTCACTCAGGAGTTATTTGGGAGCAAGTTATTTAATTTCCATGTATTTGTGTAGTTTTGGGAGATCTCCTTGATACTGATGTCTATGTTTTATTGCAATGTAATTCAAGAGTGTAGTTGATATGATTTTAATTTTTTCAAATTTATGAGACTTCCTTTATGATGAAGCATGTGGTTAATCTTAGACTATATTGCATGTGCAGATGAGAGAGAAGAGGGTATATTCTGTGGTTGTTGGGTGGAATATTCTGTAGCTATCTATTACATCCAATACTCTGTAGACAGCTATTAGGTCCAAGTGGTTGAGTGTCAAGGTTAAGACCAGAACTAGTTTGTTAGCTTTCAGTTTAAACAAATCAACAAACAAAAAACAAATAAGCCCATTTAAAAATGGGCACAGGACATGAACAGACACTTTTCAAAAGACATACAAGCAGCCAATGAACATATGAAAAATATTCATCATCAGAGAAATGCAAATCAAAACCACAAGGAGATACCATCTCACACCAGTCAGAATGGCTTTTATTAAAAAGTCAAAAAATAACATGCTGGCAAGGCCACAGAGAAAAGGGAACACTTCTACACTGTTGGTGGGAATGTAATCCTCAGCCACTGTGGAAAGCAGTTTGGAGATTTCTCAAAGAACTTACAAGAGCTACTGTTTGACCCAGCAATCCCATGCCTAGGTATATACCCGAAGGAAAATAAATCGTTCTGCCATAAAGACGAATGCACTTGCACGTTCATCGCAGCACTATTCACAATAGCAATGACATGGAATCAACCCAGGTGCCCATCAACGGTGGACTGGATAAAGAAAATGTGGTACATTAATTCCATGGAATACTATGCAGCCTTAAAAAGAACAAAATCATGTCCTTTGCACAACCTGGATGTAACTGGAGGTCATTATCCTAAGTGAATTAATGCAAGAACCAAATACTGCATGTTCTCACTTGTAAGTGGGAGCTAAACACTGAGTACACAGGAACATAAAGATGACAACGATGCACACTGGGGAACTCTAGAGCTGGAGTGGCCAGGCGGGGGTTGAAAAGCTCCCTATCAGGTACTGTGCTCACTACCTAGGTGTCGGGATCCATACCCTGAATCTCAGCACCACTCAACATACCCAGGTACTAAGCCTGGACATGTACCCCCTGAATCTAAAATGAAAGTTGAAATTATTTTAAAAATAAAATAAATATGTTTTTTAAAAACTGGCATCTAGGTAAACTTGGCGTGGAAATACCCATCATAGAGGTAGTGTTACTTGGGAAAGCTTTGGAAGCACAGACTGGTTGGAAGCGCAGCCTCTGCCACCCAGCAGCTGTGTGACTATGTGCCAGGCGCTTTACCTCTCTGAGTATCACCAGAATCCAGGAGTTAGATGCAGACTGTTTTGCTTTGTTGTTGTTGTTTTGTAGAAACAGGGTCTTTCTATGTTGCCCAGGCTGATCTCAAACTTCTAGCCTCAAGCAATCCTCCAGTCTCAGCCTCCCAAAGTGCTGGGATTATAGGTGTGAGCTACTGCACCCAGCCTGATGCAGACTCTTAAATGCACCCAATTGTTAATGGGCTAGAGAAGCCAATGTCTGTGTCCCTGTGTACCTGTGTCTGAATCAAGTTTCTCCAACGTCTGATTTCCCTCTTAGAGGTGACACCCCATGGCGACATCCAGACCGAAACAATCACCTGTCTGGATCCCTTCTTGAACCACAGCAGTCAGCCCTACATGGAGCCTGCTTCAGGAGGGGGGCAACCCACAGCCACACTTCCTGCAATACCTGGGGTTCCACAAGGCAGGGTTTGTGGGAGTGGCTCCCCTCTCTGCTCACCCACACTGACATCCCAGATAGAATGCCGACAGATCCACAACAGGTTCTAAGTCATATCCAGGAAACTGAATTCTCCCCCTGCAGTCACAGAACCTCTTAGAGAAGAGGGATGCCTACTTTCTTCTCATCTGCCCCCTAAGCCCAGGAACACTAGTGGGGAGGAAGAAGCGACACACAGGCAGATGGAGAGGCCCAGATCTACGAGGAAATCAAGAGATTTTATAATCGAGGATGACCTCCAGCTCTGGCTGGAAGAAGCTCAAAGGATAAAATAATAAAGACGCTCATTCATCGTAGGCTCCCTCTGTGTCAGATGCTTTGCAGGCCTCATCTCATTGACTCTTCATTACAACCCTATGATAAAAGTGCTATTTGCTAGGTATGAGCTGACAGGCAAAAAAAAAAGAGAGAGAAAAGTGCTATTTGCATCCACATTGAAGAGATGGGAAAACAATCTCAGAATAGTCAGTCAACTTGCCCATGGACACACAGCTGATGTGCTGAACCTGGACTCATGTCCAGGAGAGCTGGTCCCAATCTGAAGGTTAGAATGTTCCTGATGGCTGCTGTGTGCTGATCATGCATGCATGCATTCATTCATTTCATTATTGAGAGCCTACTGTGTGCCAGGCTCTGTGCTAGGAGCTAGGTAAACAAGTGTGAACAATACTTAGTCTTATAGTCTAGTGGAGGAAACTGAACAACAGCCATATACATAAATGGATAATCACAAACTGTGATATGTGATGGGAGGGAGGGGTGAGGAGTACCAGACTCAGGAATGGGGAAAGTAGTGCTGTGGGAGGATGTCTCCAGGAAGGGACCATTGCACAACATAGTTCGTTCAGAGAATACCAAGGGCATGAGGTCTCACAGAAGAGCTGGCAGCCTGAGTTTCTGGGGCACAGAGTGCCAGGGCTGCCTGGGTAGGGGCAGGGGGGGTGCAGACAGGGAACAGGCAGAGCATGCGCTAAGGCTGACAAGCCCTTGATTTTGCCCAAATGATAACCTGCTGAAGGAAATGATCTCCCAGGCCCCCAGACCTCTCGTCTAATTGCAAACCACGCAACCTTAGCCGCAGCAAGATCTGCAGATAGCTAGTGCTGTCATCGCCTCCGCCAGCCCTGGCTGGCGCCCGCCCCATTCTGTGCCCTAAAGCAGAAGCACATGCACACCTTCAGGAGGACACCGGGCCATGGGGGGGTTGGCACCTGGCCTCTGTGGATGTCAGAGAGCTGGGGACCCTACAGGGCATGCCAGTCTCGGGTAGGTGGCCTGTCCTGTCCTGTGCCCAGCATTCACACCCCTCAAGGACTGCGGCAGCACAGGATGGGGTAGCATTGCCTCTGGGGGCAAAGTCACCAGGACACCCTCCCTCTGAGGCTCTGGAAGAGATGTTCCAGCTGCTCAGAATCATGGAGAACTCCAGAAGGGCCCCAAGTTTGGGATTCCCAGGAAATGGAGTTTCAGAGAGGACAAGTCGCTACCTCCCGCTGTCGCCCTGGAAGGTAGAGGCAGATCTAAACATCTTTGCCCTTTGCCACACTTCCATCCCTGTCTGTAACACACACACGTGGCCACCTTGGGCTGCTGGCTGTGGACCTCATGGGAGGCAGGGTGGTCATAATGAGGGGCTGGGGCTTTGCAACATAAAAACTGGGTGCTCCTTATGTCAAGAGCCCACATTTCAACAGGAAGGAGACCTCTTCCTCCTCTGCACTCATTTCATAACCTTTTACTTCTTAATTATGTAAGAAATGTACGTGTATTGCTGAAAAATTAGAATGAAAAAGGTGAGCAAAAGACAATAGAACCACCAGCAATCTCACTGTCAAAGAAGAATGACCATGACATTGTGCAAGGTCTCTCCCAAGATCATGTATTCATTTATACAGCCACAGTATGTGTGTGTGTATACATATATATATATATATATACACACACACATATTTACAAATATGTACATACTATACTGTAGAGATTTTCATGGCATGGAATACACTTCTGCAATATCATTTTCGTGGATATCATTTTCGTGGCTGCATAATCTTCTAATGAATATATCTGCCACAGCTTATTCAACAGATCTCCTGTTATTGAGTATCTAAGTTGTTTCCAATATTTGCCATGAAAAGAACCCTAGAAGGAGCATCCTTAAGGCTAAATACTCATATGTACTCCAAGCACTTTTTTAGGAGCCCTGTAGTTCAGCTGCCAATTTCATTAATCAATAATTATTGGGGCATGGAAAAATAAAGGGGAACAATGTCTCTGCATTTAGAATCACAACTGGGGGTCTGTATCTGAATATCTAGGGGAGGTTCTAATAGAGAAATTTCTTTATTTTAGAGCTACTGTTAACTCTGAAGATAATTGCCATAAAGAACAGCAAAAAGTTGTCCTGAGGGAGGGATTTAGTTCTTCTTGGGTCCGGGCTGGCATTATTTCACTATTAATGAATTACCCTGGCTGGGCGCGGTGGCTCACGCCTGTAATCCCAGCACTTTGGGAGGCTGAGGTGGTGGATCACCTACGGTCAGGAGTTCGAGACCAGCCTGGCCAACATGGTGAAACCCCGTCTCTACCCAAAATACAAAAATTAGCCAGGCATGGTGATGCATGCCTGTAGTCCAAGCTACTTGGGAGACTGAGGCAGAAGAATCTCTCAAACCCAGGAGGTAGACGGTGGCAGTAAGCTGAGATCGCGCCATTGTACTCCAGCCTGGGTGACAGAGCAAGATTCCATCTCAAAAAAAAAAAAAAAAAAAAAAAAAAGAAAAGAAAAGAAAAGAAAAAAAAGAACAACCCTTAATTGACAGTTTCTACCTTAGTACAAATTACTAAATATTAATGCAATGGTGTTAGAAAGGGGAAACTGTGCAAAAAATCCTCGTTCAGACTGAGTAAAAACCCAACACACCTTAGACTTTGGTACCCACAAAATCAAAGCTAACAATGGGTTGATTTTCATTTTTTAAAAGTCTTTTACTATGTACCCATAAAAATTAATGTTTTTAAAAAGTCCTCATTGGTTCTTTTGCCTTGGGTGGGGTCAGAAACTGCAGTGTCTCCAGGATAACTTTGTTTAATTATTAACAGCAGCCAGTGGACTTCTCTTTATATTCCATGCAAATAAAGGTGGTATAACTGGGTAGACTAGCCTGAAGCCTGGAATTCCGCTGAGCCCTGTATCAGTTAGGTAGGAGGGGAAGAGTGCAAATTTCTAAATGTCAGTGGCAGAGGTTGTGTACTTACAGAAAGCAAGGAACTGTCCGGGAGCCTTGGGTGATGGAACAAGTCAAATTCAGGGCTAGCCCAGGCTGGCTTCAAACACTGCCTTAATTGTGCAGGTCATTGTACAACTCTTTCCTTGGACCATCTAGATGAGGCCAGTAACCCCTGCCAGCCCCAGCCCTGGAAATGGGACCTGCAATTGAGCTCATGTGATTTCAAGGCCTTTCTAGGGATTCTCTACTTCTCTTTGAAAAGTAGCACTTGGCTATTTGATATCTACTGTTCAATCCTTTCAAGAAAGTAAAAAGGTCACGAGTAAGAATAAAGGTAGGGAAGCAGCAGAAGGGGCTGGCTATCTTCAGGAGCCCTGGTAAGTGAGGAGGTCCTGAATGCAGAATGAGGCCAGAGCCACCCAGAGCTGTCTTCAGGGAGCAGAGCAAAGCTTCCTCTTACTAATGGTGAAGGCATCTCTGAATTTCAGTCAGGCCCAGGCCTCAGAGGAAGTAATAGAATACCTGGAAGAGATGGATCTCACTCTAATGTACTGAGCTTCACCTGCTGTAGTGGACACTGTGGTGTGCTGTCTAGGTCCTCCTTCAGGACCAAGGCATTCATTCCCTTGGATTCTAGGAGTGTTGGCTGCTGACACCTCACAGCTAAGGCCCTCTCCTGGACTTGCCCTCTGCCAAGGGAACTGCCTTGCCCAGAGTTACATCCTCTCTGCGGGGGCAGTTTCCGTCCAGAAACTGGCTGATAAGGTGGCACAAGACCCAGCCCCTTTGCCTCAATTCAGGACCACTTTGGAGGGCTCCCCAGCTCTAGAGCTCCCTGCCATGGACTGAGTCCTCTGTCATGACTGCAGTGCAGTGCAGTTCCTCCATCTGCCCAATTCAGCATCCTCCAGTAGCCCACAGGCATTTTTCCCAAGCATCTGACAGTGTGCTTCCCAGGAACCCCACCTAAGACTCTTTCTCACAATGATTTTAATACCATTTATTGATCCCAGTGCTTGCCAAGCATGCGAACCATTTTAGTCACTGACCCTTACAAGGTCCCACAAGGTTGGTTTTAACATCTTCTTTTTACAAATGGGGAAAAAAGCACAAGAGAAGCTAAAGGTTAAATCATTTGTCCAAGGTCACAAAGGTGGAGTTGGGATTAAAATCCAGATCAGCTCTAAGACTTGGCTTTTTGTAATTCACCATGTTCTTTAAGGCTCTGCCAAATGCCCCTCTGCCTGCACCTTCAGGATGCCATTCATGATCTCCTTATGATATTCTCATTCTCATTCTTTCTCTCTCTGTATATCTTCTTGTTTAGCCGCTCTAGTCATTTGCATTCTACATTCCATATGAATTATAGGTCCAGGGCGCTTCCAAGCTCCCTGAGAGCCTGCGTCATGCACACTGGGGATCCACTGTACAGCCCATCACATTCACTGCCTGGCTCATGACAGACACACAGGAAATATTTAGCCAGTTGAGTTGATTGACTTTTCACACAAGTAGAATCTCTATTTTCTTAGGGTTTCTGGATATATGGTTTATGAAACTATATGTCTATACTGGGGTCTGCATGACATATTTAATCCTTAGTAGCACAGATATCAACTTGCTATCTAAGGACTATATAATACCCTGATTCAACTTTGGGGATTTAATAGAGATTTCTAGAAAAAAAATAAGAACTCTCATTGAGGCTTTGAGTGTGACATGATTTCTGAAGACATACGTAAACAAATCCGGGGACATTAAATTCTGAAACAGAGTTCAACCCTAAAGGCCCAATGTGACCACTACATTGAAGGATAAAAAATCTCTCCATCTCCATCTCTGGCATCAGAGGACCCGATCACAGGTTATTTACCTGGTGACGCCACCAATCTCCAGCTGGTTTCATGTAACTCATGTTTCTTCTTGTGGAAAATCATCATCCCCACCATCTTTACCATCAACCAAGTCCTTGCCATGTGCCAGGCATGGAGCTAAGCATTGTTGACACATTATATCATTTGGTCCTCTTAGTAACCTTCTAAAGTGAGTACTATTGTGAGTCCCATGTTAAGGATAAAGAGGCCGGGCGCAGTGGCTCATGCCTGTAATCCCAGAACTTTGGGAGGCTGAGGCAGGTGGATCACTTGAGATCAGGAGTTCGAGATCAGCCTGGCCAACACAGTGAAACCCTGTTTCTACTAAAATTACAAAAATTAGCTGGGCATGGTGCTGTGCATCTGTAGTCCCAGCTACTTGGGAGGCTGAGGCAGGACCATCACTTGAACCCAGGAGGCAGATGTTGTGGTGAGCCACGATCTCACTGCACTCCAGCCTGGGTGACAGAGTGAGACACCATCACACACACACAAAAAAAATTATTTTTAAAAAAAGGATAAGGAATTAGGCAAAGCAAATTGCCTAGTTATACTCTTGGAAAAGTGGAAGAGCTAGGGATCAAAGCCAAGACTACCAGAGCTGAGAACTAAACAGACTTCCTGAGATGGCAGAAACACAGCAGTCCCTAAGTGATGAGACGGGATTCTTACCCATCCCAGAGTTCCTAAACAACCAATAAACACCAAATGAATAATGATTCTGTCACATGCTTTTTTGCTAATTCTTTTTTTAAAAAAGCCTTTTTTTTTTTTTTTTTTTTTTTTTGAGGCAGGGTCTCACTATGTCACCCAGGCTGAAGTGCAGTGGGGAGATCTTGGCTCACCACAACCACCACCTCCCAGGCTCAAGCGATCCCCCCACTTCAGCCTCCTGAGTACCTGGGACTACAAGTCCAAGCCACCACCAAGCCTGGCTAATTCTTGTACTTTTTTGTAGAGACAGGGTTTCGCCATGTTGCCCAGGCTGGTCTTGAACTCCTGGACTAAAGTGATCCTCTGGTCTCAGCCTCCCAAAGGGCTGGGATTACAGACATGAGCCACCACACCCAAACTTTGCTAATTCTTTAAGTCTCTGTTTAATTATCCCTGGTTGTCTTGTGTTTCTCATGTCTTGAGATTAGAGACACAGACTGCCTTTGTTCCAGACTATGTTTTCAAGGATGTTTGCATTGCAAACAGTCTTGGAAGATATAGTGTCTCTGTCCAGAGCAAAGGGTAGATTTGTTAACAGACTAGAATAATAAAATAATGTCTGCCTAGAAGGCAAAGTTCAGGTAGGCTTATTGTCTATTATAAAAGCTCCAGGTTCTCAAAGCTTGGTGTTCTTCTCTTGTAAAGCAACCCATTACCTGTGCAAGACATCACCTGGCCCATATTACATTGCCCTGTGGGAGTTAGAGCTTAGAGAACTGGTGTCAATGCTGATACTCTGACTACTGCTATTGTTCTGAGTAATAACTTATCTTTGTCCCTGACCCAGGAGTCTTGTGCCTTCTGCCAGCATACAAAAAACTGTGGCAGACCACGTCATAAACTTAAGAGGAGGATAAAATCTCAGATGCTCCACAGTTCTTGAACATTTCCTCCATCCTGGAGCAGCAGAAACTCCTCTGGACAGAAAGTTCCAGTAAGGTCTTTCTGGGAGGTGTCACCCATGGCAACGACAGCTGTGAGGTCATTGCCTCTGATACTTCCTTCACCACTAGTCATCCCAAGAGGAAAACAATAAGGAGGAGGAAAAGAAACTCTTACAGGTGGAAGAATAAAAAATAAAAATAATGCTGTTGATGGTGCTGATGAGGAGGATGAGGATAATGATGTCAACGAGGAGGAGAACAGCAAGGCGGATGATGATGATGATAAAGGGCTGATGATGACATTGATGAGGTTAATGATGACATTGATGAGGCTGATGATGACATTGATGAGGTTGATGATGATGACAATAAGGCTGATGATGTCAATGAGAGTGATAGTGATGACAATAATTTCCAGAGCAGCCACCATTTGCTGAGCTCTTCCTGCCTGGTGAGCACACACATTATTTCACTGAATATTCAAAATATGCCTGCAAGGTAAAAACTCCATATTCTCTCACTTCCTTTAAAAATCTTTATTCTACTCTGTCTTTTTAAACAGCCACTCTGTGCAAATTACAATATGTAATATCGACCCCAACAACACATTCCTGGACCCCTTACCTTGGTCTATTTTTTCCCCATTATATTGATCACCTTCTAACATGCTATGTGGTTTACTATGTTTATTGATTATGGTCTCTCTCCCAGCTGGAATGGAAGCTCTGTGAGAACCTGAATTTTTTTGTGTTTTATTCACTGTTGTATGCCAAATATGCAAAAGGGTGACTGGTCATAACAGACCTTCAACAAATATTAAATAAATTAATGAACTTGACTTTGTGTTTTGGGGAAATGTCACAGCCTCCCCGGACTTTAGATTCCATGGCCTTAAAATGAGAGCTTGGCAGCATCTATGGCTTGACCCGTTCCTGAAATCCTGAGGCTCCACAGATGTCTGTGCATTAATCTTCCTATGTGATTATGTGACAGAGTCATCATTTTACTTTTGTCAACTGTTTCAGGTTGGATTTTATTCCTTAATCAGTCACTCATTCATTTAACCAATTAAGCATTTTCGAATTCTTCTGGACCTAAGCGCTGACACTGAGGGGTTCCAGCAGACACCAGGAGCACGTGGGGTGGAAGTGGTGCTCGTCTTAATGAGGTTCTGAATTTCTGACAGGTGAGAGAGAGCTGCCACCTCCCCAGCTGGCTTCAGCTGTGCAGGAGGTGCGGAGCCAGGAGGCCCTCAGAACTTTTTGTTTCCATGGATTTGAGGTACTCGGGAGTCACAGGGCCTGGGTTCTGTGGGGTCTTTGGCTCTGGGTTCTCTTTCCTTCTCAATTCCCCACTTTTATTGCCCCCCACTGACACACACTCATCTTACTTTTAAGCAGATGTCTATCTCATTGACACACTGAATTTGGATGTGGTTGCACACTGGAGCAGAAGGAGGTGAGAGTCTAGGGTTCTGGTGTGCAATAGGACATTCAATTCAACAGTCACATGGATAAAGAAACTGCTGAGTGCACGGCTCTGTTCTGAGTGTTGGGAATATAAAGATGGCTCAAGGTGCAGTCCCAGCCATCACAGGCTCGTAGAGGTAGGCAGGTTTATAAGTAAAGAATCCACTTTGGGAGGCTGAGACGGGCGGATCGCAAGGTCAGGAGATCGAGACCATCCTGGCTAACATGGTGAAACCCCATCTCTACTAAAAATACAAAAAATTAGCCAGGCATGGTGGTGGGTGCCTGTAGTCCCAGCTACTCGGGAGACTGAAGCAGTAGAATGGCATGAACCCGGGAGGTGGAGCTTGCAGTGAGCTGAGATCACACCACTGTACTCCAGCCTGCGTGCCAGAGCGAGACTCTGTCTCAAAAAAAATAATAGAAAATAAAAACATAAGTAAATAATCACAAAACACCACCATGAGTGCTTGATCTTGCAGGGGGTAATGTCATTCAGAGAAGACAGATAGCCAGGGAGCGTGCTTCTGCCAGGACATCCACCATAGTACACAAGAAGGGATTTTCAAGATGGGTCTCAAAAAAGTGATTTGCAGATTGCCAAGTGGGGAAGTGTGGTGGAGAGGACAAAAAGTGGTCCAATAAAGGGAGTCAGTGGCTGTGAAGGCCTGGAGAGAGGAGGGCTTGCCAGGCTCAGAGGATATGCACTTGGTGTGGAGCTGGAGCACAGGGGAGGTAGGAAGGAGGCTCCATCACTGGGATTCAGCCCAGCACATGTCACATAATGTGCCTAATAAATATTGATTGAATGAGTAGATGAAGAAATAAAATGGGAAGAAAATACCTGCCACACAGAAGAGTTGCAAATGTTAAGACCTTATCTTGTTTACCCATCAGGCTCCTCTGTTGAGAATTCAGGTCCCTCAAGACAAAATCTGGGTCATGCTCTCTACAGAGCATGTTTCCAGCACAGGCCTGGCAACCTGGGCCCTTGCACAGAAGACACAGGGAGGGTGACACGTCTCCCTCTGTGCCTGTCCATGCAAAGCCACCCTTGGCAGGCCTGGAGGCTTTCAGGGGCCTGTGGAGCAGGGAGTAATGCCATTCGGTGAAGAGAGGCAGGCAGCAAAGTTCTTGGTTCCGCCACAGTTCACTTGAAAGAGATCACACATTTTCTGGTGTCTGGGGCCCTGCATGGTCAAGCTCTGAGCTGGTTAGGTCGACGGCTGCAGCAGGCTGCACTATAAATTAGGATGTGTGATGGATTTTCCAACCCCCAATTTCCTCTCCCCTCAAATGAGACAGAGACTCCACCTAGCCCAGAGTCACCATTTGGATAGGAAGCCTAACTTAAGAGGCCCCCAGGCTAGGAAGCAGGTTACATTCTATTTATTGCTCACTGAGCTCCTCTTAATATCCTGCTCAGTACAGAACAGAGCTGGGTTTGCACTCAGGGGAAATGGCAACTGATGGAAATCTCCACCCCCTTGTGGAGGCAGCTTCTTGGTTGGAATCCCTTTGGCTGAAAATAGGAAGGGATGGGATTCTGCGTGGTTATGTGTAGTCTCCCCACCACCCAGCAGGAGGCGAGCTAGCAGCCATCCCCGCCGGCCCATGCGCCCCTGGGAAGGGGAGAACAGCGCCAGGAGGACAACAGCCAGAGGACTCAGGCTGCCCAAGTCTAATCCTAGAGCTGCCTCAAGCTGGATCCCTGGATAGTCATTGCCTGTGTTGGGCCTCAGTTCCCCCTTCTGTGCAATGAATGGGTCAGATTAGACAACCTCCAAGGCTCATTCTGGCTTTGGAATTGAATGAGCCCTTGGGCAGTGAACGAGGTGCTGGAGAGTATTTGGCGCACAGAGACAGCACACAGTCTGCTTCTCAGCAAGGGCTGCCTCTCCCTTTCACCAGGCATGACAGTGCCACTGAATGGGCTGCGCTGGCTGGAACAAGCCACCATGGAGGTGAAGGGCAATGGCGAGATGGTGTGGGGCCCAAACCTCCAAGCCTAGCATCTGTTGGAGCCTGGGATAGGGGTTAGCAGCAATCAGGCAGGTGGAGAAGGCACTCACGGAGCCCGGGGAGTCCTGGTGCTGGCTCCAGGAACCCACATCAGCAGCACCTCTGACTTGGGACAGCAAAGAGTGGAGGGGGGGTGACTGCTCCTGGGAAAGCGTCATGGGAAGGGGTCCCCATTAGTTACCTAGAAAGCAAGTTGGTTTTGGGGCCTGTGTCAAGGACTTTCCAGGCCCACCCTCGCCACCTCTGGTGGCTTCCCCTGTGGGGAAGCTGTGTTCTACTCAACAGCATCTGCCCTTCCTGCAATGTATGTCTAAAAACCGGGCACTCCTCATTAGAAAGCCTTGGGGGAGGCGAGTAGCAGAGACTCAGATGCCTTTCCTTGCCATTAACCTTAAGTCCAGGTAGGAGCACAAGGCCCACTGGTCGAGCAGGTTCTGGGGACCGCCCTGCATGCAGGAGCTCTCTGTATAGCATAAAGCCACGCAGGTGAAGCCTGAGCCCCGTGCTCATCCCCCCTTAGTCTTCCCATTTTATTTGTTCTCACCTTAATTCTGGGCCAGGGGTGCAGGCAGGAATGTGTTCCCTGGCGGAACATGCTGGGGACCCCCTAGGCTGTTGGTCCACCCCCAAGTGTGACAGGCCTGGGTGGGTCTGCAGTCCCCTCTTTCAGTGGAAAGTTTCTTGGTTTTCACCTCTGGTCTTTTCTGTCACTGTTTTGATCAAACACATGTAATTTATGGACTATGATATACTGCACTTCAGAATTGATTTTTGTGCTCAACTGGTGTAAAACATTTTTGGTGACTAATGCCTCCGGGTGAGATATTTTTTCGTTATTGATGTGTGCATGGGGCTTTTGTCCCCACGTCATGGGGACTTCTGGCCAGGGTCACTCCCTGGTTCCCTGCAGCAGGAACACTCAGCCAAAGGCGAGGCAGCCTTTTGAACTAAAGAAAATATTAATTTAAGACATTGTTTCAACATGAAATTACAGGAGCCTTCAGAACTCCCCGTTAGTTTGATTCAGGGCTGAGGTGCGCATAGTGTCTTTAGGGCGAAGATTGGCCAACTTACAAAAAGTTTGTTGCCAGTGAACTAACAAAGAATTCTGCAAGGGCCCCCAGAGCTTCAATTCCCTCACACAATCATTTCCAGTTGATTTGCCTGGAAAATCTCTTGTTGAAGAAAGAAAAGCAAAAATAGCCCTGTTGCATCTTTGCTATCAAACCCGGCTGGGCAGTTACTGGTTTGTTATTCCTGAAGCAAGAACTGGGCCTCGTGGTCTGCCAAGTGTGAATGTACTTATGAGACCGTAGGAACAAATGGATGTTGAGGCTTTCTGGAAAATATGAATCCTGTGGTCACGATACATGTGACATTCCAACAAGAGCTCCCACTAATCCAGTGTCATGTGCCTCAGGAAACCTGTGGTCAAAGTGGCATTAGTCCCATTTTACAGACTAAAAAACTGAGGCCCAAGTCATTCAGATAGAAAGGGGGTGGTGGAGGTGAGAGTCCAGGTGTTCCTGACCCCAAACCACACACTGTCCCATTGCACCAGGCTGCCTGCCGCCTGGGCTGGGCTATCCTCTGATGCCAGGATGGCCCAAGCTTCCCTCCCAGCTGAGTTCATATACACAGCTCAGCAAACAGTTCCCATCCTCTTCTGCTCCCCTGGGGTGTACTGGGCAGGGTTTAGTTATTGGGAATGCAAATCTGAAGAATGGGTTTGCAGCTTCTAAAGGGGTGGGACTTCATAGGGAGTTTGGTGAGCAGAGTCCACATATTCATCAGGCACAGGGCTCAGGACAATCTTTAAGGATCCATGAAAATGTTTTCATTTTTATTTATCTTAAAATTCAAAGAAAGAAAGAAATATAAGAATAATGAATGCATAATAACACATCAAGCCTGGATTATATTCATCTTTAGACCAATGCAGTTGTAAAATAAAATACTAATTTTTTTTTTTTTTGTGGAGAAAGGGTTTCTGAAGACAAAAGTGTCTAGGGCACCTGAAAGTCATAAGACAGCCCAGAACAGGAGGCAGGACAAGTGGAGGCATGGCCCTGGATGTCATGTTGAGCACATGGGGCAGGTGCACAGAGAGGGTTGGTAAGTACCATGGATCTGGGCTCCTGAATGCTGGGCTGGCCTTCCCTTCCCCAAACCCTTCTCCTTCCCCAGTGCTGAAGAGCTTCCCCAGTGCTGAAGGAGAGAACCCTAGAGCCCCCACAGAGCAGACGACCTCTGCACAGCGTCTCTGGCACCCTAGAAGGCCCTGGTTCCTCACCCTCTGGCTTTTCCACTCACCAATCCCACGAGGAAGTGAGGCTAACCTTGAGGGGGGCTGAGACAGATGCCTCCAAAGAAACCAGTCCTGACCTCATGCAAGCTGCTCACCCCCACCATTAGGGACAGTCCTCCCCCAACAAAACCTGCCCATCCTCACCATAAGGGACAGTCCTGACCCCACACAAGCTGCCTATCCCCACCATAAGGGACCATATGACACTTCATCTTCTCAGCTAATGGCAAATAACAGCATCTTAGAGATCACCTACAAAACCCCCTCATTTCACACATGGGGAAACTGAGGTCCCATGGGGAAAGGAACTCAGCCAAGAGGAGTCGTCTCTGCATTTCTAGAGGACCCTCTCCTTTCATATCCCTGCCTGCAGAAGATTAGCCTCCATTTCACATGGATCTTTTAGTGATGGTTACTTAGGCTCATCAGAAAGGCTTCCTGGCAAACAAAATAAAACAAAGTGAACCACTGTCTTTTATCCCCTGCCCGCATTCACGTCTTCCTGCCAGGCAGAGCACTGAGCCCAGGGCCCTCCAGCGGATGTGGGGACCAGAGGCTCCGATGACATAATCAGGGATAGGGCACTTTCTCCACAGGTGCCATTTATTTTCAAGCATCCGTTCGATCCCTGCCGAGGGATGAAAACCGCAGTGTCAACTGCCTTCAACTCCACTCCTTTGGAGGCCCGTTTGGTATTAACATCAAAGCATTCTGCATATTTATCATTCCTCCCTCAGCATTAAGCAAGACGTCTGACAGGCACACAAAAGCGCCATAGTTTCCACTTGGACTCCAGAAAGGCATCAGCAGGTTCAAACCCAAGTTGAAAATTCCCTCAAATAGGTATATTTTCTTTACTGGAAACCTGGGAAGGATTATCACTTAGCATCCTCTCCAAAATCAATTTACGTCCACTTACCAGTCGCTTCTGGTATAAAATAAAGGAGCTTACGATTCATCATTCAGGATTTAATCAATGACACCCAGCTAGCTCTGATGAGAATATTTCGGGCGTGGAGGATGGGATAATAGACAATACCCTGTCTTTGGTCTTACTTTTTTTTTCAAGAGCAATCATGCCTACTCTTTGAAATATAATGGGAACATGTTAAAATATAGATTCAAGTAGGATCTGACAAAGGAAAATATTCAACTCTGGTTGTACTCAAAGTACTTAAGTTTTCTTTGAAAAGTTAAGAAAAGGGCAGCAATCTGGAACTTTGGGAAAAAATAAGCGTGCATTTGTTCATGAAAGAAACATGAATAGAAACAATTTTTAACATGAGTGATAATTTTCTTACTTCGTTTCAAAACTTTGTCCTGATTATTTATATGTGCATGTTATGTGTTGGCTTTGCCTCCAGTGACAGCAAACAAAGCTTGTATACCTTTCAGGGTTTTTTTTTTTTTTTTTTTTTTTAAGTGCTGGTGGACTTTTTAATGTGCTGGAACCTAGCAGGGGGAGCCCTAACAAGGGGCTTCCCGGCTCATGCATCTGAGCACTGACCCTCGATGCTATGGCTTTTATCCTCTGCTCAAGGTGGAACCCATGATTTCCAGGTGATTGACAAGAGCTGTGAATGTTTCAGTAAGGTGCTTGGGTTTCATAAGGAAGCTGAGTTTAAATATGGCCCAGCTGTAGACTGTGGCCACAGTGGCTTTTGCCAGTAATGCTGCCAGTGACTGAGTGCAGCACCTTCACACTGAAGATGAGAGAACAAAAAATCAGAGCACAGATGGGACCACCCAGCTCACCCCGCTGGAGAGAAACAGACTGAACCCACTCCTGCTCGCAGCCCTGACCATCAGAGAACCCCCATGCTACATGAGCACCCATCCAAGCAGCTCCCTGGGCAAGATGTTTTGGTGCACCTTAGAGACGAGGAAGCAAGAGACCTTGAAGGAGTGATTTTCCCAAAGCCACAAGCTAAGTTGGCTGAAGAGCAGGGCTAAATTCCATTTGTCTGTGACCTTGTTGGGAGTTACTTCATTATACCAGGCTCCACGTGCTCAGCCACGAATGTGGAATATCGTAACAAGGGAACAAGGGAGGCAGGTAAGGCTCAGAGAGCAAAGCCACCAAGGACCCCAATGCCAGTTGTTCATTCATTCGTTCATTCATTCATTCATTCGTGCAATAAATATTAACTGAGCCCTTGATATACACCCAGCACTGGGTAAAACCCTGAGGCTATGAAGAGGGAGAGGACACGGGCCTTGCCCTTGCGGACATCCCAAATTACTAGGGGAGGCAGGCACATAACAGAGAGCACCAGTGAAGTTATGCACGAACCAGGGGCAGGAATGTTTCTCTGCAGTAATCCTGGGAAGAGTACGAGGAACTCGGCCATGGTCAGCCGGAGAAGCCACACAGCACAGAAGGGAGCTGGGGCTGAAGGGGGAAGGAGTTTGCCAATAGCAGGAGGGGAAAAGCGTTCAGGAAATGGCCTGTACAAAGGCCCAGAGGCAGGGATGGACTCAGCTACCCAGAGAATGGGCCAAAGTTCTGTTGAGACCCAGTCAAGGAAGCTCAGGCAGGGAGCGGTTACAGAGAAATCCCCAAATCTCAGTGGCTCCGCACAGCAAGGTCTTCCTTCTTGGTCTGGTCTGGTGGCCCTTGTCCACCTGAAACATGTCATGGCCTTTGAGGCTTCTGTGGCGGGGGCTAGGGACACACAGCTCTCAACTGCCTCGGCTTGAAAGTGTCATGGGTCACTTTCTCCCATCACCCATTGGCCAGAGCTAGTCATATGACCCAACCTAACTGCAGGAGATGCTGGGAAATGCAGGCGGTAGGTTCGTGGATATTTGGTAAGCGCCACAGTTCTCCAGCAGAATGAGTTAGGAGGAAGGCATAAGGGGGGTAGAGGGGGACGTGGGAAGTGGTGACAATTGAGCCAGTCAGATCGTAAAGAGTCTTGAGGAGAAACTGAGCCCAGAGAGGGAGCTCAACTTGCCCACAATCACCTAGAATGTGGCCTCCTGACCTCCAGGCCACTGCCCTTTCCATATCCACAAGAATCCAAAGCCAGAGGAGCAAGCCAGCATGGGTGTCACCTGTCACTGCAGACAGAGCAAAGGACGTGACAGTGTCTCCTCTCCAGAGCAGCCTCGGGGGCCATGGGCAGACTGCGGATGTCTTCCCCCACCGGGTGAAATGGACCTTGGACTCGTTTCCTGGTCCATTCTAGCATACTGCAGTTTCACCTTCTCCCGTAGGGGCAGCCCAGACCCTGGAGCCAGGTGGTTTGGGTTCAAATCCCAATTTTGCCACAAACTAGCTGGGTAAATTTGAATAAGTTGCTTAACTTCTCTGTGCCTCAGCCCTCCTTCGATAAAACAAAGACAATTGCATCACCTACCTTCAAGGAGATTTTACTATTTGCAAAGCAATAGCTAATTGTCTGGCTTCCACGGCATTTGAGTTGCTCTGGAAGGCACCTGCCATGCATTATTTCATGTAACCTTCACTTCAAATCTGAGGCAGGTAGTTTAATAGCCCATTTTACAGACAAAGAGACAGAGCCATATTAGGCCAGTGGCAGCTGAATTTGGAACCTAGGGTTACCTGATGCAAAGCTATTATTCTTTCCACAAAGCCCCATGACCCGGGGACACTGGCTGGCTGGGAGGTCAAGCTTGTCTGGGGTCTTGCACCTTTCTTGCATGGCCTGCCTGGTTGCAGGGCAGCCCTGGGCCTCTCTGAGTCTCAAATCACAGACCTCCTAACACTCCAGACAAACTTGCTCTCTTTCTTCTTCCAGTTGAGATTCCAAGCGTTGCCCCTTAAGAGGGTTTCAGAAGTTGGCTTCTTTACAAAGCACATGAATGACCCCACTCCTTATCCTAACCTCAGGCCCTTGGGTCTTGCTGAACAAAATCCTCTGCCATCCTTCCTGATTTTTGTTCCATGATCCCATATACTTTGCTGGGCTTTGACCTGCCTCTTTAAAATTTGCAATTACCAATAATTCCCTTTGTTGCACCCAAATGCGAACCACCATATTAAATTATTAAATATAAGTGTTTCTGAAATATTTTATCTTGACATGTATCTCCGGAGTCAAATGACCCCAGGCAGTGTTCATAATTAATTTCATCAAAAGGAAAAAAAAAAGTGCTGGCAAGGGACTCCCTGAATGACTCCCTGTCCTGGAGAAATACAGCTGACACTTGGCTCGCTTCTCCTTCCTTCTCCTTCCCCAGGACTCCAGGGCCAGGGAGTCTGCAGAGCTGCTCCATCCTCAAGAGCCCAGAATTTCAGGCCTGGGGGGAACCCTTGTGATCATTTTGGCAGCTCTTTCTTTTTCTGGCTGAAGAAACAGGCCCAGAGAGGAGCGGTGACCTTCCCAAGGTGGCAGAGACCGAAGGCAGCAGGAACAGACATGGGGCTGCCCCTAGCCGGGTCACCCACCCCTCACTGTAGCTTGGCCCCCCCGCAAGACTCTGAAGCTACCGAATAAGGCTTCTTCCTCCTTTGTGACCTTCAGGACCAGATAGGTTCATTTAAAGGAGTAGGGGAGCAAAACTGCTTCTTAACATAAAAAATGCCCTGAAACAAAGGGCTTTTTGTACCCCTCCCCCACCAAGCTCAGAGAGAAAGAGAGATTAAGTTTGAGGAGTCACTTCCAATCAGAAAGCTACCATTTAATTACAATGCGCAGGAAATTACAGAGTGAATGGGCAGACGGGTGATAAGGGACTGCCCTGCAGGATGACAGGCTTGAAATCCAACCACTTCATCACAGAGCTACTTATCACAAGAGGCTGTCTGGAAGGCTGACAATCTGATTGTACTGTCAACTCAATTCATAATTAATATATTTATCAAATTAATTACTGAAAATATCTCCCTGGCGCTCGCCATAAAACAGTGGCTAGCTTCATGGCGGGCTGGCTTCGTTTTCTGCTAATAACCGTGCTGTCAGTTTAATGAGGGCAGGGAGCGGCCCCTGTTTTGCCTGCCTGACAGACAAATTGCCCTCTTACAGGGAATGATCCCTAGAATTTAAGAGAAGAAAAGAAATATGGCATTGTTTGGTGACAGCCGCAATCGCAGGCTTGTCTCGGAAACTTTGCATCAATTCTAACATACAAGAAAGGCAGGGTGGGGGTGCTTTTGGCAGCTAAATAAATACTTTATGAATTCCTGACTGATCCCTTCATCAGAGCCTCTGGTGGAGCGGTTTCTCTGAGTCCTGAGTTAACCCCCAGCCTGGCCGGAATCTGCCAGTTGAGGTTTAGATTTGAGGACATAAAATGTAGGAGACTCTCAGTCGAGGATTTTTTGTGAAGCAGAAAAGTTCCCATGCCAAGGATTCCCAATGCGCAATGAAATCCCTTTGATGACCCCCTTGACCTTTTGATCTCTGGGTGGAACGATCGTTTTCTTCCCTTCCTAGGGTGGGGATCCAGGCCTTGAGAGGGTTTCTGAGTTGAGATCTTTCTCAGGGGAAGTCTGCTCCCCTCAGGGCTCCCAAAGAACACCTGGTGAGCCCCAAATGCATTGCACTGTGCTCTGAAGCTCCCAGCATCTGGGCCAGCACCAGTCACTGGGCAAAGCTGACTCTGCCAGTCACCAGCTTGCCTCCCCTTGTGGATGCCGACCGGCCCAGGTGAGCCAAGATACGTGGGCCCAGGAAACGCGAGGGTAGCACGATGTAGAAAGTCCATCACTTAGCTGGATGGGGCAGTGACCCCAGGGCAGCTTCATTCATCTCTGCAGAACTCGCGCCCGGGTCAGAGCCACCATGGAGAGCCACAGCGAGCAAGGTTCTGGTGCAACCAGCAGGAGGTTAGCGGACTAGAAGAAACAGAGAATCTCGTTGTTTGTCCTTGGTCGGCCAGATGCTGGGTGGGCGCTGGGAAGAGAATGGTTTGGACAGAGGATAGGGCCTCCGGGTGGGGAGGCCATCACACACTGGAGGGTGCTTTCAGAGGCCTGGGGGAGGAAAGCGCTCACTCTCAGGCCCTGCAGGCCCATTTCTATTCCGGCCCCATCTGCATGCACCTCACCGAGCCACGAGGCCTCGTGGTTTCAAGGCTTGTTTGGCGCACCATGATCATAGCCTTGCGCTTGCCCTGGTCTCTGCTCTAATTGCCTCCCAAACCCCAGTCTTCTGTGGTTCTCCTCATCCCTCTGCGCCTTGCTTCCCTCCTGCTCCCTAGCCTCCCCTGCACAGTTCCCCCCAGCCTTCGCTCCCCTCTGGTCCCATTGCTCTTTCTCACTGGAGGGAAATAGCAGTTTTCCTCAATGAGCAGGAAAAACAATCACTTGCTTTTGCCAGATGCCAGGATGAGGGGTCTCAAGGGCCTTGGAGGGGCTGCACCTGCCTCTGTGGCCAGGCCTTGCCCCCTCAGCCCAGCCCTCAGCTCTGTTTCCAGGGCCAGTTCTGGTACTGGCCAGCTCCTTGTCCTCAACCGGCCTCATACCTCTGAGCTTCTGTCTCAGCCTGGGGCTGCTGTGTTCCCATGTTTGGGTCTGGCCTGTTAGCGTCCACTCACCGGGACTCCCCCTTAGAGCAGAGCAGAGCCCCCTTTTGGGACAGCCATGGGGGAAGGTGGTGCCTTTGGAGCTCATGCCACTGACATGAGCAGCCCACTTTGAGGACAGAAGGTGCTTGGGCCAAAGAAATCTCCCTATCCGTCTAAGCCCACAGGTGAAAAACCAACCTGAAGGAAAGAAAAGAAAGAAAACAAAAGAGCTCAGCCTGGTGGGCAGGGGTTACAGTTCAAATCAGCTTAGACAGTCCCCATGTCTTGCCCCAACCAGCATCAGGCAGCGGACAACCCCAGTCTGCATCGGTGCACCTTCTCAGTCTGCTAGAACCCAATCAGGCATGAGAACAAGCTTCCAAATGATCGATGAATGAATTAAACTATTGTGTTAATACTTTGATTAACTTAAGTTTAATAATTGTTTAGGGTACTTAAATGTGTGTGTGTGTTTCCTGTTTAAGGGGTTTGAAGAGCTCCAAAAAAGGATGCTATCCTAATCTGAAATTGTAAAATTGTTGAGGGAATTGGTTATCTCTTATCAATATGCAAATGTGTGAATGCTTCATTTTCAGTGTTGTTTATTAGACAAATAACTCACAACACTTGATAGAGAAGTTTTTTTCAAAATAGCTTGCTGTGTTGAGTGGGAATGCAGGTTGAGACAGGGAAGGGCCTGGCCCTGCCCTTCTCACCAGGTCATGTCAGCGGACACAGGAGGAGCTGGTCTGTGGGGTCAGCAGGGGACATCCAGCAACATGGTCTTAGGAGGCCTTTAGTAGCAAGAGATGTGGATAATTTATATGATGTTTAACTAGCTTTTAAACAGCCAGGTTTTCCTATACAGTGACTGGGTTTCCATAAAACAGAGACAAGGCCGGCCCACTTGGCTTGGGCACAGAGGGGATGGTGTTGTAAAGTTAATGCAGTGAGAAATGTATGGCACTCTGACATTAAACCCAACATAGGACATAAAGAACTAGGCCTGCTGTAAGCAATGGCAGCAGGGAAAGAGCTTAAGCGATCTTTGCAGATGGAAACCATGCCTGCTGAATGGGAATGAGCCTCCTCTTGCCGCAAAGCTGAGAGCCAGAAGGGAGCGAGGTGGTCTGGTGGCTGCTTGGCCAAAAGGTTTGTGCTGCAACTGCCCACATAGTGGGTCTTTGAAAAGCCAGCCCTATCAGCCTAAGTAATTGAGCGTTCCTGGACCCCAAAAGTCAGAGAGGAATTGAGAAAGAGAAGAGCAGAAAAGACAAAAAGTTTGAAGCGGTGGCGAAGGCTGCTGCATGGGGGTCTTGGGGAGCAAGTAAAACATCTCAGAGGGCAGAACGGTGCCCAAGATTGGAAGAAGGAGAGGAAGGAGGGAAAGAAAGAATAAACCAGTGGAACTAAAGCAACCTCAGTTGTTTTCTGAGGTTGAGTGGTTGGCCACAGACAATTTTTATTTTCAGAGGAAAATGATGAGGTTGCTTGAGTCAGGAGACAGGGGAAAAAAACCTCTGAGTGAAAAACTGGGTAGAAATGAAGACAGCAAAGACTACCTGAGGCTCCCTAACAGCCCTTGCATCATTCTCACTAACACAGACTTTTAATGCGGACAAAGAACAATGACACAGGTCTCAGTAGAGGGGATGTAGATGTGTAGAGCAGACCTCAGGGACAGGTGACAAAGCTTTCCCCAAGCCCACAGTATCAAGCTCTAGGTGCCTAAGAATCACCTAAGAAGCTTAGACTGCAGGTTTCTGGGCTCCATCCTCACAAAGTCTGATGTGATAGGTCACAGATGAGGCTCAGGAACCTGCATTTTAAAACATATCCCAGACTATTCAGGTACAGAAGACGACGATATATGAGGATCAGGCTTTGAGAAACACTAGCCTGGTGGGAAATGAGAAAGGTCAATAAGTCAAGGGAAGGGTGCCAGGAATTTCCCAGAGATGCTGGAGTCCTGGAATTAAAAGTTCTTATACGTAAGTGGTGGAACACGGGGCCTGTGTTTTCTTCATCATCATCATCATCATCATCATCATCATCAAATCAGACAAACTGGGAGAAAGATTGTGCTATCAAGAACCAGTGCCAGGTGAATCACATTTTACATTTCCTGCTGGAACTCAGGCAGTCCAAGACCCCTCTTAGGGCTGGTGACAAGGTGCAGGCTGGCTGCCATACTTAGCAGGTGGGGAAGAGAGTGTGGTGGCCAGAGCACGATGGCTGCCCAGGAGGGAAGGAGAAGGGAATGAGGCAGCCTAGGAGGAGGCCTTCTTCAACCAGACAGTCAGTCAAACAGCAGCGCTCGCAGCTCCTGGGCCCAGGCACCGAGGTGGGGCCATGGCAGAGTCAGGAGGACCCAAACTGTGGTCCCCACGTCCTCGGATCAGCCACATGCCAGACTTATCACCCAGTGGCAGCACAAAAGACAGGGTGATCAAGGGAAGTCACAGGCCAGTGTGATGAATTGCTACCATGGTCCTTGGTGGTGTAGAAAGTGCTGGAATCGTCTGGAATATGTTCAGAGCTGCAGCCGACTAACTTGCAGCAGGGCCAAAACACACACACACACACACACACACACACACACACACACACACACCCCTAACTCAGAAGTTGAGAGCATAAGTCCCTAGACAGAGGCCAAATGATAGCGAGAGAGGCACAGCAGGCCAAACCCTGGTCTAAGTAGCAACACCACAGCAGTGCTGTGTGACCCTGGGAAAGTCACTTCCCTTTTCTGAGCTTCAATTTTCTCTTTGGTAAAATGGGGGGAGTGCAACATGATGTCTTCAAGAGCCCTGGTATCTCTGAAAGCCTATAAAACCATTCTTATTGAAAAAAATAATAATCCCCCTGAACGTTAGTAGCCTTAAAGACTTCTGGACAGTAAAGACATTATAATTTAAGAAGTAAAGAAGAATAAACCTCTTAGGAGGTGTTAAAAATACTACAAATAAGATTAAAATGAAAACCTGGACTGTATCAGAAAGCTTATATATAAACTGAGATGAACTCTGGTGACCTATGACTCCCCGGGCCCACCCCATATTGAGGAATCCTACTCCAGCCTGAGTCTCTATGACAATAGGATTTGGGGTAGTGATTTAATCAGTTTGCTTTGGAGAAAAGAGCAGAGCAAATGCTAAAGTTGCTCCTCCATTGATGCTTGTTCTGCTGGCTTCTCAGATTTCCTTGTGGACAATGACTTTCTGAGAATAAAACTCTGCACCAGGAATCACAAGGGAGTTTGAGACTGTGTGGAACAGCAGCTGTAATTACCAGCTCTTCACTGTCATGGTGGATTAATAAATGTGTCACATCCAGCATCACTGTTTCTGCCTCCCACCTTGAGCAACAGCTGAGCCCAGCTGGAGAAGGAAGCCCAGACCCCAAGTTTCATGTGCTTTAGACTCTACCAGAATGTATCTGTGTTTCTCTCATCAAAGAACAGAGAACTGCCTAAAGACATGAGGACAATGGAGGCACCCAAAGCATGGTTTACATGTAGTTAAAGGAGGACTCAGGGTGAGGCAGAGAGGACTTTGTAAGCCAGACAGACCTGGGCTCAGTAACTTTTGAGGAGTTACGTAAATAAGCTGCTTATCCTCTCTAAACCTGTATTTCTTCATCTGTGCCAGGCACATGGCAGGGGCCCAGGAAGTCCCCTGGGTAGGGGCCCAGGAAGTGACAGAGAAGATATCCCAGAAAATGGGCCCACATACTCTTCCAGATGATCACCCCTTCCCATTGTGACATGGAGTCCATTTTGACTCCCTTGAACCTGGGCAGGACTCTGTGACTACTTCAGTGAAAAGAATGTGCCAGAAGAATCCTATGTGACTTCTGAGGCTAGATTGTTGTCTTAGTCCATTTTCTGTTGCTATAACAGAATGCCGGAAAATTAGTAAATTTATCAAGAAAATGTGTTTATTTCTCATGGTTCTGTAGGCTGGGAAGTCCACAATCAAACGGCAGGCATCCTGTGAGGACCTTCTTGTTGTGTCATGGTGGAACGCATCACATAGTAAGGGAGCAAGAGTATGCACATCAGCTCAGGTCTGTCTTCCTCCTTCTATAAAGCCATGAGTCCCATGTTAAATCAAACTAAAATTGGCACAAAGAGGCCTCTGTATGAGCTTCTAACTGCAACCTAATTCAGTATGTAAACAAACAAAAAACCTGACTTAAGAACAAATAGCCGAATCTCAGCCAATCACATGTAGCCAACAGTTCAAACCATATTTAGATAAGACAGATGGGTGCTATAACCAATTGGCTATCTTTGTACCTCACTTCCATTTTCTGTACATCACTTCCTTTACTCTGGCTATAAATACAATCTGAATATGTGGTGGGGCAAAGCATTATGAACTATTTTTGATCAGAACTACTGCCCAATTCTAGAATCACAAATAAAAGTCAAGCTACAAAACTAGGTTTGTTGTAATTTAGCCTTTTAACATCCATTATGGGGGCCCCACCTGGATGACCACACCTAATTCTAATTAATTCTCAGAGTCCTTACCTCCAATCAACATTTGAATTTGGGAATTAAATTTTCAATACATGAAATTTGGGGGACACATTCAAGCCATAGTAGCCATAAAAGGTAACAAGACTTTTTGGCTCTTCTGAGACATGCACCTTGGGATCCCCGAGTTGACATTAGGAAATCGGTAACCCAGAAGCCACCATTCTGAAGAGATGGTGTGGAAAAAGTTAGCAGAGATAGACAGAAATCCAGGAGAGGGCTGGGCGTGGTGGCTCACGCCTGCAATCCCAGCACTTTGGGAGGCTGAGGCAAGTGGATTACTTTAAGTCAGGAGTTGAAGACCAGCCTGGCCAACATGGCAAAACCCCATCTCTACTAAAAATACAAAAATTAGCTGGGTGTTGTGGTGTTTGTCTGTAATCCCAGCTACTCAGGAGGCTGAGGCAGGAGATTCACTTGAACCCAGGAGGTGGAGTTTGTAGTGTGCCAGGAGATTGCACCACTATAACACAGTGAGAATCCATTTCAAAAAAAAAAGAGAGAGAGAGAGAAGTCCAGGGGAACCTAGCTGCTCCCCTGCCTGACTTTGGAGCCTTCCTGGCCTGGGTGCCAGATAGTGAGTGAGTCTTCAGAGGATTCCAGCCCCAGTCTTTGGGCCCTGCCAGCTTTGGCCAAGTAGAGCAGATTGCAGATTCAAGAGAAAAGTTAGTGCTGTTGTTATTTGATGTTTGTCAATGGTTTGTGATGCAGCCTTAGCTGGTGAGAGGAGGACTCTATCTGGGTTGTCATTGTTCTGCATGGGAAGATGCAGGAAGGAAATCAGGATTGAGGTTGGAGGAGGAGAGAAAGCCCACCTAGCGGGTGTATGGAGAAGACCCGAGAGAGCCACAGAAGACACCTGGCTTATCTCTCCCAGCTCTAGTGGATATGGATCATTCTTAGAATAACCTGGGGGTAGTTACTGGGCAACAGGACACAAAAAGTACTGAGAAAGCTAGCTACTGGAGGGTCAGAAGAAGATTCTGAGGCCCTTCCTTTTTTTTTTTTTTTAGACGGGGACTGAATTTCGCACTTGTTGTCCAGGCTGGAGTGCAATGGCGTGATCTGGGCTCACCACAACCTCTGGAGGCCCTTCTTATGATTGCTCAAATAAAAAGGAGAGAGTAAGCCAAGTGTAAGATACTTGTCTGCCCTGCCCTGGATCCCCCCAGCAGCCCATAGAGACAAAGGCCAACAGACAAGGGAAAATCTACCTGCAGTCATAGCAGATGGTTCCATTTCAAACCCTCAGCCAGAGATTTGCAGACTATCCCTGCTGGGCTAAATCCAGCTTTCTGCTTGTGTTTGTAACAAGTTTTATTGGAATAATCATGCTCACATATATACATATTGGCTATGACTGCTTTTACACTGCATGGCAGAGTTAAGTAGTTATGACAGCGACTGGCCCACAAAAACTAAAATATTTGCTTTCTGACTCTTATAGAGTTTGCCACCCTCTGCTCTAAGCTATCAGAAGTGAAATCCTGAGACACAAGGAACCCTGCCCTGGCACGATCTCTGCTGAGAAAGGCCCACTGGGGCGTGTTCATACTGCTCCATGCATTCACTCACTCATTAAATCCTCAGAAACATCTAAGACACAGCAGGCTCCCAGTGCCACCTTGGAAACAGAAAGATGAATCTGCACAGTCCTTATCCTGTAGCAGCACCACCACGGAATCCAAGTCCAGGACAGTAAGAACCAAGATGGAGGCACAGCCCGTAGGAGTCTGGTAGCTTAAAGAAAGGCAACCAATCCCATGTAGGAGTGAGAGGCCAGGGAAGGCTCCTGGAGGAATGATGGTGGCCCTGGGTCCTGCAGGAGGAGCAGGATATGGTGAGCATACAGGGGCAAGGTGAGGCTACTGGAGCAGAGGGAGCAATAGGTGCAAAGACAGAACTGAGTTGGGGGAGCATCCAAAAACAGGCACTTCAGCTCACTGTGCTGGGAGAGTCTGGTGCCAGACAGGCAGGGGCAGGAGAAAGGGCCAGAGATGCAGGATGGGTCAGGTAATGGAAAGCAGCCAGGATCTGTAGACAAGGTAGAGACACAGATGCCAAGTACAGCTTTGTTGCCACAAAGGACCTGAAAAGTACAACTTTCTTAGACTGGGGAGAGAGCAAGCCCAGATCCCATGGGCTATGCTTACCTGCACCACAACAGAGATTTCTATGCTGACTGTTTTCCTGTGTTTATTGTAGTCCACCCACCCTGGGACTCTGGCCCTTCAAGGGGTCAGAGTGCAGAAGTAGCCATGAGGAACTGTCCATAAGCGATTAGGGCCCTAGGTCCCCCACCATGTTGGGGACACCTCCGGACTGATGTGTTCAGTATCTTTTTTACCTTAGCAAGTTTCATCTCAGGTCAGCTTTCAGGTGGGGATAAACGAGTTGCCAGGTAGAGCACATGAACGGGGAGGAGGGCACAGCCACAGGCCATGGGCCATCTTCAGGTGAGCTGCAGGTGACTGGTGCCCTGGAAACCTCTCTTTGAGAATGCATCAAGACACAAATCCCAAGGAACAAGTGGGCCTTTGTTGATGAGTCTGGCATCTGGCAGCAAGCAGGGAGCAGGCATTTCAGCTTTGGCAGGATCATGGTGGACTTAAACTTGAGGGCAGCTGGGAATAGCCAAACCCCTTTGTTTCTGTATAACACAGACTTTTAAAGTTGTGCGGTCTTCCCACTTTGTCTTTATTAGAAGCAGATAACTTCATTGCTGTTTCCATAATGTTGTTGCTACATGCAGAAGCGTTTCATGAACACAATACTAATTATAAACTCTGTTCCCCCAACAACCTTGCTTATGCAATTATTGCTGTTATTTTCATTATCATTATTATTTTTCCCTAAAGAACTAAGGAGAGTCACTGCTATAAAGAAGGAAAATTCTGGCCGGGCACAGTGACTCATGTCTGTAATCCCAGCACTTTGGGAGGCCAAGGCAGGCAGATCACCTGAGGTCAGGAGTTCGAGAGCAGCCTGGCCAACGTGGTGAAACCCTTTCTCTACTAAAAAATACAAAAATTAGCTGGGCATGGTGGCAGATTCCTGTAGTCCCAGCTACTCGGGAGGCTGAGGCAGGAGAATTGCTTGAACCCGGAAGGCAGAGATTGCAGTGAGCCCAGATCGCGCCACTACACTCCAGCCTGGAGACAGAGTGAGATTCCATCTAAAAAAATTAAAAAATTAAAAAATTAAAATAAAAGGAAGACCTTCCCACAGCATTGGTGGGGAAACGCAGCTTCTATGACATCAACCTTGTGCTGGACTCCATTTGTGGTGCTGGCACCCCTCTGCCAAGAAAGCCTTGTTTCCCTGAATCAGGAAGGCAGGGATGCCTGGGAAATAAACATTCAGCTTGGGTGCAGATCCTAGCTCTGCCCCAATGTCCTGGATGACACCAGACAGCAAGTCCTCCAACATCTGCAGGCCTCAGTTTCTTCATCTGCACAAAGGGAAGCTAGACAACCCTTATGTCTTTCTTACAATAAGAACTTTGACCTTCTTTGCAAAATAAAGAAAATTAAATTAGAAATAAAAGCCTGTCAAAAACCTAAAACCACAATCCTCAGAGTTAAAAGATATAAAACTGGCCGGGTGTGGTGGCTCACGCCTGTAATCTCAGCACTTTGGGAGGCCGAGGAGGGTGGATCACGAGGTCAGGAAATTGAGACCATCCTGGCTAACATGGTGAAACTCCGTCTCTACTAAAAAAAATACAAAAAAACTAGCCGGGCGTGGTGGCGGGCGCCTGTAGTCCCAGTTACTCAGGAGGCTGAGGCAGATGAATGGCGTGAACCCGGGAGGTGGAGCTTGCAGTGAGCCGAGATCGTGCCACTGCACTCCAGCCTAGGTGATAGAGTGAGACTCTGTCTCAAAAAAAAAAAAAAAAAAAAAAAAAAAGATATAAAACTCTTTCAAAGGCCTACAATGCCCCTGCTGCTTCAGTCTCTGAAATCAGTGTGCAATTGGGTCAAGGAACTATAGATGGCAGCCTCTTGCTAACTAAGATCTGAGGGGAAAAGAAATGTTTCCACTGATCTACACGTTCTCAGCAAATGGAATAAGGCAAGAAAGACAACTGAAACTGGGCAATTTATTGTTTATCTTCAGAAGTCAAATAAATCTCCCCTAGACCAACGTGGCCATTGGGAATGTTTAATCTTGAAAATAAAAAGCAAGTGTGTTTCTAAAGTAATTATTTACAAATCACATTTTCACTAGGGGAAAAATATTTCATAAGCAAACATGTAAGTTGTGAAATATTATCATCTGAGCATTTAATCTCATGGCATAAATTCTACAAAAGCAGGTGAGCCCTCTTTGAGATTCTCCTCTAACGATTCCTCTGCCCCACTTCAGTGGCCTCTTTCATGCTGTTCAGGTGTGAAACTCTGATCCAAGGTAATAGGAGATGTGATGTTGAACATCAATCTTCAAAGAATCCAGTTTGGATCTTTAACACCCATTTTGTGAGCCTCATACAACCAGTTGACATTTACATTCAAAAGTCTACACCATTTAAGAGAGTTTGGCTTCATTGACAATCAAAGACATTCTCATTAAAACTAAGATACTATGCTTACATTCTCATTTGACCGAAATTTATGAACGACAGGTATTAGGTTGAGCCATTCAAAACAGTCATTTTTATAGGCAAAAAATGGCTGGTAAAAAACCAGCAAGTTTATATGATTCAACCACTATGACAGGGTTGTTGGCATCACTGAGAACCAGGCCAATGGGCCCTGCCTTTGTAGGGTGTGGTCCAGTGATAATGGCCAGACCAACAGGCAATTTTTATAATGGAGGGCAGGTGCTATATTAAGGGCAAAACAGGCTCCTCTGGGACAGGAGCCAGGGAGCTGACCCAGGGAGGTGGGACGTGACTTCTCAGACAAGAAGGACGTGTTTCCTTTGCAGGTAAAGCAGGGGGACCTCATGCTAGGCCAAGGAGATGGCAGATGCAAGGCCTGGAGGTGTGAGTGCACAGCAGTGTGAGGTCCTCGAAGAAACCCAGGGTGCTGGGTCAGGAAGGGGAGATGAAGCACAGTGAGAGGGGGAATGGGAATGCAGGAGATGGATAGGATGAGGGCCCTCCTAGCCATGATGGAGAGGAGCTCTCCATCTGAAGTGCAATGGGAGCCACTTGGGCTGACAAATAGCAAGACCAGATTGGCCATTTAGAAGACAAGAAAATCTCTCTGCATCTAGTATAGAGAATTAAGTAAGCTCAGCAAGAACTGGGGTGGGGAACTTTGACCAGCTGAAGTGAGAGGTGTTGACAGTCTACTCCAGGGGAGCGGCACTGGACACAGAGGGGAACAGAAGGCATGGAGATGTTTTTTGAGATAGAATCTCAGGATTTAGTAGCTGATTGGATGCAAGAGAAAAGAGAGAGGGAAGTTTGTGTCATAGGTGATGCCCACACAGATGGCGCACATGGGGCAGAAAAGACTTGGGGAGGAGGTGATGAGTTTGCCTTGGGGCATGGTGGGTTTGGGGTGTTTGCGGGCCATCCAAGGGGGCTTTGCAGCAGCTGCTGCAGCCACAGATCTGACACTCCCTGGGGAGGCCTCTGCAGGAGCCAGCACTAACTTTGGGGTTGGATGGGGCTATTGAGGCATAATGTGTAGAGCTTGTCCCCTGACTTTTCTGTGCATAGGAACCATGACCCCATCTCGGCCGTACTAATCAGAATGTCAGAGATGGTTGCTGAGACCCTACATCTTTAACCACCTCCCTAGGAGACAGAAGGAGACCATCTGGGGGGCCAATTTTGCAGAAGCTATAGAAGAGAAAGACAATAATAGCAACATATAGAAGAACCTGGAATTCAGTTTCTAAATTAAAAAAAAAAAAAAAAAAAAAAACACCACTGTTGAGTGTAGTGAAAAAGATTTTCATTACTGGCATGAGTACACACATTGAACTTGTGAGTAAAAAGGCCTGAAATGTTAGTGAAAATCCCAGGGAAGAAAACCCTAGAAACAGTGTTAAAAGCAGCAAAGAATTAACTTCTTCCCACAAAAATGCTCCGAATGACCCAGAGCACACATTTCACAGTCCAACCTGTGTTCTTATGTTTAGTGAAGCTCTTGTCATCAGGAGCGTTTAATGATGGGAACCCAAGTTAGGCAGGATAAACGTACAAAATATGCCCAGGAAAATGGAATTTACCATTGTAAGGGAGAAACAGATTTAATACGTTAGTCTTATTATTCAAAGGAAACTGTAAAACAGCTTAATAAAACATCAGAGTTCCTTACTTGGTCAAATGTGTGAATGTGCATTCATTGTCTAAGCCAGAACTAAAAGGTGCAAACTAAGATTATCAATCTCTCCCCTGCCCCAAACATTCCCATTATGCTCTGTTTATGCCTCTATTACAGCATTCAGTTCAGCTGGCCTGGGACTGAATGATTTATGCCATGTCTGCTCTCCCACCCCACAGTGCCCTGTCCTTTAGGGCAGATATCTTGTCTTCCTCACCTCCATGGTCATTATTGGTTAACTTGAACTTTCATCATTTTATAGGGTTCCCCCTTCTTGATTTCCAATTCCACAGTTTCTCTATGTCAGAGCTTGATTTGGGATTCTCTCCATGGTTGGGCTCTCAACATGAAAGAGATCTTAAAACACCAACCATAAAACAATTTTAGGAAAAGAAAAAAGGCACAACAGAAGCAGAGGAAGGAGGAAGGAGACCCTAACACTCACAGCAGTGTTACATGACAGAGAGTGGGTTGAAGAGGATATCCCTGAGCAGCCCACTTATTTGGGATTCACCAGCTCACCCGCACTCGCGCGGTGCTCTCCTGATAAGCTGCAAAATCTGAAACTCCTTATTAAATGTCAGATAAATCGGCTAGCCTGGGGCGAAGCCAATGAATGGGCAGCGTGTGCTCCAGTCCAGTTCTCAGTAATTGATGGGCTCTGAATAAGCAGAACCAATCCAGGCTGATTGCAGATGAAATGACTACAGCCAGCAAAGTTCAAATAAGAAATATGTGAACTTTAAAGTACTTGAACACAAATCAAGACAGTGAGTTTTTATAAAAATCTTTACTAGCTCAAACCGCTGAAGCTCAGAATGACCTTTATCCTTGGGGTGAGAAGCTGGTGGGGTAGGGAATGTGAACACCATATATCAGGCTCAGAGCCATGAGAAAAGCACAGCGGGGAGGGAGAACTTGCTGGATTCACTGCTCCCAGGCCTCTGAGTCTGCGCCTGTGTGGGCAAGGGGGGCAGTGACTTTGAGATGTTCCCTCTTCTCCATCATCATCTTGCAGGACGTAGGCCGGGACTTCATGTTTTCCTTAACCTTAGGGATAATGACATCCTTGTCGAATGGAATCAGGACTCTCAGCTGCAGGTTCACCTTATATTCTGTGGTCAGACATGAACAGGAGCCTTTTGTGGAGCTCCCCCAGGCCCAGTATCACGGAGGCCTTGCCGATGCTGGACACTTCAACATTTGTAGAGCACCTGAATTAGGCTGTTTTCACACTGATGATAAAGACATAACCAAGACTGGGAAGAAAAAGATGTTTAATGAACTTACAGTTCCCACATGGCTGGGGAGGCCTCACCATCATGGCAGAAGTCAAGGAGGAACAAGTCACATATTACACAGATGGCCCCAGGCAAAGAGAGCTTGTGCAGGGAATCTCCCATTTTTAAAACCATCAGATCTCATGAGACTCATTCACTATCATGAGAACAGCACAGGAAAGACCAACTCCCATGATTCAATCACGTCCCACCAGGTTCTTCCCACAGCACGTGGGAACTGTGAGAGTTACAATTCAAGATGAGACTTGGGTGGCGACATGGCCAACCCAAGTCGGCACCCTCTGTGCTAAGCCTTTGTAGGTGTTCATCTCTCTCCCACACCCAAGCCCTCCCCCATCTATTCCTAGGAGGAAGCTTCCCTAACCCCTTTTCACATATGAGGAAAAGGAAGGTTCTGGAGGTCTGCACCTGTAAAAGAATAGAACTGGGTTTTCAACTGCATCATCTATTGGACTCCATCCCCTGTTCTTTCACCCCCACCAAGCTGTGTCCCTTCATGACAGACCCTGTAGGCACCGTCTGCAGTCTGATTCTATATGAGGGTCTCCCTCTTTCCTTGCACAAATCTCCCAGCTAGTTGGTGACAGCATCAGATAAAAACACCTCCTAGGATAATGATGCCATACTCTAGCTTGTCTGGGAATTCTTTCCTATAGCAATGTGTGTTTTAATTGATTTATTACTTCACTCAATCAACACAGATGTCTTGGGCCTCCTCTATGCACCAGACAGTGAGTAAACATCCAAGTGATCCTTTCCACAAATAATGCATGATCTATAGGACAGGGGAGAAATAGCCACAGTTCATTTGTATCCAAAGCACTAAGGGGAGAGATTGTTTTTACCTGTGGAGTAAAGAAGAGGATAATCATTGAGGGCTTCATGGAGGAGGTGGCTGTTGTATAACGTTTGGGATTAGGATTTGCAGATGGAATCTCATAAGAACTGTTATAATTCTAAATAATAATGGCATCTATGCATTATCTCAACTGTTCCTCACAACTGTCTTACTAGGTTTTATTGTTTACCCCCTTTCATAGACGAGAAAACAGAGGCACAGAGAGTTAAAAGAAATTCTCCAAAAGTACACAATGGTAGAAGCAGGAATCAACCTCAAGCCATTCGGCTCCTGTGCTCGTGATTCTGCCCACTGTGCAGTGCTGCCCCTGTCTGAGGAAAGCAGGCTCCTAGACAGGAACTATCTTGAACAAAGGCATAGTGCTCTGCAAAGAATGGGCCATGTGTCAGGAAGACCTGGTAGCTCTGTTAAATGGGAGCCTGTATTACACGAAGGCCAAACAAAGGGTGAAATGTGCCATCCATTCATTCATTCAGCCGGTACTCACGGAGCATCTACCTGGTACCAGGCACTGAAGACGCCGTCACCAAGCAATGTATCCAAAGACATGGATTTGGGCTTGAGTACACGTCAGGGAAGATACATTTCCAGAATTATCTAGACATTTCACACTTATCCCTTGCTTGTGGCTACCAAAAGCCACTGGATAGCAAAACCAAAAATATGTATCTCAAAGTAAGGATTCAGAAACTACTTGAGGTAAAAGCAACATGAGGAGAGTAAAATACAGTACGTCCAGTTACATTTGAATTTCGGATAAATAACATAATATTTAAAGTGTGTCTCTGATGTTACAAGGAGCATAATTTATGCTAGAAAAATTATTCACTGTTTATCTGAACAATATTCAATTATTCATCGTTCATTTGAAATTCAGATTGGACTTGGCATCCTGTGTTTTTATTTGCTAGGTCTGGCACCCCTAAACCTGAGTGATCTTTTAACCAAACTGCCCTGTTTTGTAAATGGGCCGAGGGAAGGGACCAGGTCAAGGTCACCCACAGAGTAAGTCAGTGACACAGAGAGGAGAGGCCAGGTTCCAAGGAGCAGTCCAGGGCTCTTTCTGCCTTCCATGTCTCCCGTGAGAGGCTCCAGGAGCAGGGACAAACTCACAAATGACTGAATCAAACCACTCGGTCTTCCACTCCCAACGGGTCCATTAAACCTTTGTGTCAGCAGCAGTACAGGCTACAGAGCATTTCTTAATCGTGATGGGAAAAGTCAGAATTTTGAAAGTAAAATTCCCCAGCAGCAAGGGTTGCTCTGACCCTGGAATCAAAGGCTGCAGCCACAATAGGAAGCAGTTAAGCCCCAGGGGTCCTCCCCGCCCCAACCCCTGGCTGTAATTGTAGACAGGTGTGTAGTGGCCGTGTGAGGCGTGTTGGGTGAAATGCTTCAGGGAAAATCAAAAAGTAATATCAGCTGCAGCTTAGGGGAAATCAAATTGTCCCTTTAGAGCAACATCTCAGGAGACTGTGGCCAACTTCAAGGTGCCTTTATCTAAATACATTCCATTAGGAAAGGAGCAGGAAGAAGCCCTGGCCTCTCCAGGTAACTCAATCAGACTCCGTGGCATTCACAGGGATATCGATTACCATAAGCCTTGTGGGGCAGCAAGGAGATTAGGAGGAGGATTACCTGCCACTTACTATGTGTCATCAAGGCAAGAACGGCTTCAGCTACAAGCTCTGCTTTTAATCGGGTCCTGGTGGGCTTTTCTCAAAAGGATGGCTGACAGCCTTTCTAAGCATGTTTTAAACTGTCCATCACATCCGTGATAGGGGCTTGCCAGTAGAGAGTGACAGCAATGTCAACAGAGGACACTGAAGGAATTTCTGACAAATGGCCTTTTGTGAAATGATGAGAAGTTGGACCAGGAGGTGCTGGCCCTATTATGGAAGCTCCAGGACCACTTAAATGCGCCCTTAAAGTCAACGTTTCTGGGCATATCTCTGCATTCTATTATACTCCTCAAACAGTCTGTGCTTGGACCAAGACAATACGGTTTTCAAGGTGGTATCCTCAGGTTTGACGCCCCTCTGAGGACAGGAGAAGCCAGCATTATCCCCTTCTCTGAATCTCAGCAGCAAGACCAGAGACAGGCCTGTGTAGGAGCCAAGAGGCAAGGTGGCTTGAAAAGAGGGTTGGGATCCAAGACATTTGACCGTCTATACTAACAGTTGGCAGGCTATGAGAGGCAGGTCAAACCCAGATCAGCAGCTATTTTTATAAATAAAGTTTTGCTGGAAGTAAGCCACACTCATTCATTCATGTATTGTTTACGGCTGCTTTCCCACTGCAGTGGCAGAGTTGAGTAGTAAAGATGGAAACTGTATGGCCCACAGAGCTTCAGATATTTACTATCTGCCCTTTATAGAAAAAAAAATGGCTGATCCTTGGTCTGCACCATTCCTTAAACGAGGTCCACAGTCCCATTAGCCCCAGAACTGCACAGGGTGGTGGCAGGAGGAGGGCTGGGAATGAGTGTCCTGTCTTGACACATTTTACATTCCGAGATGTCGAGAGAATAACTGTGGAAGAGGAAACTGCTGAGGCCCAAGAACCAAGAATTCCAGGAGGAGTCATCTCAACTAAGTTCTCTACACAAAGAATTCAAGTTGACTCAGAGAGAGAGTATTTACTTTTGATTAATTTTCCTAAAGCAGAATGCCCATTAGCCTCAGAGATCTCAGGGGGATCCCTACGAGCAGCAAAATTAAGAGAGGCTGCGTTTTCACTGCTTCTGACCCCTGGCATTGATGCTGCCCACAATTTGCACCCAGACCCCCCTTTATTCCACAATTTCCCACGGTGTTCATTCTTTGCTTCCCACCTGTCACTGCACAAGGACTGCAAGGCCAGGATGGTCATTCCGACATCTCTCTACACCTTGGCTGTGGTCCCGAATGGAACAACAGGCGGCTCCATGAACACAGCTTGTTCTCAGGCTGTAGCCTCCACAGAGGTGGCCTGCCTTTCACTGCATCTGCGGACCCCACCTGTCCCACGAGGGTCTTCTCAAGTATATCCATGAAATTCTTCCAGACGCCTCCAGTCAGGTGGTTCCTCTCCCTCCCTGAGCCTCCCAAGCAATTCTTCCAAACCTTTCTTGCGGGAATGAACAAATTCTACAACTCATTGGTGTTACCTGCTGCCAGGGAAATTAATGGTTTCCATTTTTCTCGAGTGCCACAAAGGTGCCAAGATGGGTGTGGTGAAGATGAAAACAACACATTACGGAAACTCTACCCACAAACCCCGAATTCCTTTCGGGGAGGAGTCCTCAGATGGTAACTCTGTCCCTGTGCCTAGAAAAAAGGCTGGGGACTTCCGGTAGCCAGAGCCAAGAAGAAAAGCCCAATGAAGACGATGGCAGCTTCGCAGAGCCTCCAGGACAAGGTGAATACACCTGTGCATTGTGAATGACCAGCCAGGATTAGGCCAGGAGAGAAAGTCGCCTCCTCACTATTTGTGTGGGAAAAGAGGAGAGGACCACTCCAAACAGCGCCACCTTCTTCTCCCCTCATCCTGGCAAGGAAGACGCAGTGTCAGCCATCAGACAGCCTCAGTTTTGTGCCAGGCACCAAGGGAAGTGGAAAGCAAAGCAGGCCAGGTTGCTGTCTTCACAGCACATGCATTCTGGCCCCTGACCCAACCCAGGAAGATGTGTGAGCCCAGAGATTCTGGAAGTAGAAGGAGCCACAGAGCCCTCACCCTCTGCCCTTAAAAGCTCTGGGATGTGCTTCTTAGCAGAGGCCAAGAACCATCCGTGGGCAGGAGAGCGACAAGGATAACTTAGGGCCTTGTCTGAACGACCCCTCCTGCATCCACCTTGGCAGCCATCAGCTTCTTTCAGGGTTGGAGGAGTTTTCAGACGGTGCCCTTTTGAATCTGAAAGTGGAGAGGTCACCGGGAAATGAATCCTCATAGTGCTTTTGTGATGCCAGAGAGAATAGGCATGGGCAGGTGGGCCTTCCGCCCTGCCTGGGACTTAGGTGGCAGGCTGGAGGGCTGGTCCCAAGTGTCAGAACAGCCCAATCACCCTCCAGACTGCCTCAGGGTTTGGGGATGGCTGCAGGGGCAGTCTCACAGTCACAGAGTCAGACTGACTCAGGTGTCAGGGCTGGTGCCCAGAGATGGCTCTGAGTCATGGCCCTCGCGTGGAAACTGGGCTCAGATGATGAGAAGGGGTTAGTCCAGATTGCTAGTGACGGAGCTGGGGACCCAGGCTGTCTGCAAAGGTGGCCGCTCTCAGGCTCCAGGTTGGGTGGCCGGTGGATCCATCTTTGTGCTGAGTGACTCACAGTAGCAGGTCATCCACCCCCACCCAACCCAGGCTCCTCTGCTGGCCTCTGGTTGGGAGGGTGGTTCGTGGTCAAGGAGAGGTTCAGCAAGTTTGCCAAAACTGCTTTAAGACTATCGACACCACTACTTGTTCAGGAGCCCTTCTAGAGCCAGAGCAGGTCCAATTGGCCTCAGGCTCCCTGAGCCCAGCACGGAGCCTGGCACACAGTGAGTGCTTTTGCCAAATGAGCCTGTAACTTAGCTCCCCAAGAAGAGGTAAGAGACTCCCAAGGGATCTCCTCTTGCCCTAGACTGGACCCTCTTCTCTCTCTTTCCCTCTGGGCTTACTTAAATAGCAAGAGAGGCTGCAGTGCGCTGCATTACAGGAGGTTTCCTCGGTCCTTCCGGGAAATCCTTTAAAAACACAACTTTTCGGCAGGGCGCGGTGGCTCCTGCCTGAGGCCGAGACCGGTGGATCATGAGGTCAGGAGATCGAGACCATCCTGGCTAACACAGTGAAACCCTGTCTCTACTAAAATTACAAAAAATTAGCCAGGCGCCTGTAGTCCCAGCTACTCGGGAGGCTGAGGTAGGAGAATGGCATGAACCCAGGAGGCGGAGCTTGCAGTAAGCCGAGATCGTGCCACTGCACTGCAGCTTGGGTGACAGAGCGAGACTCCTTCTCAAAACAAACAAACAAACAAACAAAAAAAGCAGGACTCTCTTTGTCTCTCCAATGATCACGAAGTTAAGCTAAGCCTGGGCCTGACTTCATAGGTTGCTATCTGGTTGGAGACATCATGCAGGTAAGACCTGTGGCCCCATGCTCTCCTCTCTGCCATCAAATCTCCCACAATGGTGGGATTTCAGGCACAACCCAAACATGGGTGTCAGCTGCTCCTGCTATCAACATTGCAAAGGCACCGGTGGTGGACCACAGGCATGAGCAGAAGAGACAATAGAGGGTCAGGGCTTCCCAGTGACTTCGCAGAGTGGACCTGTAACGTGCTCTAGTCCTTTCTCTCCCAATTCTATGACTCCTGCAGGCCCTAAGCATTTTACTCCACCCCTGAAAGTTGATGTAACCTTGGACTTTTTTTTTTTTTTTGAGACAGGGTCTCCAGGCTGGACTGCAGTGGTGCAATCACAGCTCACTGCAACCTCGAACTCCTGGGCTCAAGTGACCTTCCTGCCTCAGCCTCCTGAATAGCGGGGACCACAGGTGTGTACCACCACAGTCAGCTATTTTTTTTTTTTTTTTGTAGGGACAAGGTCTCACTGTGTTGCCCAGGCTGGTCTCAAACGCTTAAGCTTAAGCAATCCTTCTGCTTTGGCCTCCCAAAGTGCTGGGATTCCAGGTGTGAGCTACCACGCCCAGTTCAGCCTTGGACCTCAAGTGTCTTAAGCCCTGGACTTTGCCAAGATCCGAAGAAGGCTTTATCTCTGTCACTATCTCCTCTCCCCATAGAGGAGGCTTGCCTGATCAGAATCAAACTGGGCATGGACCAGTTCATAACAATGCTTTGAATCCTCAGTGGCCTTTCCAAATGCCGGCCCCAGCGGACATCCTGGTTCAGACACCCGAAGGGGACACCGTCTAAGGATCACTTGTGGAACAACTGTCAAGGGTGGGGGAAGGGTGTCCTCAGCTCCGGGCCTTATCCCACAGGAAGAGCCGATGAAGGATAAAGGGCCTCAGCACGCTTGCTGTCCCTGCCAGGTGCACCAAATCACCACAGCTAGCCCACTGGGAAGCAGCTGACGGCCCGCAGTTGCCCTGAACCCATGAGGCTCACCAGGCCTGTGCCCGCCAAGCCAGTGTCCCGCTTGACTGCCTACACGTGCAGGGTCTCTCCCCAGCCTGTTCTCCAAACCAGCGGACCAGGCACGCAGCCCTCTGTGTTGCCGGAGAGTGGAGAGCAATCCGTTTCTATCATACACTGTTTCCCTCGCCCCTTGCACTCCCATTGGCTCCTGTGCCAATCTGTGCCTTTAACTGGAACCGCCATGGCCTCCTCCGAACCACTGGAGAATCCTCCCCCTTCTCTCTTAGCCGCTCCCCCTCCTCCTCCTCTTGTCTCTCTCTCAATTTCTCCCTTTTTTGTACCTTGCACAGGTAATTGTGAGACGGTGAGGGAAAGCCCTGGAGTATTCAGTTCCAAACGCTCCCCAGCAGTTCTCAGCAGGGCACAAAGGATCGCGGTGAATGTCACATTGAGTTTGCTCCAGCTGCACCTGCCGGCAGGCCCGGCCCCTCCGGTTCACTGGGGGGTCACCGAGCGCTCGCATATTCTCCGATGGCAAGGAGAGCTACTATGTTTTCAGTTCACAGTGAGATTAAATCTACAACGTTTGACCCATCTAATTTATTTTGTAGCTGACAGAGCAAGGAAAGCCCGTAGTAAGATCTGGATGCATTTCTTCCCCTTAAACAAAACACTGGACTTTGTAGGAAGCCAGCAGCAGCTAGAGGTTTCATTCCGGACCTGAGTGGGAAAACAGTGGTAATGAAAACTGGACCCCGGAGCTTGGGCAAAGTCAGGCAGCCCCATCACTGCCTGTCCTCTGAACTGTAGACATGTGCAGAGCAGCAGGGGTTGGGGGAGGCCCTGGAGGAGCAAGAGCGCCAGCTGGGGTGGCTGATCCGGGCAGAGGTCAGGACCTCAGCTGAAGTTCGCTCGATTCAGCTGACTTTTTACCGTTCCTTTTATGTCCTACTTCTCCAGTCCACCTTTCATTCCAACCTGTCCCTTTATCAGCCAAAGCTGTGCTAACGCTCTCCTCTTCCCTCCTACCCCTTCTAAGGGTTCTCCCTCACAGCCAGAGGAAGCACACTCATCCCTGGTTTCCAGGTTGAAGAAATTCAGCTGCGCTTCTATTCCTGGTCCTGGGCATGGTGAGGGACAGGACAAGTGGGGGATACTTGTCAGCTCCCTTTTAGGGCAAAGAATCGGTGATGTTATTACGAGAAAACAGAGGGGTAGGAGCAGGCTTGAAGGATGCAGGATGGTGAGCTGAGGTAAGGCAGGCGGAGTGTGAGCCACTAGGAGATAACCAGGGTGATGAAGAAGAACAAGATGGCAGTGACAGCTGCTAATCTTTGTAGAGAACTGACCAAGGTACTCTCCAAAGCGCTTTCTATTGTTCTGTTTGATCCACAAAGCAACTGGCTGCGGTTGTGTTTTCTCTCCTATTTTACAGGCAAAAGACACTAAGGCTCAGAGAGATGAAGGGATTTGCCCGTAATCACACAGCGAAAAGCAGAGAGGCAGGATCTGTATCTACCTCCGTTTGATTCCTGGGCCTGGGTTCTTAACAACGCTGCCCACAGAAACTTACAGACACAGACCCAGAGCTGGGATATGAGGTTTGGGGTCCTCTTGTTAGGGTGCATCAAGTCTTCAAAAGCAAGGCGTTTGCAAAGGCCAGTTAGAAATGTAAGACCCTCTCAGGCACGCACCCCTAATGTGGCTAAATCAAATCCCCTCCCAGCCTCAGGGTTCCAGGCCTGTGCAAGAAGGCTCTTCATTAACACTAAGGATGTCTTGAACTATGGGCCCAGGAACTGTAGCTCTGCTGAGATGCATGTGCCCTCTGGGACAAGTACATGAATTTCAGCTCAAGCCGGGGCAGTGCTAGTTATTAATTATAACACATTAATTATGACATTTGGCGAATGCTTGAAACAGAGGACTGTGGCCCACTCCCAAGGCCATAGCTTAGTCTCGTATTTCTCACTAGAGGCCGTGACTAAGCTGCAGAATTCAAGGCAGATGAGCCCTCATGCTGGTTGGCATTCAGGGTGGAGAGGGGAGGGAGGGAATGTGCCATTACTAGTCTTTAAAATGCTGACTTTTGCACACAAGAAGTGAAAAGACGTCACACATATAGAGAAGTCCAGGGAAATGTGATAAGAGGTTATGACCCAAAAGTGAACACAAACCTTGCAATAATTTCAGCTGCTAAACAGTGAAGCAGATTGGGCACGAGTTTTTTATGGAAAGAACAAGCTTTTATTTTCAATAATTATCCCAAAGTGAAGAAAGTGAAGAAACTGGGAAGTGCTACTGGCCACTCTTCTGGTTTGACCAGTGTGCATTTCATCTTTGGACCATTATAAGGGGCCGGTGGAGATGATGCTGGTGTTTTTAAAGAAGAATTTATAACTCTGACCTTGGCTCCCCAGAAGCAGGTAAGAATAAATTCAGCAGGAGAGTCTGCAGTGAGCTCCTTCTGGCCTGTGGATATGGCGTTAATAACAACAGCTAACATTCATTGGGCAACTATTGTGTGCCACGCAGGGTTTTAAGGAACATTCATGGATTAACTCATTTAATCCTCACTGTGATCCTGTGGCAACAATGTATTTCTCATCACTAACTGACAGATGAAGAGTCAAAGAACAGTGGGTAGGAAGGGGGTTAGTAACCAGTGGTAAACAGTAGCCCAAAGTCTCCTAGCTAGTAAGTGCAAAAGCCAGGAATTGTTCCCAAAGGTCAAGCTCCATAGTTTACCTCTGAACCATTCTGCCAGACCACTCAAATTTAGAAGTACAAGAACCACCTGGTGTATATACCCAAAAGAATGGAAGATATATGTCCTCACAAAAACTGCTATACAAATGTGCCTAGCAGCATTATTTATAGTAGCCAAAATGTGTAAACCACCCAAATGTCCATTAACTGATGAATAGATGAATGTGGTATGTATGTATTTATATATGTGTATATATATGCATGTATGTGTGTGTATATATGTGCACATGTATGTATACACACATATACATTCATGCAATGGAATATTATGCACCTACCAAAAGTAATGAAGTCCTGACATGCCACATTGTGGATGAACATGATGCTAAGTGAAAGAAGGCAGGCACAAAAGGCCACATATTGTATGATTCCATTTATATGAAATGTCTAGAATAGGCAATCCATACAGACAAAGCAGATGAGAAAGCAGAGAGTGGTTGCCAGTGGCTGGAGAAGGGAAAAATTAAGAATAATTAGTAATTTATTAATTATTACTATATCACCTTTTCAGGGTGATATAAATGTTCTGGAATTAGATAGTAATGATGGTTGCCCAACATTGTGAATATGCTAAATAAAGTCACTGAATTGTATACTGTAAAATAGTAAATTTTAGTTACATAATTCTCTCAATTAAAATTCTTTCTCAAAACAACAAAGAACCACCTGGCATATCAGTGATAACACTCTCAGCCTTGCGGTTGGCTGACCCCTGGGTTGCAGCATGGCTGCTCCAGCTCCAGACACCACACACAGACACAAGGCATGTAGCGGAAGAGAGGATTTCTCCTCTAAGTGACTGTCTTAGTCTGTTTGTGAGGCTGTAACAAAATACCTGAGACTGGGTAACTTATAAACAACAGAAATGCATTTCTCATAGTTCTGGAGGTCAGGAAGTACAAGATCAACACACCCACGGGTTCCAGTCTGGTGAGAGCTCCACTCTACTTCCAAGATGGCGCCTTGGTGCTGTGTCCTCTGGAGGGGACGAATGCTGTGTCCTCACAGGGCAGAAGAGATGAAAGGTCAAAAAGGAGTGAATGAAGTATGAAGCCTCCTTTACAAGGGCATTAATTTATTTACAAGGATGGTCTAATCCTCTTAATCATGGCCTAATCACCTCTTAATACCACTGCATTGGGATTTACATTTCAACATGAATTTTGGAAGGGACACAAACATTTAAACCACAGCAGTGACTTGCAAAGAACAAAGAGGCCTCCCCCGCCCACCCGCAGAGCAGACGTTCTCTCACATTTCACTGGTCAAGACTCGGTCTCTGGCCCTTCACTAAACCGGCACTGGCAGGGGGTCTAGGGGATTATTGATTTGTTTAGACCAATCAGGATTTACCCTTGAGTTTCTTTTTTATCAGGAGGAGTGAACAAAACTAGGACTCTTGTCTGAAGAAAGAAAGGCAATGGCCATTTGCAAGCGCTCAACAGCGTCTGGGATACCTGTCACTTTAAAATACAGATTCCCAAGGCGTGCCCCCAGGGCTTGGTTTCAGAACCCTGCATTTGACATAAGCACTTCTGGTACCTCAAACGGGAGTGTCCTGAAACCACACTCCAAGAAACATTTTTCAGTTGTTCAAGCTTTCCTATTTCCTCAGATCTTCAAATAATTTACTATTCTCCCCCATGCCTCCTCCTCTGAAAACATACTCCAAAAAGGGAGGGAGGGAGGGAAGAAAGGGAGGGAAAAGAAGGAGATGAGAGAGAGGATAACATTTCCTGAGCATCTATCCTGGGCTTTTATACACAGCCCCACACTGTCACTTCAAGGCAACTATTATTCTGCCCATTTCAGAGATGTGGAAACTGAGGCTAAGACTATCAGCAACTCACCCAAGGCCATGTAAAAGTGGAGGACAAGGAATTCAGACTTGGGTCCTGGGTCTGGAGCTGCTTCCTCCAGATCCTTCCTTCTCACCAGACACACTGATCAACAGACCAACACATAGAACTTCTAGGTTAACGGGGGGTCCAACTTGCCTAGAAAGTGATGGTCTCTTACCAAAGACAGTTCAAGACTCGTACCTGGAATAGAAAGCCTTTCACTGTTTTCATATCAGGAAAAAAAAAATAAAGAAAGAAAGAAAAAAATACTCATTCTTCCAGTATTAAATTTGTGCACCAACACCCTTTGGCCTTCTTTGCTTTGATAGTGTGTTTTTTCTGCATTTGGTTTTGAAGTCACTAAAAAGATGAACTGAACGCAGCCAATCATCATGCATTTATGCTAAAAAGACAAACATTCACAATGCACCCACTTCCATTTGTCTAAAGCCCTGTGTCCCCACAGATTGTGTTTTCTAGGCCTGTGATGAGCAGAATTGTGAGAAGGCATCTCCTGACAGTCACAAAAATGGGTCAGAAAATACTTTGCCAAATAGACCCCAGAAGTGCTTTCACCTGGAACCAGCTCATTCCTCTCTTCCATCAAAAGCACTTTTTCCCCCCTTTCACTTCCCAAGTTCTTTTCCATGGATTAAAAACCCCTTGGGACTATGGTTTTAGAAGAAGTAGAAATCTGAATTTCAATGTAAACGTCAACTGTGCACTCAATTTCCCTTGAGATTTTCCCAGGACTGTTCCTGAGGGAAGAATCCAGAAGTCCCTTGCCATAAACACTACTACTGGAAGTTCTCAGACAGAAAGAACTTCTGTCTGGCTACCGAGAAGACACATGTGAAGGCTTTGGGATGGGGGAGTTCAGACACGATGGCAGTCTCCAAAGAAATCTATCAGCTGGGCTGGGATGTTGAAAGACAGAGTAGGGGCTGAGAAGGTGAAGTTCTGAGCATTCAGGGAAAGGTTAGTTTTTTTGTTTTGTGTTTTGAGAAAGGTCTGTCTCTGTCACCCAGGCTGGAGTGCAGTGGTGCGACCATAGCTCACTTCAGCCTTGACTTCCTGTTCCCGAGCAGTCCTCTTGCCTCAGCCTCCCAAGTAGCTGGGACTACAGGCACATGCCACTGTGCCCAGCTAATCATTATTATTATTTTGGTAGAGGCAGGGTCTTGCTCTGTTGCCAAGACTGGTCTTGAATTCCTGGGCTAAAGCAATCCTCCCGCCTCAGCCTCTCAAAGTGATGGGATTACAGGTATGAGTCACCACACCCAGCCTCAGGGGAAGGTCTTATTTGTGCAAATCTGACTGAGTTGCTGGTGAACATACTTGTGAAATCACCCATGTAGATTGGGGACGGCTCATGAATCTGCAGGTTGGATAGAGAAAAAACAGCTCCATGAGAGGCTGGAATTCGTGTGGGGCCTGGCAAGTAAAGAGGAATTTCCATGGAAGGAAGAAGGCTTTTGTACTTTAAGTACTCTTGTACTTAAAGTACAAGAGTAAGTGCTTCTGGGCAGAGAGTTTCTAGCAAGGGAGGGCTGGAGGCCAGGCACAGCCAGGCTTGAAAACTAAAAACATTTGCACAAAAACCCTGTGAGCTAAGTCTGATTCATTAGCCTTAAAAAGTAAAATGTGTCTGGGAACATCCCTGAGCATCAGGGAAGCTCCGATTGCAAAGTCCTCTTATGTGCAGCAGATGACAGGTTCTCAAGAGATGAAGGATTTGGCAATGTGGAGGAGAAGGATCTGCCAGCACGGTCTTTCAGCCCCCAAAGCAGGATCATTTCAAGCTGATAGAGCATTACCTCTATAGAGTTAGATAAGCAGCACATCAGACATGCGAGGACTCCTGTGAGATGGGTGGGCTTCTATGAAACACTGACCTAAGGAATTAGTGTAAGAAGGCATCAGCACAGGTCACACCAGATGGGCACCAATGGCAATGTGGCCAACCTTCTGCCTGCGCGCCAGGCACTGCTCCAAGCTCTTAGCCTGCACCATCTCATTTAGCTCATCTCTAGCTCACCACAACCCCCAAAGGAGCTTCTGTTATTATCATTCCCATTCTACAGATGGCGAAACTAAAGATCAGAGAGAAGTAACGGGGCCTGGGTCATACAATTCATAAATGGTGGAAACAAGTTCCAGTCTCAGAGAGCCCCACTGCAGCGCTGGCTTTCTCTCCGCAAGGAGGTGAATCGATACTTATTGGCTTGAATGTGAGTCAACGATCCCTGCCTGTATTGATCCCAGCTCTCTTCATTAGGGTTGTGACCTCCATGCTGACCCTTCACTGAGGACCTTAGATGAAGCGGGCACTAATTCAAGAGGAAACGTCCAGGCTGTTCCATCTGCCATCATGTCATCCTTTGGAGGAACTGAAAGCAAGTCTCCCAATTTATATGTTTGCATCTCAAGTTGGGAAAAGTCCTATTAAAACGCCAACTAAAAGAATACAACTCAGAAAAGTCTGGGGCTGAGTCTTCACTTAGACATATGCAAACCATGCCCAAATGATGCTACTCACTTTTCATCCTGCCGTTAAACTGTCATGATAGGAAATAAACAAAGGCCCAGTGCACTGTTTGGCAATTAGCAATTATATCTCAGCCGCTGTGGTAGCCTTCACACTGCTCTGTAATTGTGAGATTAAAAAGCTATAATTCACATGGTTGGCTATAAGTGTGTGGATATCTTGCTATGACAAAGCAATTACCCAAGAGTCATTATCCTCATAAAGTAATCTGCAATTGTAGGTAAATAATGATTATGTAGCTAACAAATTCTGTATTATTGACCCTTAAAATAAATATTAAGATTTATCTTTTCATGCAGCCATATATGTTATATATTCTAGGCCTCTAAGGTAGAGTTGCTTTAAACTAACAGAACATGAGATAGATTTGCATGGTACTTCCGAGTCTACAAAATACTGTAAGGTGCCTCTTCTTCACAATCCACACGATCACGACATAAAGAAGTCATGGTAACTTAAGTCAGGTAACTTAATTCTCCATGTTTTCCAGAGAAGTTTGAGGCTCAGAGAGGCCAAGTGACCCATCTAAGCAGACCTAAGATTCCTTTTCTCAGGGACCCTTCAGTGCATGAACATCTCTCTCCCTGGACTGCCTGCCCTTCCCCTCCCAAGGCTCATGGGCTGAGCCCAGGACTTTTCCTTCTCTTTAGAATGCTGTAACTCTAGGCCAGGCGCGGTGGCTCACGCCTGTAATCCCAGCACTTTGGGAGGCTGAGGAGGTCAGGAGATCAAGACCATCCTGGCTAACACGGTGAAAACCCGTCTCTACTAAAAATACAAAAAATTAGCCAGGCGTGGTGGCGGGTGCCCGTAGTCCTAGCAACTTGGGAGGCTGAGGCAGGAGAATGGTGTGAACCCGGGAGACGGAGCTTGCAGTGAGCTGAGATTGTGCCACTGCATTCCAGCCTGGGCGACAGAGCGAGACTGTCTCAAAAAAAAAAAAAAAAAAAAAAAAAAAAATGCTATGACTCTAGTCCACGTCAACGAAATAGAATAATTCATGATATAATGACATTCCCTCCCCCACAAAATCAAAAGGCAGTATATACTTCAACTATACTTTATTGCCTTGTTCAGTAAAGTTAGCCAAAGGTCATAATTCTTTCATTGTGTCTATACAAAGCCAAATGGCCATTTGAAAAATGTGAAGCTAAAAATGTTCAAATGAACTGATTCCATATCTACCACTCAAATTTTATTACTTGCCTCAGTTTGACCAATATTATCATAAATGCAGCCTGATTGCTTTGTAAAAACAGAGTCAAGAGCCACAGCAAGGAAGTCCCCACAGCATCTGGCCCACAGGACAGGACTTCAGATTTGAGTTGCTCAAACTCTTGCTTTCAGAGACCCTCATGTGGAAACAAGATGGGCTTCATCCTCTTTTAAGTGGTCATATAATTGCAGCCATTGAGAACCTGATGTTTCTTTGATTCCTTCCTTTTATCACTAAACAAATACACACTGAAGCCCTACTCTGTGCCAAGCGATGGCCCTGGGGCTCCCATATGAGCAGCATAGGTGGGCCTTCTGCCTTGCAGAGCCTGGCATCCATCCCAGATGGGGAAAGGAAAGGCAGGAAGAGGAGAGGTGATGATCCCATTTCAAAGGCAGGCTTGGATGCTGTTCAAATTCCAAAGTTTTATTATATTCCATCCATTTTTCTCTATTTCTATTTCAGTATCTTTAAAATATCCCAAGTCTTATTCTTCCTTCATTAAAAACAAAATAATAATAATTTAACAGAAAAATCACCAAGTCAGTCTGTAGGTAAGTATGTGTCACCCCAGTGAAGCTGGGTCCCAAGTGGTTCAGTCTCTGAATGGCATCATGGTCAAATGAGTGTGGTCTGGCAACCAAAAATTTATTATAGCATTTCAACTTCTCTATGTATGTTTCTGCTTACACTCATTCCTGCATACATGTATACATGAATATATACATACATACATACATACATGAAGGGAATATGTGGCCCAGTACAACATTTCTTAAATTCCTTTTCCATCGTGTCATTTTTTTCTCACACACTGCAGCTGCTCAACTACTGCTGTCTTCCAAACATCTAGCAGACTCTGGTGGCTTCCATTGAGGGTCCTCCCAGCAATATTGCCCCCAGCCCCCAGTCTATACACGTTTCCCCCTCTATCTCTCCTCTTCTTCCTGAACCTGCCACAAACTTCCAAGAAACCTCTCCGGTAATGAAGGGTGCTTCTGAGAATGGGGAGGAGCAAAGGCCGAGTGGGGAACCCCAGAATGTCTCTGTATTAATGAATCGTGCCCCTCCATTTGGATATTTACAATCAAGTTCTCTCTATGGAGTCTTTTAAATAGATCACCAATTTTAAGTAGATCACCAAAGCGGGCTACCGATGAAGACTGCAGAATTCCCATCTCTGGAGAAGATGAAAAACAAAAACAGGAGATTCACACTGGGGCTGATTGGAGCCATCAAAATATTTGCTTAACATCTGCTTTCGTAGGGATTGTGAGGGCCAGCCACAATCAGCGCCATTGTTCCCGGAGCTAATCTCATAGATTTACCCCTTTCTTGAGTTTTAATTGAATTGCCCTACAGGTAAATACACGGAGCCCTTTCCAGTGCAGACACCCTGTGCGTGGGTATCATCCTTGCCCCAGATTCTTTGTGTGTCAAACGCAAGCCACTCCAGACCCCCAGAGTCCAAAGTAGTTAATTAACAGAAATCAAAGGAGCCTTTGTTACTGCCCCAAATCTTCGTCTCTTCTCCAGATGGGGACAGATTCACTCACAATTTAGTTCCATTTCTGAGAATGGTTTCTCAGGTTTCCCTTGTCGGTGACTAGAAAGGGCCAGGTGCCATCAAGGACTCCTGCCCCTGGGTTTCTGCCAAAGACTGAATCAAAGGAAGCAGAAAGGCCTCAAATCAGTGGTCCAGGACCATCAGAGACCACGAGCCTATTGGATGGGGTCCAGGTTGGGGGTGGTGTAACCTGCAGAGAGAAGTGAGGGGTCTGGGGTGGGGGCTGCCAGTGGAGGATGATTGATGATGTCACAGAGTGCTGCCTAGAGCAGAAGCCCCAGAGGACGGGGCTCTGAGGCCTAGGGAGCTCCGCTCACCACCCGCCCACTGGAGACCTCATGCAAGCAGAGTCTAAAGGCACCATGTTGGGGTGGAGTCACTGCTCACTTCAATGAAAGGTCAGAGTCAGAATGAGCTTTAAGAAATAAAAAATAAGGGGCTGCTTTAGGCGCCAGCTTTATAGAATCAGACCAGTCCAGAATAAGCAAAGGGCATTCCTTTTCTCTTCAGCCAGGTCCAGGTTATAAAGAGGGAAGAATAGTGATGAGGTACGGCAGAAAGGATATGGTATCCAAAAGTCATAAAGAATATGGACAAGTGAACCAGGACTTTAAAACCCAGGACCCTGGGAGAAGGAAAACATCACATGCAATGTCTAATTCAATACGCACAAATCTTTGCATGGTGGATATTTACCTAGGATAGAATTGACACTCAAAAAGGAGATCGTCAATACTTAGTACCACCCAGCTGGGATTAAACCCAGGCCTGTCAGACTCCAGAACCAGCGCTTTTCCCAAGAAATCATGTGGCTTCCTGCAAAAACTAGAAAGCACTTTTTGGAGCTTGAAGGAGACAGTTTTAAAAATGAAAGGCGGTTCTGCTTCATACAGTGTGTAATGAGGTGCCAGGGTTTGTTTTAATGCTAAGAACCAAGCATAAGCTGAAAATAGACACACATTCAAGAATATTTTCATACGGTGCTCATGCAGATGCAGGGGCCAGATGACAAGGAAGGGGAAAGGGAAGGGGGAAGTGAGGAAGGCATGGGGAGCCGTAGTGAGGCCCCATTCTCTTCTATTGTCAGCCCAGCACATAATTTATATCTATACCTCCTGTCTATCTACCTACCCATCCATCAATATAGATATGCCTTTAATTGTTTTTAAATCATCTTAAAATTCCACTGGTAAAATAATAAGTTTAAAATTAACAGTTTTGGCCAATCATTTTTACCAGGTGGGTTTGGAAATATTGGGGCACTCACATGAACCTGCAAAAAGAAAGATTTCCCTACCCTGCTCTGACTGTACCTCTGTGCACCAAACCTTCAGCATGGCATGAGCACCTGGGCGTTTTCAAGGCCCACAGGACACACAAGGGCCGTGTTTGCTTCTCTGCAGGAGCCCAGGTTTCACCAGCTCCTTCAAAAGTGGGAGTTTGAGTGATGGTTGCTGGAGCAACACAGTGACCCTCCCCACCCACCGTGTTGGTGCTGTGGTTGGCGGAGGGAATGCTGTCCCTGGGCTCAAGTCTTGTTCCACTTTCTTGCTTTGGGTGGTTGTGGGATCTCTCAGAGCCCTAGATGAGGTCAGCAAGATGGGAAAACAGCACTCCTTTTCCAGGATTTGGTGAGAACGAGTGAGGTGCTGCATTCAAACTGCAGGATATGAGATGCGTATTGATACTGGGAGAGAGAGATCACAGGGTTTGTAAATTTCCACTCCACCCCACGGTGCATCTTGAAGCTGCTCACACTCGGGTCTTCCATCCCAGGAGTGCCTGGCAGCGCTGGAAGACGGGGAGATCAGGAGCCCTGCAGTTTTATTAGCATGTGTGACTGGGGCTTTCCCTCATTTGTCCTAAACAAAACAACTTGCAATGGTGAAAAGTCAAGGAGTTCAGAAAACAGTGTTTTGCGAAATACAATTCTTAGTGAACTGGGAGCAATATGAACTGAAAATAAATAAATAAATAAATAAATAAATAAATAAGAATTGTCATAAAAATGAATCTACTGAAACGAAAGGGGACAGAAAAGCCTCAACCTCAACAATGTTTCAAATTGAGTCATAAAGTGAATTCCCAAAATGCACCAAAAGCACGTGCTACCAGCCTGGAGCCCGCCCTATACCCTTGAGCCACTCCGTCCCACCCACCATCTAAGCTCCCCGTGATGGCAGCTTCTAGGCTGTCCGGAGCTCAGTGCCAGGCCTAGATCGCAGCCAGCTAGTTCCTGCCCTTCTCCCCATGCTCTCCCAATCTGACTCACACTAGTTCCTTAAAGTCTGTGCAGTGCTCTCTCCCACTTCCATCCCCACTGCATGGAACACTTTTCCTTCTTCCGACATCACCTTTCATCCTTATCTTTTACCTGGGAAAGTCCTAGCAACCTTCAATTCTTTAAGCATCAGCCTGAAGTCCTCTCTCCTGGAGGTTCCATCCCAGCATGGCAGGGTGCCCACAGGTGCCTTCCGGTAGCACCTGTTCTGTGGTCACCTTGTCCTGAAACCCCTTCCAGGCTGCCAACCATCCACAGGACTGGCCCAGTTCTCCCCACTGCACCCCTAATGCCGGAGTTGGCACCTGGTGCTTCATAGTTCCTCAGTAAAGCTGTGTTTGGAGAGGGTGTTTGCCACTCCAGGGCTGTGCCCTCTCACTTCTGGCAGGAGAAGCCATGAAAGTTGTTCCTTTCAGCCTCTTCTCACTCACAGGAATGGGCAGAACACAAGCCCCCATATGTGGCTTTCTAGCAGTCTTAGTGAAATTCCCCAGAACTCTTTCCAAATCCACAGATGAAGACAACTTTATTATGAACTTTCTAGAGAGCCCTGAACTTGCCTGACATTGCTGTCTGAGCCTCCGGTCTACACCCATCCCCAAAGCACACGGCAGGGCGGCCCAATAACCAGCCACCCCTTCTCCTTCCCAGCCTCCCCGTCGCCTCTAGGGCATAACCAAACTGTGGCCGTCTGGCTGGGAGACATTTATCACGGAATCACAGCTCCGGGACACAGTCTCCGTGGCTGTGACGTGATGACTGTGTATTTCACGCCTCTCAGTTTCCCAGCTGGGATTCAGAGATTTAAAGACATGGGAGATGTATTTTTAAATTTATGAGAGGGCTATTGATTTAATTAATTGTGCCCGAAGAGTGCAGTCAGTCACAATAAGAATTCTTAAAGGCGAAGGGGACCAAAGGAGGCCAGACTCAATGGTTTGGGGCGGATAAAGCTTGTGTTTCTTCAATAAAGCCATCTTGCTAAGGATCTGGGCGTAGAACAAATTCTTTAGAGGGCATGTTCATAGGCAGACGATGCACCCACAAGCATTTGGGAAAACACCCAGTTGGGGAAACACCCACCAAAGTAGCTCTTTGAGAAACTCTGTGTAATATGAGCCTTCAAAAAGGACAAAAACCGATTCATCTGCCAGAGGTAGCCTCTCCTTTCACGCTGGTTCATTCTGTCGTCTGATTGGTGCTGGCTGGGCCGGAGCCCATTCCACGGGATTCTGGGAATTAAGTTTTCCCCAGCAGCTACACTAAAGACAATATACTCCCGTCAGCTGACCAAGTCCCAGATTCGTGCACCAAAGACACCTGCAGCCTGTCTGGTCCAACCTGTGAATTTTACAGATGGGAAAACTCAGTCCTGGAGGTCTTTCCTGGTGAGAGACAAAGCTAGGGTCAGAATTCAAGTTTGCTGATCCCATTCAGAGCTCTTTCTGCTGATGGTACTCTCTCTCTTGGCTGGGAGGGCCTCAGCTAGTATTTTTTTTTTTTCAAAATGTGCAATTATTTTCTTTACTTTTGGACTTTAACTCTTGCACAGGATGTTTTAAATGAACTTAGGGTAATTTCTGCTGGAATTACCACCTCTTTTTCTTTTTATGCACTTAAAATGACATCGACATTTCACTTTGATATCTTAAACCCAGAGGCTGGGCCTGAGCAGAGACACAGTCCCATAAACACCAAGGTCGAGGCTGGGGTGAAATCACTTTTACTGACAACCGAACTCCATGTCTCTGTTCTGGAAGATCTAATGGAGAACCCAGGAGAGAGGACAGCAGGGAGGAGAAGGCAGCCCTAATTCAGATGCAGATGGCACTTAGAACTTTTTACTTACACCTATAAGAGGAGTCTGTCAATATCAGAGACATGCTGGCTATCATCTGGATATGATCCCCCAGATCATCTCCCATCAAGAACTCTCAGAGGGGGCAGGTGCAAAAGCCTGAGACTTCAGAGTCAGAACTGGCAAGTAGCATTGCTTACCTCTGAAACCTTTCTTTACCCTATGCCACCCATCCAAGGTCATTCCTATCCCCCAACACGAGGCTTATCTCTGTTCTTGAACACCAATATCACAGTGCAGGCTGGGTGTCTGCTGGCCCATCTGACTCCCCAACTGGGCTGGGAGCTCTTTGAAAGCAGGGACCTTGTCTGTGTCGTTGTATCTTACTGTTCTAGCAGAGTGCCTGGCACATAATATGTGCTCAAGAAATGCCAATGGCTTGAATGAATGAACAACCTCAGAGATCTGGCTCATTCACTCACTTTATAGAAGAGGAAACTAAGGTCCAAAGGGGTCAAGTGGGAAATTAGAAGTGGAACCAGAGCAAGGATCAGGGCCCCCACCCTGACTTCTCTGGACTTCATATCTTTGCAAATTTACAAGGAAGCAATAAGGGTTAACCTGAACCGCTTTGTTCTGTTGTCCCAGCGTCATGCAAACTTCCTCTTCTCCACCTCCCACTCTCCAGCCCACTGCCAAGACCTTGGAAATCCTGCAAGTTTTTATGCAAATGACCTTTGAAAACTAAAAGAAGCCAATGTTTATTTTTCATTCAAAGGTCCAGATGGGTTATATCTGCTGGGCCTGGCTGTGCCCCTGCTATCAGATGGGCATGCAAATGACCCCACTAGAAACGACCTAGAAGAGAATAGCTCTGTTTCCAAACACACAGACATTTGCCTGGACATTTCCCTAACTCATTTCCCTTTTCCATTTCAAACAGTGTATGGATCTCACAATTCCCCAGCCTAGTAAAATTCTAACAGCAGGTAGATAGAGGCCTATTGACTGGGAAGAACTTAACTGCCTTCCAGCTAGGCAGTGATAAGTGGCCTTACCGCCTCACCTCAGCACCCAGAAATTTTAATGTAGCAAGAGCCCCAGTTTATCTAAGAAAAAAGAAGAGGGGCCATTTGCCATCATCAGGGACCCAGGGGTACCTGCGAGGAAGCCCTTTGATAAAGGCTCTTGAAAAGAACCATTCAAACCAAGAACCATTGCTCTAGGTCATCAGTTCAGAATATCAAGATGAGAGTTTTTGAAATGCTAGCTTTATCCCCAGTTCCCAAATGCCTGTGTCATTGGGAGGGCCTAATGACCAACCTCTGAGCAGCACGAGATTACTCCAGGCCAGGACAGGTAGACCTTAACCCACAGGCAAAGCACAGGCCTTCCTGTGATGCCACTTTGAAATGATCTCAAGCACTTACATAGTTTACTACGTGAATGACATATGTTTTACTGTGTATTCCACACTCCCTTTGAGAGTGGGACATCTCATCAGATCCTCTGTGGGAAAACTTGGAGTGAACTCCCCTCCTCTCCGGAATGTGACGTCAGACCTTATCAGAATTCCCATTTGTGAGTTATGGACCTCAGCTACCGGACTTCAGAATACATATTCTATTTCCAAGAGTTCAATGAGCATTTGGAGAGCTTAGGCCATGGCAGGCTACACTGTTGGCTGCTTCGAAAGATAACCAGTGTGTCTGCCATCACAGCTGCTTCTCCAACACCAAGAGCTCAGGTGCAACTGGGCAACAGCCTGTTAGCCTCGGGGCTAATCACTGGCTCCAGTACAGTCCCCTGGTATCGAGGGTCCTTACACAGGACCTCCAGATCTCTGCCCTTGTGGTTGAGCCAGCTTCTCCGAGAGCTGCTTGTAGGAAGGTATACCCCAACCTTTACTTAGACCTTACTTTCCCCAGAGAGGCCTGCTTCCATCCTAATTGAGCAACCAGTCTGTAATAATTTTGGAACCCACTCACTAAATGGTTAATGTACTTCATCTATCAAGCAGATTCCCTGTGAGCTTTCTTCTCGTTATTCTTTAAGCATCGTGAAGCTAAGAAGAGATTTTTGTGTAGGGCAATACGCTATGAAATTCACAAAATCATACTTTGACCATCTCTTTATTTCCACTATATATAATATTCTCCCTTCCGAGAAAAGACCTACGGGCCTTATTTTAGGGTGCCTGGGACCCAATATGGATCCTGAAGAGAAAACTGGTCACAGGAAGCCACCTCTCTGAGCAGGAATATGATGATATATTTACCATAGGACCCAACAATTTCACTCTTAAGTCCAGACAAAAGCGATACACCAATGTTTAGAGAAGCTTTATTCATATTAGCCAAAAATGGGAAGTAATGCAAATGTCCGTCGATTGGGGAAAAGATAAATTGTGGCGTGTCCAAGTAAGTGAATACTGCTTGGCAATAAAGGAGTAAACTACTGATGACTGTAACAGGAGTGAATTTTAGAGCATTATGCTAAATAGAAGCTCAGGCTTGGAGTGGAAGGCTATAAAGGAGTGTGTTAGTCCATTCTGCATTGTTGTAAAGGAATATCTGAAGCTGGGTAATTTATAAAAGAAAAGAGGTTGATTTGGTTCATGGGTCTACAGACTTTACAAGAAGCACAGCTCTGGCATCTGCTTCTAGTGAGGGCCTTGGGAAGTTTCCATTCATGGTGGAAGGCGAAGGGGGAGCAGGTGTGTCCCATGGTGAGAGAGACAGAGAGAGAGAGAGAGAGAGAGAGAGAGAGAGAGAGAGAGAGAGAGAGAGAGAGAGGAGAGAGAGAGAGCAAGAGAGATACCAGGCTCTTTTAAATAGCCAGCTCTCACGTGAATTAATAGAGCCAAAACTCACTCATGACCACAAGGGCAGTATAAAGTCCTTGAGGGATCCACCCCCATGACCCGACCACTTCCCCCCAGGCCCACCTTCAATGCTGGGGATCACATTTCAACATGAGATTTGGAGGGGATGAATCCAAACTATATTACTTTGCGAGGTGATGGGAATACTTTCCATCTGATTATGGAGATGGTTGTACAACTGCCTACATGTGTCAAAATTCATCAAATTATACACTTGAACTTGGTGAATTTTATTGCATATAACTTACACCTCAGTAAGAATGATTTTTTAAAAGAAGAAGTAGTATCATCATGGTGAGGTCATTTCTGTTGAATTCGAGATTAACCTTCTCTGAGGATTCTCATTTTCTACCTCAACAATGGTATTCAACACAGACCAAAAAACGTCTTCCTTACAGAGTCACAGGACAGGAGTGCCAGAGAACAAGAATGCTTCCCCCTTTTAACCCAGGATAAGCTGTTCATCCCTGTGGAGGGGAGAGAGTGGAGAAGCCCAAGTTAATACTCAGTTCTGTCACTGACCGGCTGGGTGAACTCGAGAGTCCAACTCTGAATTATCTTATCTGTGAAATACCAATAAAAATAACACCTCCCAGGGTGGAAATAGCTCAAGTGTCCTTCAGCAGATGAACAGATAAACAAATTGTGGTCTGTGCACACAATGGAATATGACTCAGCCATAAAAAGGAATGGAGTTCTGACACATGCACCAGCATGGATGAACCTTGAAAACATGCTAAGAAGCCAGGCATGAAAGTACAGGCATTGTATAGCTCCGTTCCCATGAAATGTCCAGAACAAGTACATCCATAGAAGTAGAAGGCAGATTGGTCATTGCAAGGCTAGGAGGAGAAATGGAAAAAAATCTTCAGTGGGTACAGGGTTTTGTTTGGAGCGATGAAAATGTTTTAGAACTAGATACGGGTGGTGGCTGTAGAACACTGTGATGTACTAAATATCACCCGATCATTCCCTTTAAAATGGTTAACTTTATATTATATAAATATATTATATAAATTTCATCTCAATTTTTAAAAGTAGCACTTCCCTCCTTGGTGCAGGAGGGATGGAGAAGATGTGTAAGACGGGAATCACCTCCGCGACGTGCCACTGAGCTTGCACCCCGGCCTTTCTTTGGAGACTCTGAACTCCTGTGGCTCGTGTGTGCCGCCTCCCCTGTGGGAGGTGACAGCAGCTCCTGGAGGACCGAGATGGCAGCCTCCCTCGCCAGTCCAGATCCCAGCCTCCAAACCTCTATCCCTGCTGCCCCTTGAATGCTTCCCCCACCCTGGAATTAGGCTTGGACTGGAAGATGAGCCACTTAGGAAAACAACATCATTTGTGTGTCATGAGCCCTGCCCTGGCCCCAAGTGCCGACATTTGATCTCTGTCCTGTGACCCCAGCTGTGACCCATGCCTAATCCCATGGCCATGCCAACAGCAGCCCAGACCTGTCAGGAAAGCAGCTTTCCCAAGGAGGCCCAGACAAGCTTTCACTCCTGGCAGCTTTTGCCTTTTGAGGAGCCTGCTAGACCAGGTGTATAGAGCACAGTGCAGGATGGCCCAGGAGATTTTTAACAGGCTCGTAAGGAGGGGACTAATTAGTATCTCATCAGAATCTTATTAGTGCAGGGATGTATTGAGGAATAGTAATCCTTATTCATTAACACTGTTTTCTAATGGAAATCAATGAGAGGCTCTTATTCTGGGTGGCTTTCTGAGAGCAGCGCTCTGTGCAACTCTGAAGGGAGGGCTCAGACTCCGCGCAGGCTCCAGAAACAGAGGAGGAGGGTTTGGCCTGGGTCTTCCTGATGTCCATGCCAATGAAATAAACACCTCAACCTCCCTCGCCTGTGGATTATTTCGAGACAGGGTCTACCGCTGAAAAGGAAAGGCCCCTTTGGATGAGACGCTGTGTGCATGACACAACCACTTAACCCTTCCATGGCCTATGACTCCCATCATCAAAGTGAAAGGCTTGTGCCAATAGACCTGTCCCCAAGGCTTCTTCCAGCTCTTTCTGTGAATCTCATTCATCATCCCGAGAAAGTGCTGAACTTTCATAAAAATCACTGGGCACAAGGAGGGAAGGTCCAGGCTAGAGAGAGAAACTTGGGCATCATTCCCTTATCACAGGTTAGGAAGGCTGTCAGGATCACCAGGCCAGGCCAGGCCAGGCCAGTGGACCACACAGGGTTCTGGACCCACTCCCAGAGTTTCTGCTCCAATGGGCTGGAGGAGGGCCGGAGAAGCTGCAGCTCTAACAAGACCCCAGGTGATGCTGGCCGTTGGTCTGGGGGCCACACTTTGAGAACCACTGGTGTGGAGAGTGGAAAGGGGAAGGGGAGAGGAGGTCCCCATGAGGCCAGGAGCATCCCTGAAGGGTCAGGGCGAGGGAGCAGCCTTTGAAGGAACAGGCAGGGCGGTTCCAGAGAAAGGAGGACCAGAAGGGGTGGAAGTGTTCCCCCAGAGGAAATGGAGCTTCAAAAAGGAGGTTGTGCCCAGTGTTGCAGAGACGCTGAGCACAAGGAGGACCAGAAACAAGGGGAGAGGCAGCCAGCAAGGCTCCCCACAGAGGGCGGCAGGTGCAGGCCCAGGAACGGATGAAGGTGGGAAAAAGAGGCACTTGCCCACTCTTTAAAAACAAAAGATCTGCTTCCTTGACTCAGCCGCATTTCTGACACACGTGGTCTAGGCATGATATTGAGCTCTCTGGCCCTGACTTACAGAAGATCCATGCAACACTGCAGTTCTCAATGTGGCTTTCTCCCTGGAATCCAGAAGGAATGCGACTTGCTCAGGGACACACGAAGAGACAGGGCCCAGATGTGAGCCAAGGTCTGGCACAAGTGATTCCAATCCCACACCTCTCAGTCAGGCCAGGGGGTAGGCAGGCATCATGAAGTCCCCATCTCCAGGGGCATGTCCTTGGGAAACAACCACCAGGCTCGCCCACCTCCTCTGTTCAATGGGCTAATGGTGCCAGCCAAGGGCTGCATCAGCTTGTGCCGTGGAACCACCCTGCACATGGAGAAGCATCACAAGGCACTTTCAACATTTACTAATGGACCCTAGAAAATGTCTCTCAGCTCCACCAGTGATGATTAAGGCTGACCACAGAAGCCAAAACAGTAACATTTAGGATTTTGTAGGTCTGTCCTTGCACGGTTGCTCAGGCCAACGGGCATAGATTGGTGATGCTGAATGGCATTTTCTTTCAAAGCTGAGCCCGGCAGAGCCCTGGGGCAGGACCTTGCAAGACCATTGTGTGAAGGAGGCCAAGTCCCTTGGGGAGGTGCCAGGAAGCTGGGTTAACCCCGAATCCCTGCAGATCAGCAAAGGATGCCTGTCAGCTGAGGAGCAGAGGAAACTTTCCCTGCAGACTGCCAGGCACCAGGGAGCCTAAGAGGTCACTGGCCTGGGACCCCAAGAGCCAGATGTTATCACAGGCTTGGCTCGTGAAACCCGAGCCTGGACACCCTCCCGGCCCCTCGCAGCACAGATGACATCCTGGGGCAGGCGCCAGGCAGAGATCAAGGCAAGGAGCTGTTCCTGGCCTGGGGTGCTAGGGATGCAGACCAGGGCTGGCAGTCGCTTCCCTCTTTCCCCTCCCCTCCTTGCTTCTCCCTCGGCCTAGTGCACCACACCATTGCAGGCACACTCTCCCCGCTGCCCCTGAGCCAGAGGGAAATTGCCAGGCAGCTTCCTGGTGATGCTTAGGGATTTCCCTAGGGTGTTGGGCTGGGATGCAGGACAGAGACGCAAAGACAGGGCAGGGAGATGGAACCCCAGCAGAGCTGCTCCCACCTGACCCAGCATCTCGGCTGGACTCAGATTCCCCTGAGGTCCCGCTTGGGCACCCTCCCTTCCAGCCCACTGCATGCCACCTCTAATTCATTCCAGGTCAGCTGGAGATGTCTGTTTAAGCACCTCTCTCTCAGGGAGGCCTTCTTGATCTCATTGATTAGGTCAGATCTACCCGCTATATCACACTCTCCTATGCATTTATCTCTGCAATTATGTGCTCATTAATACCTCTCTCTCCCACTTACAAGAATCTCTGACATGTGGGGTCATGGCTACTTTGGCATGGCTTTACTGGTGAAACAATGGTGAGCCAGACACCATGGAGGTGTGGACAATACCTGTCTACACCACACTCAGCCTGGACACTGAGAACCAAAACCACACTTGTCTACATGAACAGGTCTGTGAGTCCCACTGTCTTCATTAGCAGGACTTGTCTTTTCTGGAAGCCTCTTGCCCAGGCAAATGACTTGATTGTTCATTAGAAAAACTTCCCCAAATTGCATCAACTCTTCAATGGGAATCATCAACAGACAGTTTTCACCCTAAGACACTTCAGATCCTTCACTCCCAAAATACTCACCTCACTGTTTCCATCAATCCTGAATGGTTGTATAATGATCCTTAGCTAATCCTAATCCAGCCTTCCCACACTTCCCACACTGAAAGATCCCCCCAAACCAAACTGTAAATTCTCAGTAAATTCCAACCTTGCCTTCTTCTATTCCAGAGGCTACAAAAGCTCTTTAGAGGTGGCATTCTTTCCTACTACAGTGAGCAATCAACAGATTTGTGTTATCAACAGCTTGTGTTGGTGTTATTTGGGGAACCAGCATTCAACAGAGAAATTCATTAAGCATTGTGAAATGGTGAGTGGATGGGCAGATGGATGTGTAAAGATGGATGGATGGATGGATGGATGGATGGATGGATGAGTGGATGGGCAGATGGATGTGTAAAGATGGATGGATGGGTGGATGGATGGGTGGGTGGGTGGATGGATGGATGGGTGGATGGGTGGGTGAGTGGATGGATGGGTGGATGGATGGATGGGTGGGTGGATGAATGGGTAGATGGATGGGTGGACGGGTGGATGGGTGGGTGGATGGGTGGGTGGATGGGTGCGTGGGTGGGTGGATGGGTGGGTGGGTGGATGGGCATGTGAGTAAATGGATTCGTTACTGGATTCCTACCAATGCTGATGAAGCAGGCTTCAGCTCTGGGCTGAGGCAAGGCTGGGGTAGGCCCCACTCTGGTGTCAGGAGCACAGGAAGTCTGTCTGATGGGAGAAGCAGCATTCCCTCGGCAAGGAATCCCCTTGAAATTATAAAAGTTAATTCTCAAATAGCAAATCAGGATGATTTCAGTTGAAATTTGCAACTGAAAAGCCCCATTTGAAAACAGCTCTAGAGCTGGCTGCCCATCTTGACTGGATATGATGCGTGTAGATCAGTATCAAATTAAATTTCCCTATTGTGCCTTCTCTGTGGTGGGCACAATGCAGGGTGTTTCTATCCCCTATCCTCCTCTTGGTGATATCCTTTTCAGCTTAAATTATACAGAAGCAAATAATTATCAGGGCCTTCTGTTTACCCTCCTTAGAAGATTTAATTTATCCCAATAAACATGGGGAGGCAGACGTTGTGGATTTGAAATAACATATAATTTACTTCTAACAAATGCTCGGGGTCTGGGAGAAAGCCCATTCATCAAGCCAATCTGAATCCCAGGCAGCTTACCAAAAGGACCTTTTGTCTAATTGTTTTCCATCACAAACAACATGTGGGGAGGAGATTTAGGCAATATTTCCAAACACTGTAAGCAACATAATTATTGTCCTTAGCAAACCTGATGATAGTGTTAGAATCACAATGGCAATTTATCTGCCTAATCCCCCATTCACTATGGCCCATCGCAAGTATCATGTGGTTGAGGAGGCATTTAATAACATTCAATTCAAAACCCTAGATTTAAATAACATTAAGGTGGTGACTCGGGCCCAACAAAGCCCAGGAAATCCAAAGGGGGCTAGGGTACCATGCTCGATGCCTGGCATTCGGCCGAGGGTGCAGGATGGCAGAGAGTGGGCTCCAGGTCACCACTTTCTTTCTCTGAACCTGGCACAAAAGACATCAGCACCAAAAGTCAGCAGTGGCTGAACTCAGTGCTACCAACCTGCCTGTCTGATGCCATCCAGGAGGCTGCCAGCCTAGTTTGTAGCTCTTTCTTTTTTTTTTTTTTTCCAAGAAGCAATGGCGTGGCTTCAACTGCTCTCCACGGACCTAACTCTGTCCTGAGCTCCAGATCTTGGTACCTAACTGCCCACTGGACATCTCTTCTGATTATTCACTGACGCCTCAAACAAGGCTGTCCAAAATTCAACTCCTCCTTGTACACCTCTCTCCCTTGCTCAATTTGCTCCTCAGTAAATGGCCTTGCCATACACCCAACCACCCAAATGCAAAACCTGGGGGTCAGACCTAACTGCTCCTTCCCTCACTTACTGCATTTTCACTTGGTCAGCAAGCCCCCTTGTGTCTGATCCCTCCATATTTCCCACGCCCAACCCCTCTTATACCCCACCTCATGGCCACTTCCCCCATCCCAGCTGTCATCTTTCAGTCGTCTTTCACTGTGTTACTATAAACCCTCCTAGCTGGGTTTCCTGCCTCTAGTCTTTTTCTCTTCTAACCCTTTTTTTTCTCTTTTTTTTTTTTTTTTTTTAGAGACAGTCCAACTCTGTTGCCCAGGCTGGAGTGCAGTGGCACGATCTTGGCTGGAGTGCAGTGGCACGATCTTGGCTCACTGCAGACTCCGCCTCTTGGGTTCAAGCAATTCTCCTGCCTCTGCCCCCTGAGTAGCTGGGACTACAGGAACGCATCACTATGCCCGGCTAATTTGTTTTGTATTTTTAGTAGAGACGGGGTTTCACCATATTGGCCAGGATGGTCTCAATCTCCTGACCTCATGATCCGCCTGCCTCGGCCTCCCAGAGTGCTGGGATTACAGGCGTAAGCCACTGTGCCCCAGCCTAACCCATTCTTTTCAAGACAGCAGATATAAAATGTAATTCTCTAACAGCAAATCTTTACTACTTTGAAGAAAGACATAATTCAAAGGCAGTGTTTGAGACGTAGTCGGGAGGCATTCCCTTGTTTGATAACAGCAAAGACTCTGTTACCCTCAGGGTCAAGTCCAAGTTGACTATTGTTTTCCTCTCATTCTCCCCCATTGTCTCCAGTGATACTAGGAGTTCTCCACATGTGCCGTGTCCATATATAGTATCAAAATCAAGAAGATTCAAACCCAGGGTGCTATACGTTTCCATGAACTTCCCCTCAGAGCAATCGGGAGCAGGGTGTGCCGGGAGAAGGACTCTGGGGTGTGGATTTCATGCTAGTCCTTCAACCTCAATCAGCTTCTGGGATTTCCACATGGAAGAAGATATGACTCCCACTAACAAGAAGAAGACTGATTCTGCCTCTAGGCCAAATTCCACAACACTTATGAGAGAGAAGTGTATGAAGGACTAAGGAATAGAGAAGACACAGGTTTTGAACTCATGAACTGGGTTCTCATTATTGGGTTCCTTACTTCCCAGCTTGGTATTGCTGGCTTGGTATTGCCAGCTGGTAAGTTCTATGCTTCTGTTTTAAAGTAGGGGGTGGTACAATGAGATACCATCTCACGCCAGTCAGAATGGTGATCATTAAAAAGTCAGGAAACAACAGATGCTGGAGAGGATGTGGAGAAATAGGAATGCTTTTACACTGTTGGTGGGAATGTAAATTAATTCAACCATTGTGGAAGACAGCGGCAATTCCTCAAGGATCTAGAACTAGAAATACCATTTGACCCAGCAATCCCATTACTGGGTATATACCCAAAGGATTATAAATCATTCTACTATAAGGACACATGCACACGTATGTTAATTGTGGCACTATTCACAATAGCAAAGACTTGGAACCAACCCAAATGTCTATTAATGATAGACTGGATAAAGAAAATGCAGCACATATACACCATGGAATACTATGCAGCCATAAAAAAGGATGAGTTCATGTCCTTTGTAGGGACATGGATGAAGCTGGAAACCATCATTCTCAGCAAATTAACATAAGAACAGAAAACCAAACACCACATGTTCTTACTCATAAGGGAAGTTGAACAAAGAGAACACATGGACACAGGGAGGGGAACATCACACATCGGGGCCTGTTAGGGGGGTGGGGGGCTAGGGGAGGGATAGCATTAGGAGAAATACCTAATGTAGGTGATGGGTTGATGGGTGCAGCAAAACAACATGGCACATTTATGCCTATGTAACAAACCTGCACGTTCTGCACATCTGCCCCAGAACTTAAAGTATAATAATAATAAAAAAAAAAAGTGGGGGGTGATAATAGACCCTGTTGCCTAAGATTGTTATGAGGGTTAAATTAAAACTCCTTACCCCTGTCAAGCTGGAATATAGCCCCTGTTAACTTGGGATCCCCCTTCTTTGGCTAGCTAACTCCTGCTCTCCCAATAGAATCCTATCTTTCATGTCCCATCTCCCAGGACACCCCCCTCCCCTCCAGGCCTGGGAAGGATTAGGAGGGCCCTGTCCAGTGAATTCCTTGACCTTTCTCATTCAAGTCTGGTTGCTTGTTCGTTCATTTGCCTTTCACATAGGACCCTGAGCTCCATAAGTGCAGGGACCAGGGCTTGCTTGTCCATGCATCTCTGGTACTTGTGACATGTCATACTCAAGACAGCTGAAGCCGACCAGCTGAATGGAGAATGCCCTGGCAAAGCACCTCATGTGGGCCACAGATATCAATGGACACCTCCCCTCACTGTCCTCTTCTCCTTAGCCGCTTGTCAAAAGCCTGGGCCATTTTTTATTCTGTGTCTTGAGGTCTTCAGTACATTTTTTTTTTTTTTTTTTTTGAGTTGAAGGAAATGTCCCACCTTTAACAGCTGTAACAGCCTCAGTCACACATACATGTGTGGGCTCTGGGGGTCACAGCTGCCTGTGCCTTCACTGACTTAAGGATGCAGAATGACAGGGTCAGCTTCACCAGGCTCTTCTTGGAGATGCCTTCCTGGGTCCTGGGGTCACTCTCTGTGCAGCGAATTCCTCTGGCCTGATAGCAGGTCTCATTGCTCCTTGGCAGTGCAGGTGGAGGAAGCAAGCTGTCAGCTGTCATGCTTAAAAAGGAGATCGGGGCCGGCTGGGCCATCATGATTCTAAGCAGCTGTGTGTGTCTTTCTTTTTTTGCAGGTCACTGGGTGGTCAGGATGGTGGATCATGGGGGCAGCACCCACATAGGGATGACACGTGGAGTGAAGTGGAATGGAGTGTCCACCTGCCTGTGTCCACCCAGTGAGGCTGCGATGAGCCCCTGTGGATGGATGGCTGGTGACACTTGGGAGCAGCCACAGACAAGCTAGTCACTCAGAGACTTAGGGCCTCACTGGGGAGGCGTGAGATTTCCTTCAGTCCATGGATGCCAAGTGAACACCACTCTGTGCCCATATGCAGCAGTGACGACAAAGAAGACAGACCCCAAGAAAGGGGTGGTGGGGGTTACACCTTGCCAGGAAAGTTCCTGGGACTGGCGATGAGCTAGACTCCACCAGTTGGCTGTGTGACTTGAGAAAGCAACTTAATCTCTCCAACCTCATTCAATTCATTCAATGACTGCTTATCAGGTACTCCCTGCATGCCAACCATTGTTAGATACTTTTGATGCGGCCTTTTCTACAAAATAGGGTTTTTTACCATCTACCTAATAGGACTGATGTTAAGTCCATAAGACACAAAGCAATGACCATAGTACCTGGCCCTCAATTAAGATGAGTTATAATCTCCTACTAACACACCTCTCCTTTTGGAAGTTGGGGATTGGGGCGTGATGGATAAGAAGCAAGTCAATTCAAAGCGTGGCATTCAAGAGAAAAAATACCTAATGGGGGACAATATCAAATTCCCAGCCATTCTGCTCTCTTTTTTGAAAAGAACAGACCAGGCAGGGCTTGGAATGACCAAAAGTTAAGGCAACGAGTGCGGTGGCAAGGACACCAGGCCTCCTCTGCCCCGCTCTCTTGCTCTGTAACTTAAATTAAAAGCTTTGCCCTCTCTGTTCCTGGCTTTCCTCATCTGTCAGAGGAAAATAATATCTGCCCTGCTTAGTCCTCATTGTAGTAACATAAAACGTAAGAACGTATCTTAATGTGGTGATGTAAAGCTTAAGTTATCTATGATGCTTAAGTTAATGTATCCAAAAGTGCTTTGAAAAATACAAATTGTCTTAGTCCATTTGGGCTGCTATAACACAATACCTTAGACGGGGTAATTTATAAACAAAGTTGTTGCCCACAGCCTGGATGCTGGGAAGTCGAAGATGAAGGTCCCAGCAGACTCGGTGTTGGGCGAGGGCCTGTTCCTCATAGATGGAACTTTCCACCTGTCCTCGCATGGTGCAAGGGATGGACAAGCCTCCTTGGGCCTCTTTATAAGGGCACTGATCCCATTGACGAGAGTTCTGCCCTCATAATCTGATCATGTCCTAAACGACCCACCTCTCAGTACCGTTGCATTGGAGACAGGTTTCAACATAGCAATTTTGGGGGACACAAATTCTCAGACAACAGCAGATACTACATGCAAAGTAAAAATGCTGCTTTGACAGTATTTCTAAAGTTTTGTCACCATATCTTAGTTTGTATTCCCTGAAGGCAGGCCCTGAGACAACGGATCGGCTGCAGATCGATTATTTGGGAGAGGACCTCAGGAAGCAGGAGCTTGATCGTTTGGTAAGTGATGACAAGAAGGGGAAAAAACAGTCAGGGATGTTAATGAGCAGGGCACTGCCTTGACCTCCCACGGTTTCATAAACCTGGGCCAGTGGATTACCCTTGAAAAGGATTGTCATCAAACACAGCAGCTTCTTTTTCCAGGAAATCCACTTCAGTGCTCCAGGGAGTAAGTCAGCAGTGAGTGCTCACAGCAACAGTTTATACACACGCGGTGCTTTCCATGTGCCGAGCACATTCCATGGGCAACTGCCATGGGCAATTAGGGCACAGTCCAGCTGGAACACTCAGAGGAACTGTGTGCCATGCACCCCGGAATTATCCTACCAACAGGCAAGCAGGCTGGGGTGTTTACTTATCGGATTCCAACCCTTGTGGGTTGAAGGTCATGCCTAGGGCAGTTAAAGCTCCGGCACTTCTAGGCTCCTGAACATGAACTGAGCATACTCCCAAATATGGGCTGAGAGCTTTCCTGTGCCAGAGAAAACTCTCAGGCCTAGAAGCAGAGAGACAGCGTCCTTTGCTGCTGCAGAGAACTGTGAGAATGTATGCCCCCAGGGGACACGGTGTCTGCCATACCAGTTACTCCCACTCATATGACAATACTATAGCCAACATATTTTCATTACTCTAGCGACACCTTGCTTATCCAGAGAATATTTACTCAACAACTTTAATGCTCAGAAAAATTTGAAAAACAACCAAGAGATGAAATTAGGTGTCCCAAAATCCATGCACTGAAGTGCATTCCATAGAAGCTTCTGCTTGCATACCATGTGCTGTGGGTTAAGCCCCAGAAGTATCCTGGTGGGTGAGGCAAAGGTGCCTTGCGCTTGAGGAGTTCACCTTTTAGCGGGAGAGAGCACCCCCTAAATTTGATATGTACTAAGGATAAATCAAACAATGGGCAGAAATAGCGAGAGGAGAGAGTGGGAGAGCCTATTGCAGTCAGGAATATTCATTGAGGAAGTCACTTTTAGGTTTAGAAGTAAAAAACGAGGAAGAACCAGCTATAAGAGTGGGGCAAAGGGTTGCTCTGGTACTAGGAGGTCGCCTGTGTAAAGGCCCTCAGCAGAAAAGACCAACAGTGAGGAAGTGAAGGAGGCTCAGTGTGGCCAAAGTGGGTTAAAGCAAGGAAGAGAGTAGTCAGATAGGAGGTTGGAGACACAGACCAGGCCAAATCACGCAGGGCTGAAAAAGCTATGGGCAGGGTTTGGGCTTTATCCTTGGGGGCAATAGGGAGCCACTGAAGGTTTAAAGCGAGAGAGAGAGCTGCTTGGATATGAAAACCCCAATGACCACTGTGTCTTCTGAGTAGCGAAGATCTAAAGAAGGGCAGGAGAGGGAGGGGAGGCTAGGTTGAAGGCTGTGGATGGAACCCAGTCTGGAGAGGTCACTGTATTTTAGCCCTAAATGAACCCTTCCAATCTTCACCCAGAGGTGACTTACTGGTAATTTACACTTCGGTCTAACACCACGGTTATCGTGGCTCCTAATCCTGAAAGTAGGACTTCCTTGACCTCCCACGGTTTCATAAGCCTGGGCCAGTGGACTACTCTTGAAAAGGATTGTCACCAAACACAGCAGCTTCTTTTTCCAGGAAATCCACTTCAGTGCTCCAGGGAGTAAGTCAGCAGTGAGTGCTCACAGCAACAGTTTACACACACACAGCGCTTTCCATGTGCCGAGCACGTTCCACACACTCTGAATGCAGTAACTTATCCAAGCCTCACAAGAGCCTGGTGCTGCAGAAACTAGTATTAGCCCATTTGATAGAAGAGGAAGCTGAGGCATGGTGTGATGAGGTGACTGGGACATAAACCCAGACTGTTTGCCTCCACAGGGCAGGCTCTTAATTCCAACTCTGCTGGCTTCACATTCATTCTAACTGAGTCAACAAATGTAGGAGCCTCTGAGATCTGGCTGCCTTGCAGACCCTGTGCTGGAAGAGCTGGGTGTCTGGTGGTCTGAGATGGAAATGAAGATGTTAGGGAGCGTGAGCCAGGCAAAATGATCCCACATGGTGTTCCTGTCCGGGTCACGTGCACTGGTTCACTAATTTGTTGGGCTTTTATAAAGCACCTCCTGTGTACGAGGTACTGTGCTGCGGATTGGACATGGGACAACCTGAGGAGCAAAGGTTTCAGAATCCCAGTTCTGCTCTGCTACCTGCTAGTGTCATGACCTTGAGCTGGTCGCTTAACTTCTGTAAGCCTCAGTTTTCTTAACTGTAAAACAGGAGTTTCAGGGTTTGGGATGAGGAAATAAAAGGAAGGAAAGAAGGCAGGGAGAGAGGCTGGGTGTGAAAGCAGCTTGCAGGCTGTAGAGGCTGCACAGCTGTGGGTTGAGTAAATTCTGCAAAGGCAAAGTACTCGTGAGTGAGGAGCTTGCAGCCTGGGCTTGGGAAATCGTCTCCCAACCCATCTGGCTTTTCAGCTCTTTGGGAAAACAAAGCTGACAAAAGTTTGCACTTTGTAAATGTGAATTATTTGGGCCTTAGGCTCTCAGATGCACAGAAGTAGGTGAAACTTTTCTTTCAGCGGATCCAAATTTCCTTCCATAACTTGAATCCCAGTATGTCCTATTTGCTCCCAGTGAAATCAGCTTGATTACTACCAGTGTCAGGGACCTCACTGCCTACAAGGCAATCCCTTCCATCTTAGTCATCCTCTTGTGAGCTCTCTTAGGTTGTATCTTAAATGGGTTGCTTTTCTTATGCCCACAATAGATTGCTAAATGAATGGGCTTTCTGGGTACCTTCTACTCAACAATTAAAGGTCGGAGGAAGGTCAGGTGGCCAAGGAGAAGTCCCAGTCCAGGCCCTCACATCTCTCGGATTTAGAGCAGCATGTTTTAATAAGCACATGATTTATGAGGGCCATGTGCTCCCTCGTTATTTGAAAATGGTGACAGTGGCTTTCTTCACGTCAGCTGAGAGGATGAATCCCATCCCCCTTTTGTTTTTCTCCATATTGTGCTCCTTTTGGGGAAAGGCCACTTCCCAATAAATAAGTAACAACAAATCACAAATAAAATAACACCGAGTCCTTTCCATCGTCGAGTCACATATGATTTACCAGGATTGAAATTCACAACCTGCAGCGTCTGAGTAAGGGGGGCAGAGGGGACAAGCTCACGGAGCCTTCACATTATCTGAATCCCAAATATGTGCCTCGAAGGGAAGGGCTGAGTTTCTATTCTCCGAGAGAGGAGAATCAACAGAGAAATAATGACAGTGTGCAGTGAAGGGAACGAAATGAATAAATAAGCCCTCCATGAGCTGGATTCAAACATTTATTTTACATGAAAGGGGGCTAATGACATTCAATAGGATAGAGGAAATCAAAGAGTCACAGCCAGCAGCCACCCTTTTAAGCCAGATTTTGAGCACAGTCCCCCAAGGGCTGTTTCTACCAATTTTCCAATAAATCACGCACTGACTTTTAGAAGAGACAGATATTTAATTCGTGCATTAGAACCACAGGACCATAACCAAAGGCTGTGGCCCCAGCGTCCCAGGTTCTTCTTACATAGTCCCTTAAACCACCCAGCTATAAAATGACGGGTTAATTGGGTAATTAAGCATTGGGCAGACTGCAGGATGAGGAGCTGATGGCTGACCTCAGGGGCCAGGATCAAATTTCATGGGTTAAAGGACCTGGCCCGTGTGGAGCCCATAGCTTCCTCTTCTACTTCAGGTAGTTAGATTATAATTAATTAAACAGATGGATCTATCCAGAGGTTGAGTACCTGAGAGTGGCTCATTACACACCTCCTCCCAGCTTGTCCCAGCTGAAGTCAGTCTAATTTGCATCTTGAGGGCAGGAGGCAGAGGAAACACAGCGCTATCAAGGCTGGTCCTCCGGGCAGCCCAGGTGGCACGGGAAGGATACCCTCATCCTGATGGGAGCATTTCAACTCCCAGCCCATACATGACCTATGCACATACTCCTCCTTTATCTGCTAATTCAACAGCTTGTTCACAGCAGACCTGGATGATACAGTGGGGCTTACAGTCAGTCCAGTGAGAGGGGAAGATGGCAAGGAAGTAGCACAACCCTGATCAGCTTCCCAGCGGTAGAGTCCAGGGAATGGAAAAGGCCAGCAGGTTCAACACGGTTCCCGGAACCCAATGTGTGCATCTGGGGAAGTGCCCAGTGTCTACTCTCCTAGAGGAAAAACCCAACAGAAAAATAAGGGCCAGGCATGGATCATGCCTGTAATCCCAGCACTTTGGGAGGCCGAGGCAGGCAGATCATGAGGTCAGGAGTTTGAGACCATCCTGACCAACATGATGAAACCCCATCTCTACTAAAAATACAAACAAAACAAAACAAAACAAATTAGCCAGGTGTGGTGGCACATCCCTGAAATCCCAGCTACTCAGGAGGTTGAGGCAGGAGAATCACTTGAATCCAGGAGGCGGAGGTTGCAGTGAGCTGAGATTGCTCCACTGCACTTCAGCCTGGGCAACAGAGCAAGACTCCATCAAAAGAAAGGAAGGTATGAAGGAAGGAAGGAAGGAAGGGCAGAAAGACAGTGTTTGAGAAGGGGAGGTACCCAGTCCTGATAATGGGGAGATTTTCCCTGGCAGTAGAGTCGGGGGCTTCCTGAGGAAGCAAGGAACCGAGATCTGAAGGAACCAGGATCCCAGGGGAATGGAGGCATCTCCAATGGAGGAGGCAGCAGAGAAGAAGAAAGAGAAACCTGGCCAGGGACTGAGGGGTCAGGGTTGATGGGGAAGGGAGGATTAGGGCAGGAGAGCCAGGCCAGGAGGAGCAGGCACCACCAGGCTGGCTCCTGGGATTTAGCCCACCACATGAAGGTTTGACAGGCATATGGTGGGTAAGTAACCAGTTCGGTTCACAAGGTCTCAACAGGATCCAAATCCAAGCCCAAAGCAGAGACCTCGGCCCAGCTAGGAGGAAGGATGCTGAGGTCTGGCACCCCCACGCCTCCTGTAACTGAAACAGCACCCCTTTTCCCCACCATATTCCAGAAAGCAGATGGCTTGGCAGTAGGAGCGGGGAGAGACCAGGCCTGGGAAGGTTTTTAGTTCCTCCCAAGGAGCCTCTGGGGTGACAGCATGGTGGCCCCTGAGCTGTCTTATGGTGGTGGAAGAGCAGGGACTGCACGGAGGAGTCTGCTGGGAGGATGGGGGCTTCTCCTGGCCATGCCTCTTCGGCCCTCTTTGGAACTGAATGACACTGCTGGCACCAAAGCCTTGAGGAGGAGAACCCAGACTGGGCCTCTAGCTCCATCCAGAGCTGGGCACAGCACAGGGAAATGCAATCAACTGGGCTGGGAGTGGGGACTAGGGCCCGTAAACTGCGCCCCATCCTGGCCTGCCTCCCTTTGGCTTGCTCACCTCCTACACTGGAGGGCTGCCCCTCAGGGGCTCCCCCTGCCCTTTGCACCCTCCCTGCCTGCAGGGTACATGGCGCATTAACGTTCCCAAGTTCTCACATGCCTGGCTCCCCCAGACAGTGGGCACTTCACGTTCTCCCTCCCTTCCTACCCTCAGCCTTCAACACAAAACTGTGTGAGTGGCATCATCCTAGTGGCAGCCCAGTTCCCACCTGCCACCTTCACTGCCACAGGAATAGTCCTGCATCAAGAGAAATGGCTTCCTGGCACATCAGAGCCAGGCCACAGGGAGCCAGCCCAGCACTGCACCTACAGGGGCTGTGAGGCTACTGAACAGCACCCCCCAGAGCCCAGGAGGGCAAAGACAGGCCAGCCTTCTACAGGGCACAGCCACGGTAACAAAGCAGCATCTGTGTACATATGGGAAGCTCTGCTGCTGCTCTCTAACCGGTTGGAAATTCTACCCCAAGTTTGCACCATAATAGAAGAGACAATGGAGAGGTTTCATCCCCCGCTGCAGGGTAGAGCGCTTGCCCTGAAACATAAATGAGGTACAGGCATGAAGCTTAGAAAACTCACAAATTATAACACCTCTGAGATGCCCATTGTGTCCATGCTGACTCCAGCAGGTTTGCATGTCCCTGCATCCCCAAAACAATAGCTTGAGTAGTCATCAGATGGCCAGAAACCAAAGCCACTGTCATTAAAATCCAAGAGGTGCTATTAATGAAAGTGTCCCTCACTCATTATGTAGAGAGAGCTGCTATTTCCATTTGAAGCCTGCTAGTTGGATAACTGCTTCCATTAAAACAAAAACCTCCCTCTGAGATGCAATTTAACATGCAAGTACTTGGGCTTTCAGACGGGCTGCTCCCGCTGTTGAAACACACACACCTGACTTTCTGGGCCCACAGTTCCCAGAGTCTGTCTGCCCACAGGATTGCCAGGAAACAAGCACGATCTCCTGAATTAAACCTTGCTTGCCATAAAGTTATCACCAAAGTCAGCAAAGGCATGCCAGGCCAGAAATCCAGCAAATGCCTCAAACGTCAGCCTTTCAGAAACCATTCACTCACTTATTCATGTGTGCACCCTGCCCTCAGGGTTTGAGCACCTCTATGGGGCTGGCCACTGTGACAGCACTGGAATAGTACTGCTACTCCCACAGATACCTGCCTGCCCACATGCGGTTTCCAGTGAAGCCAGGGAGTGAAAGCAGAAATGAAACCAAGAACAGAACAAACAGATGTATGGTGGGCGTAGCCCTGGTGCAGAGGCCTGCGAGCCAGCCCATGCCATCAAGGCAGGAGGGGCAAATAAATCTCCATGCAGAACCCCTGGGAACCAGCTGGCACCAAGCAGAGACCCCAGGGCTGACAACCTCATGTGCTGACAACCTCTGGATGCAGTGAGGTATTCCAAGATGTGCTGCAGTCTCATGAATTCAATTCAAGTGCTACAAACCAATACAAAGAGAAATGTTAGCATGTGCTGTAAAATGGGGCATTTGAAGGGTCAGAAGGCCCATCTTGAGCCCCTCTATTTATGAGATGCAGGTTCCTCCCTGACAGTCTGCTGTGAGATGCTCTAATTCTGGAAGCAGTCAGTCTCCTAAAGCAAGAGGAGGTAGAGATTAGGGTCTTCTAACTTGCATCACACTCAGCAACATCCACCCATGCCCACGATGTGGGCCAGGGGTCAGTCACACGTTGAACTTCAACTCCCAAGTCCTGAGTTTGCAGTATGAGGGATAATTGGAGGGAAGAAAGGAAGAAAAGAGAGAGAGAAGAAAGAAAGGAAGAAAGGAGGAAAAGGAAAGAGAAAAAGAAGGGAGAGAGGGAGGATGAGGGAGAGAGGGAAAGAAGGGAAAGAAGGAGGGAGGGGAGGGGAGGGAGGGAGGGGAGAAGAGGAAGGAAGGAAGGCAGGGAGGGAGGGAGACAGACAGAGGAGGGAAAGAAGGAAGGAAGGGAGGAGAGAAGGAGAGGAAGGGAAAGAGGGAGAGAGAAAAGAAAAGAGAGACAGGGAATGAGGAAAACATCCAGGGCCATTTTGTTCAGAGACAAGTTCACTGCTTGACACACAGTAGGTCCTCAAGAAATATTTTTTAGAAAAGAAATAGATGAAGTCAATGGCTATGACCTACACCTGCGATAAAATTCCTTTTCTATATGGCATAAAGCGCCAGGTCATTGATGAACTGGTATTATTCCATGAGCACAAATGATTGCTCCCGAAAGCCATGCAGGTGATAAAGGAACATGAGAAGCCAAAGCTGCCAGCCTTGGGTTTGGAAGCAGCTGTGGCCTTAATTACGCTGCTTGATTTATACTCTATTAAATCTGTATATAAGTAACCCATTTCTCTGAAAGCATTTAAACCTCTTATATTCCACCAAACACAGTGCTTTTATTTGAAATAAATGTATCCAGCTCTTTGGGGAACATATGGTATATTTCTCTCTTATTAATAATTCAGTTCAAATGAGCAAAAATTAGTTGGTGCAGTTACGGCTGATTTTGTCCTGAAAAGATCTGCATTAATTTTAGACGTTTTGTAAATTGGGCTATTAAATAAAAGCATTATATGTGAATTACCCTTTAAATTTTAAGCAACTTGGTAGTTTAATGGTATTTTCTAGTCAGATTCATTTTCAATCTCTAAAAAATTATAGTCATTATGGTAAGACAAATTCTTAAAAGCTGTTCCTTCTATCCAATTACATATTGTACTAATAAGTAAACTAGAAAACTTTTATGTTCTCCTTTCAGTGTTGTCCTGCTTGGCCACATCTTTTGATAGCATCTGTCTTCTGAGACGTTCCCTGGAGGGAGGTTGGTCCTGACTGAGCAGCTCCCATAAAGAACCGGACTCCGAGGGAGCCGAGTTCATCTGGGAGGGGATTTGTCATGGTGCCCTGCAGCATGTCTTTTGGAGGGTTCACCCTCTGCTGATGGAGAGTCTCCTCACTAAGACTCTGGAGCTCTGGGACTGCAGAGGAAGTCGGCAAGGCCCGACCAGGCAGCTCTGCTACAAAGTCTGAGGGAATTCCTAAATGGCCAGGGAGACGGTACTTTTAGGGAGATGAGCACACAGCTTATCAGCTCTGCGGTCCAGCCTGTCAGAGACCCCCAAAGCCAGGCCCACTGATGGTCCCTCCCCAGCTTGCCCCAGAGAGGCAGGGCAGGTTCCCAGGGGTCGTCTTCCCTGAGCTTTTGTGTGGTTCTGTCCCATTAGGGGAGCCTGGTAAGATCAGCAGGGCTCTGGGGTCTGGCTCTAGGACTGGCCAGCTCTGAGGCTGGCTAGCTGTGTGGTTTTGTGGCAAGTTGCCTAATGGCTCTGAGACTTAGTTGCCACAACTGCAAAGTGGGAACTCTCGTGGGCTGTTGGGAGAGTGGTCAGGAAGCCCCCAGCACATCCCTGTCACGTGACAGTCGGGGAGCTGCTGGTCACCTTCCTTTCTCTGCCTCCCAACCTGGCGTTTAGCGGTATCCTGGCTTTGGGTTTTTTTGCAGTCCAGCTGATGGTGCAGGCACAATACTTGCCTTTAGTGGACATGACACGGGGCCGCCTGACCATGTTTCCAAAGCAAGTGGATCATGGACAGCTTGCCCTGGCCCCAGGAGAGTGCACACAAACTGTCACCACCTGCACCTCAGGACAGCAACTGCAAGATTAGAATACCTGTTCACCCCTTCTCCCAGCCCCCAATTCCTTCCTGCCTCAGGCTGTATGTTTTTCCACGTGGCTGGCTGGACATGCTGAAACAGGCAGTAATGCTGCCACCTTTATGGACAGCCAGAAAGAATAGGGAGTCCCTGTGGGGGTCACACCGAAGCATCCAGCCCAGCCTTTCTGCCTTACCCAGGCTGCCTGGCATGGAACTTTCTGGAGGGGTTGGAAAGTGGAATAGGCAGGGGGATTGAAGTGGGGTAAAAATCAGTCCTTACAACCTGCCGGCAACTGTCAGCTCTCCATTCTTCGGGAGTACATCTACTCTTGCTGAGCAATGCAAGTTGCTGCCTGGGGCCAGGACAATAGAAGAGACAGCTTCAGAGCCAGAGGAAATCCCAGAGTTCAAGGAGGGCCACACAGGGAGAATTCCCATTAGACAGATGGGGAAAGTGAGGCTCTGGGAGGGAAAGGGACCCCCGCCCCAAGGTGACACAGGGGAGTCTGGGAACCACTCTGGGGGGAGTGTTGAGGTAACAAGTCATAGAGCCCTCTTAGGTTCTGGTTTTCTAAGAAGGGCCTGGTCACATGACAGCCCCTGGTGGCAGTGGAGAGTAGTGTTCGGGAACGTGGCTTCTTGTGTTAGACATCCTGGGGTCAAGCCTGGGCCCCGCTGCTTGCCAGTATGTGGCCTCGGCAGGTGAGTCAATCTCTCTTCTCCCCATGTTTAAGATGAGAAGAATGCTACTGACCTCATAGATCAAATAAGTTAATACACAACGTGCTCAGGAACTCAAAACCTGAGCCAAGGTTTTTCAGAAAAAGAAATAAGTAGTGCAAGCCACCAGGTGGTGTCCACATGCTCCGCTCCTAAAGTGCTGCCTCTGAAGCATCGCCTGTGAGGATGCACCCTGCCCGGGCCTGCTCTGCATCACTCAACCCGACTTTAGGCCACTCTCTGGCTGCCCATGATCTATTTGCTTTGGCCATGGTCAGGGAGAAGGAGAGCTGCCCATGGTACCCAAGACAGCCACATCGTTGGGAATTCCTGGCTGGAAACACCATTCTGGTGGGGTCCAAGCAGAAAATAGTAAATCCAGATCATTTCCTGAGCTTCATGCATTAACACTTTCAGGGCACATTTCCATGCGCGTTCCCATTTCCTCCCATCAGCCGGGGGTGTTACTTCTCCCAGCACTTCTTATTTCCAGTGAAGGAGGGAGGTTGAGCTACTTTTCTAAAGTCTCATGGTAAGTAAATGAATTAGGATTCAAATGCAGACTCCAGAGCCCACTGTAGATAATGACACTGTGCTGTGTAAATCCCCAAATACTTCCATGATTGTCTTCCTCAAAACAGAGAAAGAGGGCTGCAATGGTTCATTTTATATGACAACATACCTGGGCCACGGTGCCCAGATATATGGTCAAACACTATTCTGGATGTGAGTGTGAGGGTGTTTAGGATGAGATGAACATTTTAACTGGTGGACTTTGAGTAAAGCAGATGCCCTCCATAATGTGGGTGAGCCCCGTCCAATCAGTTGAAGGCCTGAATAGAACGAAAGACGACATCTTCTGAGCAACAGGGAATTCTAGAGTGGATGTGATTATCTTTGGACTTGAACTGTAACATCAGTTTCCCCTGGGTCTTCAACCTGCTGGTATACCCTGCAGTTTTTTAACTTGCTAGCCTCCATAATTGTGAGTCACTTCCTTAAAATAAATCTTATCCTATACACACACACACACAAGCACACGCACACCCTACTGGTTCTATTTCTCTGGAATATCCTGACTAATACAAGGACTTAACAAAAATAACACCTACTTATACTTAAAACTTTAGCATTTGGACACTGAGAATGCAGAATTGGTTCTAGCCATTCTTTCATTCAATTGTCAGGTCCGAGCCAGGCTCCATGGGGGAGGTACAAATGCAGGCCCTGGTGCTACCCTCAGAGAGCCTCCAGGCTGGGAGCCAGATGGTGCCAGTGTGGTGGGAACATAGTACAGGTCTGGGTTAAACGCAGCCTTCGATGCTGCTTGGCCATGTGACCTTGGACTTGACCCTTCTGGGCTTTAGTTCTTCTATATATCAAGTGGAGGTGGTAGTTTCTAACATGTAGCATTGGTTATGAGGATCAAATGAGAAAATGCATGCCAACCACTTAATGCAGCACCTAGCCTGTCGTCAGCACTTGATAATTGGTAGTTGTTACCAGTATTACCATCAAGAAACAATAAGCTGAGCAAATAGACTACAGGATTGCTCCTGAAGTTCCAGAGCCAAAACTCCTCAAGGGGATGGCCATACCAGGAGAAGTTAAAAAGATTAAGCATTTAGTCTAAAAGAGGGTCACGTAGAGGATACTCGTGCACTTAGATGACTGCCCAAGAGCAGGTGAATAGGTGTCTCTCTGTACTCACTGGTGATACAGGAACAAGAGGGCACTTAATGAAATTAAAAGTAAAAAATCTGAAACGCACAAAAGGAAATACTTATGTACATGTTGTGTCATTAGCCTGTAGAACTCTGAACCAAAGGTTTTTAGGTGAATGGCTTAAGGGAATTAGGTGCATTGAGAGTGACAGCAGAGTTGGGTTCTGTCACCCCTGTTGGCATCAGGTGATCCTGGTGATTTACAGAAGAGCTACCCAAATGCCTATCCGTGAGCAGCTCTGTGTCCAGCGACGGTCTGCCACAAACTGAAGCAACAGCACCATCTATCACTACCTATCAGAAGAGGACACTCAGGTGGTGGCATGCTAGTGGCCTGGCATCACAATAAAAAGGACTCTCAATACTTAGGGTTGAAGGCAGAAATTAGCCAGGAACTAGGCTGCTCATTCCCTCAGGTGCAGCATGAATGAAGTATCATGGATATTTCTGTAAAATAACTGGTGGTGATAATAATAATATGAATAATATGGCAATGACAATTAGATCACCATCCTGTCCTCTGAACTCAGGGTAGAGGGAGAAAGATGAGCAAACAAACTGGAGCCCAAAATCCTAGGTGCTGTGACAAGGCAGTCCAACAAAAGAGAAAATTAGGTCTTCCATGGGTGGGAGGAGAGTTGGGCAGAAAAGGTTTAAAGGATGAACTCACGCTTGAGCTGAAACTTGCGAGATGATTTGGGTCTGTGTTCCAAAGATGCTGCATAGTCTGGGACAGTCCTTCCAGACAGAGCAAGTAACATGGACAAAGCAAGGAGGTGAGAATGTGCTTAGTTTATCCAGTGAACACCCAGGGAATGAGGATTTTTGGAGCAGGAAAGCAAAAGACACTGAGGGTAAGATGAACACTGAGGCCAGAAGTAGGTAGGAGCAAGACTGACGTACCATGTGCCAACAATGTACCACATATCTCAATGAATTTCAGTTACACGAACTTCCTTGATGCTTCTATGAAACAGCAGCAGGGAATCTATTCTCTGAGTTCATGCCATTGTCTCTGAGATTCCTTCAGCTGGATGAAAGCATAGCACATCAACAAGACCTTCAGCAGATAATTCTTCCAACACATGTTAAATAGTTATGTGTAAAGAGGTTAGGGAAAGACACCACTAGAAGATGGGGGAGGAAAGGTGACCGATCTCCATCCAGCTGTCTTTGTCCATCACACCTAATGTGGTTAAGACTAATGCTGGCTAAATCTACAACTGGGAAAACAATCATCAAAGACATACACCATGTCTCAATGAGTCTTCATATTTAAGTGAAAATGCCTTTCTTGAAATTGAAAGCATGTTTGCTAGCCTTTGTTCTTGATATAAATGCAGTATTAGTGAGCTGCCCATATATGTGTGAAACCAAAATGCTTTCCCATTTACTAGTGATCATCTTCCAGGCCATGGTGATTGAAGGCAAAATGGGAGTGCTGTTCATGAATCTATGGATCATGCAGAGATCAGCCTATGCTTGGTCATTGGCAGTTCCATATGTGAAATACAAATAATTAGCTGGGAGACTGGGGAAATCAGGAAATCGATTCCTTATACCACTGTGTTGGATATAGCTTGTACTGGGATGACTAACCTTAGCTGCTTAAATAACAAACCCTCAAATCTCCATGGTTTAACCCAATAGGAGTGTCTTTCTAGTTCAGGTAAAGCTTCAAGGAGTGCTTGGAGACAAAAGGAAGAGTCCTCTGAGTTCTTCCATTTATTCAGCGGGTGGCAAGAGAGCAAGGATCATGCATAGGAGGTTTTTATGGGCCAGGCCTAGAAGAGATACATGATCACATTCTTCTGGTCAAAACTTAGTCAGAAGTCTCCATCAAAGAAGCCAGGAAGGCTGGAAAACACAGGTCAGCAGTGTGTCCAAAAATAAGGCAAAAGCACAGATGTGAGTGACATAAGCAGTCTTTGCCCCATAGCTTGATACACACAACAAACTTTAAAAATACTATAAAATAGCCGTAAGTGTTTTGTAAAAGCTTTTTGCTTTTATTCTTAATCCAAATCAAAATTACTCCTTTCCCCTTCCCAAATGAGACTCATTTCCTTCATTCCCCAAAGTTGTACAACCACGACCGTGTGCCCCCAGAGACTTAATATAGGCTATAAATCAATACACTCTGCTATAAAACCTTATGCAGAGGCAATGCTCACGAGGGGTGAGAGCTAGCGCTGGCAGGTGAGGCCGGCTTATTTCCAACACATCCTACTCCTCACTCACACTCTGTAGCCATCCTAGAAATCAACACAACTTGCCCCAAATCTTTATGTGATTGTTTAAACTGTATGGAATCCATCAACTTTCAGAATCTGATGGCTTTACTTTAATCCAAATAGCTGTCAGCCAAAGAAATCTATTCTGCTTAGAAGTAGCCAGAGCCATTGCTCGGCCAGGTCAGGAGTGTTCACGTGCACAGTGGACCAAGGCTGTGACTCAGCCCAGCTGCCGCCCCCTTGCTGTGCAAACAGATGATGCAGGCAACCATCGCTCTGACCCGGCCATTTCTCACACAGCCAGAGTGACCTCATAATTTCTCCAATCCTGACTTCTTAGGGTCTACCGAGATGAAGACACATCACCATGGGCTATCCACGTGACAGCCGCGAGACGGAGGGCAAAGCCTGCGTGATTATGGCTAATCATTGTCTGCCTGTCCCTGGGTAGTTAAGACTTACCAATGAATTGTACCAAATGTGGTGTAAAATCCCAGCTAATTAACTGTGAACCGAGAATAACTTATCCCAGGCCCATTTCATTCATATTGTAGAGCAAAAACCACTGGTGAACAACTCAACCTGCAGTGTGCCACCACCAAATTTGGTAAGGAAGCGTCAGTATTGTCTCAAACGCTGTAGATGCAAAAGAAACCACAATTCACATCCTGCAAAAGGCAAGCCCCAGACCGACAGGGCAGGCGAGAATTTATTTTTTTCCCTTTTCTCCTTAGCCGAAGTTATTATCACAACTGCCGGGGAATTTGTGAGATTGGGAGATAAGGATCGTAATGATTCTTTGGAGACCCGTCAATCACTGCAAACTGCTACCAGAATCGAAATTACATCTGCATTTGAATTAGCAACATTACTCGCCAATTTAGATCAGAGTGAACATTTTTCCATTGAAGATGGAATTAAATTAGAAAATGAGTGAGTCTTTAATTTCCAGATTATAAATCACTGAAAATAATTCAACTCCTGTACCTTAAGGCCAATTACATTATCCTAAGCGACATTTTATCTCCCAACCTTCCGAGTGATTTGGTGACGGGAGCCTTCACACAAATCAGTCTTGCTCTAGTAGCAAGAAATATATCTGCCCACCGAGTCACACACATAAAACACCAGGAACCGTTTTAATGCTGAAGCTTATTTTACATGAAATTTGATTGTCTGTTTGATAGTGTATTTTTGTGTTCTAATGAACTGATGCATTTGCCAGATGTGAGGTCTGAATTATGTTGGGTTCAGCAATGAAATTTTAAAATGATCGACTTGTTCCAGGTTGGGGCATCTTCGTCCCTTCTGTCACCTTCTCCCCGTTTGGCCTTACAAAAGGCAAAAATAATGTGGATGTTTTTAAACCTGAACATTCTCTCATCTCTCTATGCCCACACCACCACGTGTGTCCTGCTTCTGCCACATTTGGCTGGGGTTATTTTCTGATACCTGCATGTCTGTCTCTCTAGACTGTGAGCTCCTCACAGGACAGTTCATGATTGACTCATGGGTATATCTGTCCAGCCAAGAAACTGGCACAGAGTAGGTGCCCAGTAAATATTCACTGCATAAATGGTTGAATGATGACACCTGACTCTTTCCACCTGGCCCCATTACAGTCAAATGGCAGCAGTGGGGATTAAACAGATAACCCGGCCATCCATCCGTCTCACCACCTTCACTAGCAGCACCGCTGAGGCCAACTGGAAAGCCAGGGAGGGGCTCCTCTGTCACTAGCAAGGTCTGATTTTCTTGGGTTAACTGGCCTAAATAAAGATCAAGGAGTCACCCCATCAACCGGTAACCCTTATCCATCACCAATGACAGGTAGACTTGACCTAGAAGATGTCCAAGTCCTGATGCAGGGACGGAGTAGGGGAGGGGAAGGAAAAGGAAATGCAAGAAATTTGGACATAGGGCAGGTGTCTTGCATGTTTTACAGGGCAGAGCTTTTAACAAAGGCCCATTTACAGGCAGGAAAAGGTGCAGAAGAAGACATCATTTTTTCTCAAGGTGCTATCTGCCGACTGAGTGGGTGTCACTGACTCAACCTGGGGAGATGCATGGGACCTTTGCTGGCTCTGGCCTGTGGTGTGAGCCGGGCAAGTCGCTGAAGTTCTGTGGGCCTCCTTCCCCAGCATCTAAAGTGAGGACTGAGCCCCCAGTCTAGCCCCCATTAATCAAGCCCTGGGACTATTCAAATGACCCCTCAGGGTCCCACATCACCACCACCAAGATGGCAGCAGGTTCTCATTCAGCCCTTCCTGGATCCGTGTGGCCCAAGCATGTGCCCCCGCTGGGCCTCAACCTGCCCGTCTGCAAAATGGGGACCCGAGTGTGGACTTCAGTATCTGGGAATGGAGTTTAAGGAAAGATTAGTTAAACAAGAACCTAGAAGGCCCTGAGTGAGAGATGGCTGTTCCACCCTCAGGCAACGAAGAGAACAAAGCCTTCCCCCTCTCTCAGGTCCTCTGGGACCCAAGTGCCACCCGGACAATGAACAAGCTGCTTCCCTTGTCAGAGAGTGGGAGCCCCACCGTGTAGCCAGGCCACCTCAGCCTGGCCTGCCATGTGGACGGGAGGTGCCACAGCCTCCCAGCCGCTGGGCTGAGCTTCCACTCCTAGAGGTTTCTGCCTGTATACCCTAGCAGCAAGGAGCTCCTCTGGCCTCACCTAGAGGATGCCCACAGGATGGACCAGGTGAGGAGGGCAGGGGCCTAACCCAGAGCCCCTCCCATAACACACACACACACACACACACACACACACACACACACACACACACACACACACACACACACACACACACACACACACCCAACCCTGAACCCCAGCAGCTCTGTTTGTTTAATCTCTATCTGCTTTTGCTTGTTTAATCTCTATCTGTTTCTGCTTGTTTAATCTCCATCTCCCAGGGTTCTTTTCTTTTCTTTTTTTTTTTTTTGAGACGGAGTCACCCAGGCTGGAGTGCAGTGGTGTGATCTTGGCTCACTGCAACCTCCGCCTCCTGGGTTCAAGCCATTCTCCTGCCTCAGCCTCCCCAGTAGCTGGGATTACAGGTGCACACCACCACGCCTAGCTACTTTTTTATATGTTTAGTAGAGACAGGGTTTCACCACGTTGGCCAGGCTGGTCTCCAACTCCTGAGCGCAGGTGATCTGCCCACCTCAGCCTCCCAAAGTGCTGTGGTTATAGGCATGAGCCACCACACCCAGCCGTCTATCTGCTGGGGTTCTTTGTGAACTCTCTTTTGAAGAATGGTTCTGTTACTCAAATAAAACACTTCTTTTAATTTTGTAATGAGGCCAGGCATGGTGGCTCACACCTGTAATCTCAGCGATCTCAGCACTTTGGGAGGTGGATGGATCACCTGAGGTCAGGAGTTTGAGACCAGCCTGGCCAACATGGTGAAACTCTGTCTCTCCTAGAAAAAAAAAAATAAAAAAATACAAAAATTAACCGGGCATGGTGGCATGCGCCTGTAATCCCAGCTACTTGGGAGGCTGAGGCAGAAGAATCTCTTGAACTCAGGAGGCAAAGGTTGCAGTGAGCCGGGATTGCGCCATTGCACTCCAGCCTGGGCAACAGAGTGAGACACTGTCTCAAAAATAAATAAATAGGCCAGGCGCAGTGGCTCATGCCTGTAATCCCAGCACTTTGGGAGGCCAAGGCGGGCGGATCACCTGAGGTCGGGAGTTTGAGATCAGCCTGGCTAACATGGTGAAACCCCATCTCTACTAAATATACAGAATTAGCTGGGCATGGTTGCCTACACCTGTAATCCCAGCTACTTGGGAGCCTGAGGCAGAAGAATCTCTTGAACCCAGGAGGCAGAGGTTGCAGTGAGCCGGGATCGCACCACTGCACTCCGGCCTGGGCAACAGAGTGAGACTCTGTCTCCAATAAATAAATAAATAAATAATAAATTAATAAATTTGCAATGAACTGAGTCCAACCTGCTCTGTACACATAGACAATTGTAGCCCTAATGGATAGGCGGGACCAGCCCAAGGAAATCCTGCAAGCTCGTGACGGAGGTTGGACCAGAAGCCATGACCCAGGCCCCCTCCCCAGACTCATCCAAAAATGACACAGCAACAACCACCACTGCCCATGCAGATCACTGCCATGTAGGATCTGGACAAGATGACTATGCACTGTCTGCATGAACAGACTCACAACAGCCCTGAAAGGTGAGAGATATCCCTTCATTCCCATTCTGTGGATGGAAAAGCTGAGGCTCAGAACGTTAGGCCACTTTTGTAAGGTCTCCCAGCTAGTGAGCGCTGGAGCTGGGATTTGAACCCAGCAGTCGAGCTTCTGAGCCTACATCTGTAACTGTTAACTTACTACACTGATAGTGCCTCTCTCTGCAGAGCTGGCAGGCCTGGCCCTCCTCCCTCCTCCTTGTTGGAGCTTTCTCAGTTTCCATGAAGAGTGGGAGGCTGAGGCCCTAAGCCCTACTGGCTTTGGAGCCCAGAGTTCCTTTGGCAAGAGTGTAGGGTTGTCAGATTTAGTAAGTGAAAATATTGGGGACACACTTTATACGGGAAGATCGTATTTGTTGTTTAACTGAAATTCAAATGTGACTGGGTATGCTGTGTCTTACCTGGCAGGCTTACGGGGGTCGGGGGGTGGCAGGTGCTTGGGGAGCTATGAGGTTGGGGAGGCTCGCCTGTCCCTCCTTCCTAGGGCCCACAGTCATTCTCATACTCAGGCCCTTGTCCCATGCCCTAGGCTCCTTCTCAGCATGGCAGCCAACCATGCCCTGGGTGAAGACTCTGCCTGCAGGGCGCTCTTGCCACCAATACCCTCCAGGGTCATTTGAGACTGAGGAAGGACGGAGGGGCAAGTGGAGGCATTTAAACAATTCGGCTTAGAAGGAAGCAGATGCCACTGACTCTCCCACTGGATCCCTGGCTAGAGTCACACTCAGGGCCTTGCCCTGGCTACCTCCACTGCTGCAGGAGATGCCTGGCCTGTGACCACTGCGTTCACACAGGCGTGACAGCAGAGCACCGAGTTGAGCATCACTGCACATTGCTAACCTGTCCCTCTTTGGCCACGACAGCACCTTGAACAGCACCTGGGACTGTCGCATAGGTGTTTGTGGGATAAAGAGTCTAGGGAAGGGATGGAATGCCAGGCACCTCTTCCTCCCCAAGCCCAAGGCAGACGCTTTCCCACCGAGCCCAGATGCAGCCTGCATATCCTTTTCAACATGGATCAAGGCTAACACCAAGGAAGGATATTAAAGAAATGGAAGGCATCCCTGGTTGAAACTCAGCTGCAGCTGAGGGACTGGGTTGGATCAGGGAGGGGGCAGGGAGAAGACAGAGGGCAACAGGTTGTAAAGGAGGAAAGGCACAGACCTTCAAGTCAGAAGACCTGGCTCCCAGCCTGCTGCACTCAGCACCTCTGAGACCTCAAGCAAGTGCACACCCTGCTAAGGAAAGCTCTGTCCTTGGTGAACAGGCACAGCGCTGTTCCCCATTTAGAGCCCTGTGGGGGATGTATCCTGAGAGGTGCTAGGCACAGTGCCTGCTTCCCAGCAATCCTCCTTCCACCTCCTCCTCTGCGAAGCTCTCTCTGCCTGCGTCTGCAGGCCCAGGGTGGCTAGAAAGAAGCATGGGCACAGGGAGACCCAAAGGCTTCCATCCCAGTTGGCATTTTAGATCAGAGAATTTTCTAGACCGAGAGCCCAGGATCCCGGACCTGTACTTTCAAAGGCTCAGCGTGGAATGGCATTCATGAAGGGCTCAGTGTGCTAAATTCTAAAGCAAGCAATAGAGCAATACAGGAAGGAATTGAGCCATGCAGAAGATTCACAACACAATCCAGGGTTCTGCAAGTCCTGATCCCGTCACTGACCACTCTGCACCCATCTGCCGTTCGATCCTGAGACGTGTGACCACAGCAGTCAGATCTCCCAGTGACTGAAGTCTACGCAATGGAATTGTTAAGGGAAATACTAGCAGGGGATGCTTGCTTAGGACTTTACAGTGACAATCTGTAATTGTAAACACACACACACACACACGTATATTTATTATTGTTAATTCTCACAACAACTATGAGTGAAAGCTGGGTAGGATTTCTTCTCAGGCCCACTTTAAAATAAGAATACTGAGTCTAAGACACTGTCCAAGGCAGAGCCAAAGATGCACCGAAACAGGCAGGAGACCATCGCACGAACCTTTCACTGCACCAGCTCCCAGCTCCACATCCTGTATGAACTAGCAGTGGTACCTTTCCTAGCCCTGGAAGGCATTCTGGGGTTGTGCTCTCAGGAGCCAGGAATCCTTGAGTGTAAGACACGGGAAGGGCCTCTCCATTCCTTCTAGGGACACAAAGGGCCTGGGTCTTCTTGGTGCACATTCTCCAATAGAGCCTAGGCTCCCGCTCTAGGCTGAGCTGGGGCAGAGGCAGCCATGTATGGCACTGGGTGAGGGCAGTACATGTGAGGATGGGGTGTTCTTGCCCCCATCCCCGACATGCACACACATGCACAGCCTCGGCCTTTGCTCTGGTCTGAGGTCAATCAGCTCACGGCTCACCCTGGTCCTGGGAACCACATCCATTCTTCCTGGCCCCTTCCTGTAACCTGATGAGAACCTCCCATTCTCCATTTCCCGCTCCTCAGCCTCATTGTCACAGCAAGCGTTGAGAAGCCGGGCTGCCTTGTTCAAGCATGTCTGTCTTGTTAGGTGATCTTGAAGCACTGGGAGGAGGAATTTCTGGTCCCTTTAAGACCCCAGATTGTTCATGGAGGAAGCATCATCCAGAGCAGTGGGGCTTTGGGGCTTTACTTTTTTATGTGAGAAGCTGGTGAGGGCTGTGAACGACCTCCCCATCCCCAGAAAAATAGCTATGTGTGTACACACGTCAATCTGCACACACTTTCAGGGGAACATCTCTATGGTATTGGGGGTTTTGACACGTTCTCTGCCTCAGAATGACAAACTTTATTTAGGGAGACCAGATTCACCCATGTTGACCAAAAGCACACGGCAGTGAGCAGCTATGGCCTAGATCGCCCCTGCCATACCGTGAAGTGAGATTAGGGAAGGGAAAGCTGAGCATCGGGGGGTTCAGGAGGCAGAGGATGGGGTCTGTGTTTGAGGGATGGAGAAAGTGAGCAGGCAAAATGGAAAGGGGGGTGGGGAGGTCCTGAGCCTGCTTTGTTGTCTATAAAATGGGCCACAGTCCATTGAGGACTAGTAATAATATTTACCTCAAAGGACTGTGGGTAACAAATGCAGGGACACAGAAATGCTTAGCCCCCTTGTGCCGGCACATGGTCACCCTGCTCGCCCTCTTCAGGCCCAGCGGTGCCTGGCAGGCACGCTCGGAAAATGCCTGTATGTCTCTCTCCCTCCCTCCCTCTCTCTCCTCTCTCTGTCTGACCTCTCTTCCTATTTTCTCTTTCTCCCTCTCTCTCCCCACGCTCCGCCGCCCTGTCTCCCTCTCCATCTCTCTCTCCATCTCCTTCTGTCTCTCTGAGCCTCCCTCTCTCTTGCTCTCTCTGTATCTCTCCCTCCCTGTCTCTGTCTATCTCTCTGAGCCTCCCCACTCTCTGTCTGTCTTCACTGACCCCAGGCCCTCCTCAGGACTCTGAGTTACACTGGCAGTAACATTAGTGACTTCCAACCAAGCAGGACTTTGCCAGAATGCCCCCATGTGCCCTGCCTCTCCATGGCCTGGTAGCTGTCTCTGGCCCTGGGGCAGGAATCTGCCACATCTTCAGCATTCAAAGTGTCAGTGCTGGACTGACCATGACCCACCGTTAGGCCCTGCTTGGGCCTCCACACTGCCCACCACCCGCAACCCCCTGCCACACTCCTGGCATCCCTGCCAACTTCTCCAGCCTCTAGGGCACGCTGAGCCCTGTGAGGGACAGACCCATGTTTGCTAACTCTCCATGTGGGCATCCCGGCAGGAACCCCCCTTCTCACAGCAGGGTCCAACCCATCTCAGGGCTGCAGATGAAGGCAGGTACCTCCAGAGAGAACCCACCCCAAGAAGAGTGTGGCAGGAGCTGGGCAGGAAACAGAATAGGGAATGCTATTTCCCTTGAAATTCTATAAAACAATGGCAACCAAAGACGCTGTGCCTTGGACCCTGGTGGCAAAGTCTACGTCAATGGGGAGGAGAAAGAGCTCTACCTGCACAGGTGCTCACAGAAAAGCCCTGCTGGCCGCAGCCCAGGAGTCTGATACTGTTCCCAGCACTTCGCCTGCTGCATGTGAGATTGAATCCTCACACTGCCTCATGTGGTCACATCCACTTATAGATGAGAACAGCAAGAATCAGAAAAACTATGTAATTGGCTCAAGGTCACTTAGTAAGGAAGTTACAGGGCCAGCATTGACACCCAGCACAGGCTGCCTGCAGTGCCTTTTTTTTTTTTTTTTTTTTTTTTTTGAGACAGAGTCTTGCTCTGTTGCCCCAGCTGGAGGGCAGTGGCGTGATCTCGGCTCGCTGCAACCTCTGCCTCCTGGGTTTAAGCCATTCTCCTGCCTCAGCCTCCTGAGTAGCTGGGATTACAGGCATCCGCCACCATGCCTAGCTAATCTGTGTATTTTTAGTAGAGACGGGGTTTCACCATGTTGGCCAGGATGGCCTCCATCTCCTGACCTCGTGATCCACCCGCCTCGGCCTCCCAAAATGCTGGGATTACAGGTGTGGGCCACCGTGCCCAGCCTGCAGCACCCATTTCATAGAGGTGGCAAGGCTCCACAATCCCCGGCATAGTCCTGAGCATGCCACGTGCCAGCCTGTCAGTTGTTGCTACTCCTTGAGTCCTCACTCTTGTCATGGTCTTCCAGATTCAGCCTCTGGCCTCAGAAAGGAAGATCAAACTTGAATGTCTGCTGGTGAGATGATACTATCTCAGGCCCTTGACTCTGAGGACCACAGTGAGTTTCTTTGTGGTCTATGTGATGGTTTCTAGACCTAGAGCAGGCTCTCTAAGTCACCTGCCAGTTCTCACTTGCTAATCAGTTGAGCCACGTGAAGTGTATGGCTGGACCTCCATGGTCTGGTAGACAGGGAAAGGTTGGCAGCTCTGAGATTGGCCAGACTCCATGCTGTGGGAACTCCGGGGGTGGCTGCTGTCATGACAACCACAGCTGGCTTCTCAAGGAGCATGGGACCCGGAGACACAGCAGGCAGCAGACCCTATGTGGTGACCCAGGCCCAGGGCAAACCAAATCTTCCTCTTCATTATCCTCCCGAGATCATCCCTGTTCTTGTGCAGACAGGAATGCAGTGTTATTGGCTCAGGTCCACCTTCTGGGGCAATTGACAGGATGGAGAAGCCATGCTGGGACTCAGAAGGGAGCATGTCAGGCTCTGTGCACCTGTGTAAGTAAGTGTGCCCATGTCCAAGGATGTGGCAGTTGCATCCACCTGAGATGGCTGCAGGGGAAGTTAGGAAATGGACACAGAGAGAAAGGCCCAGGACCAATGAGGATGCTCCCCTGTTCTAGTGCCCTTCCCTGAGAGGATGCTGAGATCTGGTAGGGAAGACCTGTATGAGCATAGTGGCTGTTGGCTCTTGCATGAACGACTGGTATAAATCCTGCATGAGTCAAGGTGCTTCTGAGCCCAAACCAGACACTGTTCCCAAAAAGGTATTTTGCATCTCACCTCTCTGTCTCTTAAGAGGGCCCAAATTTCAAGTGATGTGCAATATCCACTGACATGGATAATTGCAAGTTGTCTACCAGGCAGGGAGATTTCAAAATGATAAACATTATTTAGCAACACCATGATATGCTTCATATTGTGATGTGACTGGGGACCATATTAAAACCCGCCAAGGCTATTATACCTAATTTTTGTTTCAATTCAGGCAATACACTAGCTCTGGGACAACAGCAAACGTGCTGGGTTGGTCAATATCGTACCCCCAGAGCCTGCAATAGTGCCTGGCATACTGTAGGTTCTCAATAAATATTTGTGGAGTGAACAAATGAATGAATGGTGCAGAACTCAATTGGAGAGTCACTGAGATTTTAAAAAAATGAATCGCAGGTATTTTGAGGAAACAGCACATGCGCTAGTTGCCTTCTCCGGCTCACCTCTCTTCCCACCCTGAGCCAAAAAGTCTAAAAAAGACCAAATTCCAAACTCTCATTGAATGCATGCAGCATTGATCCTGAAGAAAACACAGGCTTCTGAAACTTCAGAAAAGGTTGAAAATATTCCCTTAAGAATCTTACAAGCAACAGAAAACAACACTGAGGATTCTATGCCTGGCCCCTTGAAGGCCCTCAATAAAGAGACACTGGCTGGTTGACCAGTGGAGGAGATGGACAGCCAGCTGGAAGGCCAATGTTCCCACCAGCTCCTGGAATTCAGAATTGCATTAGGATATGACCAACAGGAACCCACTGGCCCACTTTTTTTTCCTCTGTAGCCCTGTGCTCCACAATGCACAAGGGAAAAAGTCACGCATGACTAGCCCTGCCCAGGTATAGCAGACAGGTGTGAGTGCATCTGGGGCAGGCTGCCCTGCTATCTGGGATCCTCTCTGTAACCCTGGTACCAGGTGGCTCTAGGTCTTCAGAGGGACACACTCCTCATCCCAATGCTTCACACCAGGGCCAAGCCTTAGCTACAGACAATGCCAGGGCCTGTCACACAGAGAAACATTACTGTTTCGAGAGACATGTCCCCTCCCCCAGCCCCATTCTTGATCCTGGACATTAAATATTTATGAGTTCTTTAAAAAAAAAAAAAGCCCACAAACCTCAAATAATGCAAGTTGTCTACCAGGCAGGGAGATTTCAAGATGATAAACATTATTTAGCAACACCATGATATGCTTCGTATTGTGATGTGATTGGGGACCATATTAAAACCCGCCAAGGCTATTATACCTAATTTTTGTTTCAATTCAGGCAATATCGCCACTGCTTAATATGATTTCTATTTACTTTTTTCTATTGTTAGTATTTTATTGGGGTTGTGTCTGTTTTATCAAGCAGATCTCCTCTGAAAGGAAGGTCAGACTATGCTTGGACCTCGAGTTTTTCTCTCCTCTTTCTTTTAAAGGGGTTTCTATTATATTCTGCTTGGTCTGAATTCACTCAAAAACCCTCAATGCTAATGTAAACTCTTTTTCTTTACTCTTGTCCAATTACAATATTTCTACCGGCACAAAGCCTGACAGCTTGATATTTAAAAGCTATATAAACTCTCATCATCGAGTTTTATGTTCCCGTTTTTCTATGGTACCATTGGATTTGGGTGAGTGCTACATAAAATGTGTGCATTGAAGGGTTTCAAATCAAGTTATCTCCTCCATCTATAAAAATTGAATTTTAAAGGTTATTTTAATTATAAGTTTAAACCCAGGCACTGTTAATGACAGGGACAGCCTCCTCCCCCCAAAGCGTTCATTCACCTTCTCTGCAGGGTTGCAGCCGAGATGGGAAATCCTGTTATTTCCTGAATGAAATGCAATTTTGCAAAACAGGATATTAGTTTTTAAAGTATTATACACTTTGCGTAACTCTCTCTTCCTGGACTGGTCCAGGGAGGTGGGGAAAAGGGTGATCCACGACTCTGTCCACTGAACTCGGTCTGCTCTTTGCACAACCAGCAGGAATCTTGCCCTATCGAGAGTTCAAAGGAAGAGATTGTATCAATTTCCCAACTTATTTCAGCCACATCGAACCCATCTGACTATCTGGAAGTCAGGCAAGGATGTCCTATCACTGAATAATTTGGAGAAAAAATAATTAATAAAGTAAGATCCAAATTTCAAACCTCATTTCTTCAGATTGCAATCTAACGTCCTTTAGTTTAAGGGGGGAAAAATCATTGTTTTGTGGTCTCCTATACTCCAAGTTTCTAAACGTGTTATTGAAGCCATGATTGAAATCTGACAAAAACAGACTGCGTTTGATAATAATGTCCCGCAGCCAAAGTATGGCACCAATAACTAAACAATACTTTATCACCTTTGCCACTTTCAACAGCTCCCATTAATATTGAGATCATAGTGTTCGGCCCTCTATTCCCCAGCTGACTGCCTTAGTGACAGCACTGGCTAAGGCAGTGACATTGAAAAATATTTGCCATGACATGGCCACAAATCACAGCCAGACAAGTTTAAAACTCAATATTCACTAAACTTGCATCTGCTAGTTTCTTGTTCCCATTTCTAAAACACAATTATTATATGTTCCTTTCTCTGAAATAGCAGAACACAAATGGGTGTATGTTAAGCAAAGGAGGAGGAGGCGATACTAAAATTAAATTCTGGGGGATACCTAGCAGTGTCATTGAACACGCCAGAAACTACCCCTGGAGCAGGAGCTGAGGACACAGACACTGTACATGGTGAAAAGTGCCTGCTTTCTGAGCTCTTCAGGACAGTTGCCGCAACCTGAACTCAGATTGCAATTACCTGTGGTCTGAGGTTCACTCAACAGCCTCATTTTATACACATCGATTTTTATTTTCAGCTTTCTCAAGATGCTGAAGCAGATGTTGGTCCACTTGGCAATTGCCCCTAATTCACTTTACAGAGGCCGTGATCAACGTGGCAGAATGTGCCCCCACCTACCCTGTTCCTGCTGCTCATGGCTAACCTCGGTGGAACCGTGCCAACAGTCCACATCTTGACCCCCCTTCAAGAATCAGGAGCCTGCAAAGTCTTGAAAGTGATGCCATTAACACCAGTTCCTAAGAGGAAAACCTTCCAAGAGACCCAGCATCCACATGGTTTGAACTAAAGCCGCTCCTCTTCGGGTGTGTCACTGGCTGGAACTCTAGCATTTTCCGAGCATAGAGTACATATGTTTTTCTCTGTAGTCCTCATGCCTGGTACAGTAGCTGCCCCACAGCAGACACCTTGTAGGTGTGCACAGAATGGAGAACGAGCAACTATCCCAGACAGTAGATTATTGTATGAGAAGCTAGAGGATGCCCCTGGCTCTGCCACTAAGTCACTGTGGGACCTTGACCAACAGTCTGTCATTGACAGACCTTCAGTTCCCTTTGTCTACAGAACGAGGAGGTTATACAGGATGATCTGGGGCCATTTCCGGCACTCAAGGTCCACTTCATGAAGAAAATAAGTGTCATGTACAGAGACCACTGGAATCTGATGTGTTAAATGGTAAACTCACCATGGCGACCTTCTTACTCTGGGAGATGCTTAGACAGTCCTCAGAGCCTGGAAACCATGGGGAACTGTTGTTAACCATCTATTTTTCCTGTGTAGATACTCAGCTGGAGTTTTGTTCACCTCATTCATATATATATATATATATATATATATATATATATATATATGAACATCAGCCTTGTGTATTGCGAAGTCCAATAAAATGAAGATTGGGAATTGTCCATTGGATTTAGAAATCCAGAAGTCATTGACAAATAAAAGCTATTTTAGTATATATAATAATACAACATGTGATATGACTTTTGCACCCTAAATTCACATTGGCACAAATCTACCACATCGGTGCCCATGACTCAAAAATGACCCATCTTTTTGTTTTTTCTGAGATGAAGTCTCGCTCTGTCACCCAGGCTGGAATGCAGTGGTGCAATCTCGGCTCACTGCAAGCTTCGCCTCCTGGGTTCAAGCGATTCTTCTGCCTCAGTCTCCAAGTAGCTGGGATTACAGGCACCCACTACCACGCCCGGCTAACTTTTTTGTATTTTTAGTAGAGACGGGTTTCACTATATTAGCCAGGCTGGTCTCAAACTCCTGACCTTGTGATCCGCCAGCCTCAGCCTCCCAAAGTGCTGGGATCACAGGCATGAGCCACCATTCCCAGCTGACCCTTCTTGTTTACTTGTTTTTATGCAGGATCAACAGGGACAGCAGCACTCATAGTGTGAAATACCCTCCTTTTGGGCAGGACTATCTGTTGCAGCTATTCTGTCCCTGTCTCCCCATGGCATGCTGGGTCTATGTCCTTTAGTTCCCAGGACCCTGTGTGGAGGAACCACACCTGACAGCCTCAGAGTGACACTGTAATAGGATGAGACTTTTAGAGGAGGAAGTGAATGAGTTTTTTGCAGGTGGGAGGAATGTACATTTTTGTAGCCAGAGGAAAAGCTGTAGTAGATTACATTTCCAAGGTAACAACATCCCTGCTTCTACATGACGTTTTGCTCCATGACCTTGCCGCTTGTTCCTTCCCCACTCCCTCCACCCGACCTCTCTCAAGAGATGGAGCTCCCCACCGTTGGATCTGGACAGGCCTTGTGAACAAAAGTGTCAGGGGATGCTGTGTGCCTTCCAAGGTGAGGTTATAAAATGCCTTTGTGGTTTCTGCTTTGTGTCTTGGTCCGTTTCTTCTTGGAACCCAGCCACTATGCTACAGAGAATCCCAAACAGCCACATGGAGAGAGCCATGAGCTCTGAACTCCTAGCCATGTAAGAACATTTTGGACATTCCAGCCATCCCAGTGCCCCAGTCAACACCACGTAAAGCAGAATTATCACCCAGTCGAGCCACAGAATCGTGAGAAATGAGAAATTGTGGTTTTTATGCCATTGCACTTGGGGTGGTTTGTCATACAGAAACAGATCATGGAAACAAAGTTTGATCTAAATCATGGGCGTGTGTGTGTGTATACATATATAATATAATATATATATAATATATAATATATTATAATATATAAATATAATATATAAATATAATATATAAATATAATAAAAATATATAATATAATATATTTTATTATATATTTTTATATATTATTTAATATATTTCAATTATATATTTATTTCAATTATATATAATATAATATAATATATTATATATTACATATATATTCATTGTGCCATTTGTTCAACTTTCCTGTCTAATTAAAGATTTTCAAGATAAAAAGTTGAGAAAGAAACTCTTGAAGTCTCAGCTACCACAAGGAGGAATCATAAACAACAGAACACACCCTGGGATGAGATAAAAAGATGCACCCAGAATTTCTAGAATGTCACAAAGCAAGAACGAGTAGAAACAGAAAAAACTCCTAATCCAAGAAATTGATGGAGAAGTCCAAGAAACCAGAAAAAGAGGGGAGTAGCCTGTCTGGGATGCCTTCTACGAGATTCCAAATATCCGGAAAAACACATCTGGGTGAAAGGAAAACTTCTATATTTTGCGGGTGGTCTTTCTGTCCACTTCACATCAGACACTATTTCAAATATTCAGATGTTTACCCCATTATTCTGGTTGGTTATAGCAGAACCATTCGCCATACAGGTGGGAGGAGAAAGAATGGGTTTTTCTGAATCGCAGAACACCTGTGCTGCAGCCCAGCAACATTCAGATATGTGATCGGTCCAACAATAAAGGATTGACTGAATAAGTGACAGCACTCCTAAAGAGAAAAAAATGGAAGACTCAGCAGCCAGGAAGAAGAGTGGAGAAGTCTACTAGATGGGCAAGATGTTCCTAGAGTTCCAAATTGTTCACTCACTGCAAAAAGTGAGCTTTAAATCGATATGTAGAGCATAATCTCATTTCATGGAAAACAGACTTGTATACAAGGCACTGAGGAAAAGTCTGGAATACAACACATTAAACACTTATCAGTATTTTGTAATCTTTAAATGGTGAACATGAGTTAATAAATGAGTAAGCAAGTAAATAGAAGGATAAATGTTTGGTTAAATATTAATATGAGTTTCTCTTTTTACTTCTACCGAGTACCTGGCCTTCTCTCTCTTTGGACTGCACGAACAATTTGCTTCGGGGAAGATGAGAATTTGTTACAGAAGGAAGGGGATTATATTTCAATTCTAACATTCAAAGTAGAACTTTGCAACAGAACAAGGCACAAGGCTTTGTGACAGAGGAGATTTTTCTTGGTTCCTTGGGCTGGCCCTCAGCCAACCTGTGTAGACGGGGCCCTGAAGGTGTAGCAAGGAAAGACAGGCAGAAAGAGGAGGGGGCTACCTTGCCCTTCCCTGCATCAGGGATGTGGGAAGGAGGCACACAGTGGTGGGAGTGGAGGAGATGAATAAGATGAGTCAAGAGACCCTGGGGGCAGAGGCTTTCACCCCACACTGGGAGGAGACCACCATTCAGGGAGCCTGCACCAGCACAGGGTCACCCAGGCAAAGTAGGGAGCAGTCAGACTGGAGGTATCCACAGTGTTCCATGCCTTGCTTGGTTCTGGCTTTTACAGACCCTGTACTGAGAGCCGTGGGCTTCCAGTGGAGTCCACCAGGCTGGTCTGCAGCACAGGCTCAGGAGACTGCACAGCAGGATGGGTGCAGGGGGGGAACTGAGTGGCTTCAACAGCAAACACTTCTCCTACTTTTGGATGCCGGAAGTCTGAGGTCAAGGTGCTGGCAGATCCAGTGTTTCCTGAGGGCCAGATTTGTGGTTTGCAGAGAGCTGTCTTCTCCCAGGGTGGAGAGGAGAGAGAGAGGAAGAAAACTCCATGGAACCTCTTTGTATAAGGGCACTAATCCCATCCTGAGGGCTCCCCTACTCATGACCTAATCACCTCCTAATGGTACCCCCTCCGAACAACCTCGCATTGGGAGTTAGGCTTCAACATATGAATTCTAGGGGGCCATAAACATTCAGTGCACAGCTCCAAACAAGCCTGGATCCAAAAGCTGGTGCCATTTCTTGGTTGTGAGGACTCAGACAAGCAATTTCATTTCTTCTGAGCCTCCATTTATTGAGCTGAAAACCAAGGGCACATGAGTTCTTTTGCAGTGTTAGTGTGACAACTAGGGCAGTGTGCACAGAGCACCAGCCATGGCTTCCCAGATGCCCATCACTTTGCAGGTCTCAGTCCTGAGGCTCAGCCTGAGGCCCAGACATGCAGCAGGAAAAGCCCTTGAACCAGAGACTTGGGTTCAAACCCAGGCCCACCACTGACCTGATGACGCAGCACAAACAATTCCCTCGAAGCCCCTCTAGGCCTCAGTCCCTATGGCTGTAAAACGGGAAGTTTGTAATACCCTATCCCAAGGTTCCTTCCGTTTCTACCACCCACCACTCAAGGCCTCCTGCTGGGGCAGCTGCTGCATCCAAGGCCATCTAGGGCTGCCCAGGCAGTGCTCATGCCCTGACAAAATCAAGTTTCTTGGAAAGAGGCTGAGAGAGAACCAAAGAAATCCGTCTCTTTTCAACCTCAGCAAAAACATTTGGATTTTTACTGATCACCATAGAAGGAGACAGATGACACATTTCAGAGGGGAGCTTGCACACAATTGTCACGATTATGGAAAGAATCCTCTCATGTGAGACAGGCCTTTATGAATAAACTAAATACAGCTAATATTAAAGGTAATGGTGCAAATGATTGAATACTTGACAGTCCTACCCACGAAATGGCCTCACATGGGGAGGGAGGTTGGATAACCAGAGCTCAACCTGCAAAAAGCAAATGCAAATGATACTCCTGGGCAGGGGAGGATTTGAGCAAAGGGGCTGCCATTCCTAGGAACCACAAGTTGGGTCAATGACCAAGAGTGACTGGCAAATTGCTGGAATGGGCCCAGGCCAGGGCTTGCAAGACAAGAGGGGCTTGCCCACCATTTGGAAGCCCCTTTCTCTCTGTGATGATGTATTTACCTTACCACAGTCTGAACACAGGGCCCAGTCTGTCTGATCGGTCAGTGGTGTGTTTGTTCTGTGTGTGTGTGTGACATCAAGACAGGGAGAGTTACCAACTCAGGTTCCGCTAGGGGTCCACATACGTCAACGTGCTAAGGGGCTGGGGCTTACACCAGCATGCTCCTGCATACCCTGCTCATCTCCCATGACACTCTGCATGCCTTCCCAGCCATCCACCACACAAAAGAAGCCTCAGTAGCTATCTGAGCTGGTGGTGAGACGTCACAGTGCCAAGATGTCATCGCACTCTGCAATTGCTCTACTTGGTCCCTGGCCCAAGGAAACTGCTCCCCCATCAGATCCCTGGCCCAGTGAGTCCCCAGCCCAGCACCTCTCCTTCCTTCCTGCTCCAGGTGGGGAAAAAGGGCAGAAGCAAAGCCCACACATGATTCACAGGAACAATCAATGCCAAAAGAGAGGGAAATTCATATTTCCTCTTTCCCTTCTGTTACTGGCCACCAGCTGAAGTCCTGGAGCTTGAGATTGGATTGGAGCAGTGCTATTTTCTGAGACCCTGCCTAATCTCATAACTGAAAGGCTGCTATTGATCAGAACAAGGTCCCTCCTAGAAAGGTAGGGAGGCATTTGACAGTCAATGCTGCTTCCCCATCCCTGGTAACCTGGGTGTGCATTGGCCTCTCACCTGGTTCCTTCATCCGTCTCTGCCCAGCCTGGTACCTCTAGTCCATTTTAGGCATAGCCACTACTATGCATTTCCTAAAAGACATCCTCCCACCCTCCATTGGGTGATGAGATGGTGAGGCTTCCTATTACCCAACAATGACAGAAGCTTCTTACCTGGTGCCCTGGGCCTCCATCCTCAGGCATGAAGCTTTCTCCTCACTCTCTTTCTCAATCCTCCCCATCCTGGACCTGCAGGAATCCCTGCCCCATCAGTCTGGCCTCCTTGTTCTCTGTCCAGGACAACCTCCCGCCTCTCAGTCCTACTGGATCCTGCGGATGGACATCATCTGCCTCCTTTGCTGCCTGTCTGAACCCTACACACCCTTGTCTGGCCACCCCAGTCATGTCCTCACATCCTCAGCACACAGATAACAGTGATCCCGCCACCCGTTTCTTCACACTGGGCCTTCACAGCACCAGTCATAGGCCCATCTGGAGCCACTTGTTAAATACGGCCTCGTGTGAACCTCTCACCCTCCTTATTTGTCAAAGTGTGCCCCTGCTGTCTGAAGGTAGGGGCCATGTATGCCATGTATTGCCTCAGGACTGGCACGTATGCTGGTAATTGATTCACAGTTTTCAGTTTTTCTGACTGTCACCTCCACTCTCCAAAATGAAAAAGTTGTCCTTCTCCTTCCAATTCCCACAGTGTCTCTGCCTCACTTAGGACTCACAGCACATCTTAAAGATAAACAAACACATGTCAAGTGCTTGCTTGGGTGATAGCAAGAGTTTAATAAGTGTTGGTTATTGTTGTTATTATTCCCTTACTAGAGTTAATAAACATGTTTCAGCTCCTCTGTTCAACAGGCACCCATTTATTCATCCATCATTTCACAAATATTTATTCAGCACATACTATGTAAGACTTAGAACTCCAGTACTGCTATCTGAATATCTCTGTACCTCCTGTGGAAATAGTAAATATTCAGTAATTATTTGGTGGAGTGTGAATAAGTAGCTACATCTGATTTCCCATATATTAGGTTGATGCAAAAAGTAATTTTTGCTACAATGGTGCCATTATGGCAAAAACTACAATTACTTTTTGCACTAACCTAATACCTTGTATATAAAATGCATTGGCTTTGTAACCCAAAAACTTCCAAGTGGCTCAATGTCAGAATTGTCACAAGGAAACAACGAAAAATAATTCTAATCTTTGAGTGTCTCGTATGACATTAAAAAGAACCTACATTATTACCCTTACCAATGCTGCTTAGAGGGCACTTTCTTTTGGCACTCCAACCTTGGCAGGCTCTACAAATGTCTCAAAGCTTTTCATACTCTTCCTCTTTACTCTCAGTTTCCATTCTGAACCGCTCCTTCCCTCTATGTTTTGGTTTGATTGATTCTTTTACTTTGCCCTGCCAAGCAGGTGCTAAACTTTTCCTTTGAGGAGGAAAAGTGGATGACTTAGAGATTCTATTTTATTTTATTTAGAATCACAGGGCCCGTTTACATGGCAGGGGCTCAAAATATTAATGTTTGCAACCCCTGATGACCGAACTGTCCTATGAGGTTCTATTCTATTGAAAATCTTAACTCTTTCTTTTAATGAAATACAAGACCAGGCTTATTTTTAACTGGCTCTAAAGCAAGTTGATAAAGGCATGGAACACATATAGGATTACTAAGGTACATATTCTAGAAATAAACAAACTGGTCTACACTTTTTAAAAAGAAGTCAACAAAACTGTTGTTGTGTGGATGCATGTTGTTTAGGACACTGCTGGTTGTGTCTCAGGGTGGCTTGCTTCTTTTGGAACTGCCCAAGACCACTGGGGAATTAAAATTGTATCTTAGTGGATAGTAGTATAGATTGATTGGGAGTCCCAGGTATAAAACAAGGGCCTCAAAGGGAGTGTATTCTAAGGCTGGTTTAGTTATCTGCAAGGTGGTCTTATCATTTCTGATGCTTTTGTATCTCTTTTCCTTTTTTTTTTTTTTTTTTTTTTTTTTTTTGAGATGGAGTCTTGCTCTGTCGCCCAGGCTGGAGTGCAGTGGCACGATCTTGGCTCACCACAACCTCTGCCTCCTGGGTTCAAGAAATTTGCCTGCCTCATCCTCCTGAGTAGCTGGGACTACAGGCGTGTGCCACCACACCCAGCTAATTTTTGTATTTTTAGTAGAGACGGGGGTTTCACCATGTTGACCAGGCTGGTCTGGAACTCCTAAGCTTGTGATCCACCTGCCTCAGCTTCCCAAAGTGCTGGGATTAGAGGCATGAGCCACCCCGCCTAGCCTAGTATCGATTTTTCTACACAGATATTCTATAAGAATTTATCTTTTTGTTATTTTTAAATTTTCACCATTTTAAGGACTTTCAAAAAATGGGTAACATATTTAGTACTGTTGAAAGGAAAATGGGAATGAAAACTCCATAGAAACAGAGACTTGTCTGACCTGTCCACCACAGCCCCTCAGCACACACACGGCCTGGAAAATGGATGCATGGATGGAGAAAGCTGGCTCCAAAGTAGGAACATGCTTAAAACTTTCAAAAGTCTTAAATTCAAAATGAACAAACCAAAAAAATTAGACCTTTTCAATCACCAAATTATCTAATGAGTAAGAAACAGTAAAAACAAGGAAGACTTTTAAAATTAGACTTTCGAAAATCAAGCTATGATTGGTCCCAAGCTATCAAACTAGGAGTGTGAAAGGAGAAGCCTAGTAATAACAAAATAATACTATCCAACATGTATGTGCCAAACACTGT